>NC_046372.1:37932102-38305852 GCF_011125445.2 Fundulus heteroclitus | reverse complement strand
TTTAATCTCTTAAGACCCGAGAACTCTGGTACTAACATTGGCTTTTAGACACATGCAAAAGCTTGAAAAGAAAATTCCTCTAATATATATTTGATCAGCTGTAAACCTCATTTACAGATCTGTCAGGAGAAAGAAAAATATATGTTTGAAGAGAAACAGATTATTTTTAGATATCAAAAGGCCTGTGCTTAGACTAAAATTCTCGGGTCTTTAGAGGTTAAATAAAAAAATAAAAACATGGGTTGGGGTGAACTTAAACTCTGAGTTCATCCCAACCCATTAAACTGAGGTTTGGAGGTTGCATCGGTCTGACTGAAATTAAATTTTCAGCCGATTCCATTTATTCTTTACTCTCCTCTGCTTAGTCCCTCTTGCCATTGTTAGCGAGAAGCATCTTGAAGAATCCTAAGAAATAAGCAAACTGCTTATCATGGAAAACCCTGACAAATACTAAACCTGTGCATCTGGCAGATAATTAGTCCTCTGCAAACTGTCCCTGTTACTTTTATCCTCTGGCTCTATATATAGCAAGGGAGTGCTGCACAGGAGGTTCTGTGTTGGAACATTCTGAGATTCTGAGATGCATCTCCTGACATGACATGCTTTATTTGACTATAGTTAGTGTCTGTTAGACTAAAACCAGTTTGATGCCTAAGGACTAGACAAAGGAATAGAAACAGAGTTGACTTAAGGTTCCACTTTGACTTCTCCTAACCTAATCCGTCCGTTGAATAATTATGGCTCACTTGACTTGCATCACCATATTTTATTCATCTGAGAAGAATGCTTTGTGCCTTTTAACCTTCAATGTCCCTGGATTACATAAAATGAAATTGCAGGCTTTTTATGGCAGTTTAAATTGATTAGAAATGCCAAATTTACTTTTGGAGTTTTACTTGTGGGTGAATTCTCTCTTACTTTTGCTGCACTTTTGCCACTATTATTAAACTTCCCAGCAGGTTTCTAAGTTTTTATAAAGGTGTTAGAGATTTTGAACTGAAATCTGACTTCTGCAGGTTAAAATAAGAGCAGAGGAAGCAAATAGGTGAAGGTGAGAACTCCATATTCAAAAAGAGTGAGGTTAGGATGTACGATTGCCTCAGCAAAGGACATTTTTTGCTATCTTTTGCTATGAGTTTGTTTGTTTTGTTGTAACCCAGGTAGCTCTTTAAGCTCAGACACCCCTCTTCTCAGCATCGCGTACACAGATCAAAAGAGATTTATTGTTACTCCAGCACGTTTTAAGTCTACCCCAGTGTCCTCTCCAAGTGGGATGTGCCCAGAAAACCCCATTAAATATCTCTTCTCTCTATCTCTAATAGTGAGCTTACCAACCCTACTGAGGGAGCTTGCTTGAACCACGTCCCTCTAGATCTACTTAATTTGGTCAAGATTCATATCACATGAAGGTTGTAACCCAGAAGGATCTCTAAACTGAAAGCTTTGCTTTTCTGGCTTCGTAGTGCTGGTTGGTGATACAGTAATCAGTGTTTAGTCTACGTTTACAGTAGTATTATGCTACTAAAAAACATAAAATAAAAATTATCTAATGGCTTTTTGCTAATTGCTGCTGCTAAAATGATAATAGTATGTTCTATTTTTTATTATTTTTCAGTTTGATCAATGTACACCTACGGAGAGCAAGAGAACATGGGTGAGTGTGTTGTTTTAAGTCCTCATGACAATGATTTACAATTTTGTTTTTTGAAGATATGTAGTTTAATCAAATAATAAGTCGTCACCTTCCTAAAATAATAATATATAAAACAATTTTTTTTTGCCTAAATCAACTTATCAACGTATTGTCATATTATTTTGTGTTTTTTTCTGAAAAACTTGAAAAAAATTACTTAGGCCATTACTTTAGCACAGTAACGGACTTCTCCTTCAGTGACAAGTAGCATAATTGATTTAAAGTCTGTGTCACTCAAAATAGTGGGTCTTTTTAGAATTACTTGTTTTAACAATTGTACACATTAATGGAAGAAAAAATCTAAATCTGGAATAAACATCCACTGAATTTAGTACAAGAATTTTTTAAGTAAAATGCATTTTGCTCAAAATATTATTGTTTCTATATGTTTTTGCTCTTTATAGAGTCACATTGATAGTGTGAAAGCTGGGTAATTAGCAGCGATACCGGTACAGCTAGCTAGCCTGCTGTCTGCTCCTTAACACACCTGTCGCTCTATGCTCTCACTGAGCCAGCTGTACTCTAAAAAAGGCACTCCCTTACTGACTTTTCAAAGTGCCTCCTGTTTTCCTTGTAAGCAAGAGAAGGAGAGTGAGTCAAGTGAATCAGGGGCAGCGCAGAGCAATTCTGCTCCATAAAGTCTATGCTAACAGTAAAACTTTTTTTATCCTATTGAATTGAGTTTAAACTGTAAGAGCAGTATCACAGAAAATATGTGTTGTTTGAAACCGTATAGCTTTCTAAAGTCATGCTATACCTTAACAACGGTGGCCTGCACAAGCTTGGTACTCACTGGTTTGTGTGTGTGCAGCGAGGGGAAACTCCACTGTGGGTGATACAGAGCAGAAGAGAATTTTAAATGCGTGACCACGCAGAAACAGAAATTACATGTCATCCTGTAAATAAGATATATCCCATAGGGCTACTTGGTCTGTTGAACAACAGGAAAATGTTTAAATACTGGTAATAAGGCATACCTGGATATCTAAAAGTTGGAATGGTATTGCAGATTTAAACTGGATGCCATTTATCAATAAAAGCTTAAATGCATTGTTTGCTTTTAATTGTAGAGACCAGGGTAGTCAAAAATCCACATTTCACTGTAATACCTTTTTGAAAACAACAGATTATTTAAAGAAACTCATTTGCTTCTAAATCAAAATTAACTGAGCTATTTTCAACTCCCCAGTCCGGGAGACACTTTGCACATCAGCACCATGGACACAAAGACTGTTAATTCCTTCCCTCTCTGCAGCGGGATAACCTGAACAATCATGGCGGAGAATCAAAACAGTGAGCTGGAAGTTTAGAACTGGCAAGTCCGTCTTCAGAAGAGCCTCTATGACCCTTTTTGCATTTTGTATCTCTTTTTCTCTTCCTTTCTCTCTCTTTTATCTTTCCAATTCTGTGTCAATAGAAATTAATATCTAATAAAGCTTTTTACATCTATATCACGTTGAGTACTATGGTGAAAGCAGTAATGCTCCACTTGTGAAAATAAATTTGTTGGGCTCTCAAATACCAACTCGGTCCCATGAGCACTTTTTTTCACAGTTTCCCTGGGGGTGTAAAGGGCAGAACTTGGTACATTCAGGTGCAGATGTGATTTATAGAGTGAAATTGCTTGCTGGTGTGAGTGCACAGGGCTTTATAAATGATTTGTCTTTTTTTTTTAGATCCTACGTAATGTTCTAAATATGAGACCCCTGGTCTCTATGCCATTTCATACCTTTGGGATTTTGGTTAAAGGTGTTGCCTCTACCATATGGCATGCTGCACCAGCCAGGTGTCAGATGATACCAAACTATGACACTGGTATTGCTACCCTCTCCTCTTTCTGCCATTTCACAATAGCCCTTCAAAAAAGATTGTAAAACGCCACATAATATGCCAAAATGAACATAGATTTTTTTATGATTACATGTTTTTTTATTATTTATATATTGTTTGGAACAGAAATTGAATGATGACTGTGATTACTTGCACAGCCCTACAAGATAAAGGACTATGTCATAAAGTTTGAATTATCTCAGGTTGGTGTCTTGAACATGACATTGAGCTCAATGTACTGTGCACATCCTATGGGGATGTGTCCGTGGTCTGCAACATGAACATGTAGTTCAAATACACCGCTGGAATGATGCTGAACATAGAGACAGCTGATGTCTAACTGTGGCTAAAATGTTGTTTGTAAAAACAATGGACTGACCAAGCTAGACTTTCAATATTCTTGCTAAGGCTAAATTTGACCAGGACTCATGTGCAATAAAAGTCCAAATTATAACATAGTTTTTCAGGCTTAATAACTACAACCACTGGCTGACCTGAAGTAGCAATAAAAAAAGATAGTCATTGATGTCCTGTGTTTGACTGAAAGACTTAGCTGTCTATATGACACGATACCGAAGTGGTTTGTCTTGGCAACATATTTTTAGCAGATATTTTTCATTGGCCACTACAAGGTTCCCAGTAAATTGATCATCCTGAACGCTGAAAAAGCTTACCGTGAAATAATAGATAATTATTCAACCACCTGACTCAGGCCAAACTTGAAGCCAATTCATAGCTGAAACATTTTCAATGCAGACCCCTGTCAGATCTGCTGCCTTTCCTCCTCCCTGCTCAAGTCGAACTGCACTGAGTCATTTGTTATAAAAGGGTTTCCCAAGGATGAAGACAGGAAACTGTTGCATGTTTTGCATTGCAGACAAGTTTACGCAGGGTGTATGCAGCGTGGCAGCGTAAGTCACGATCTACTGTGGGACCTGAGATGTTGTGTTGCCATTGTTTTCCATCCACCATCGTACAGGCTTTTCACTCCTGTCCAGTTTCCATGGTGATAACTCTACAGAATGGGCTGTACGTCTAACTCTTGATACAGTGAAACACTGTGCGTGTGTGTCTGTGTACAGCAGCCGATGGTTTATGTGCTGCGTCATTTTGTGAACACCCACTGATATTAAATCTTTAAGGAGACCCGGCCGAAACAGGTGCACACATGAAAACGGACCAGGATTTACAGCCGAGCACTGATTTTCTACGCTTCTGTGTGTCCAAATTATTCAACACGAGAAAACGAGAAGAAAAAAAGAAATCAGTTTTACTTGACTTTTGTTTGTTCCTCTCTTCAAAGAGACTTAGAAGACAGCCATCTGTCTAAGATCCTGAACAGACTTGTCCAGTATTGACGTGAGTGAAACTGGGAGGCGACAAGAGATTAACAGCAGCCAGCTGTTGGCCTCATGTGATATTTCCACTGAGGGGCAATCTTCACTGGGAGGATGGGGTTGATGTTCGGGGCCAAGGCGCAGCAAAGATTCATCTGTGGTGATGAGATGTGAGAATTGCAGAAAGGGTATTAATGCAACTCAAGCGAAATGGCGTGAAGCCGGTGCTCTGACACAGTAGCTGCAGCACGGAGACACATTATCTTGTCATTCTTCTCCCCGTCAAACAGACGGACTGTGTTGCTCCACTTTCTCTAGTCTCAAACTGGCATCTTCAAGATCAATTGTTTTGGTTTCATTTCACAGTCACTGGTCCCGAGCATGTCGCTTCCCTCAAGGCCGCGTATACAAGAAGCAACTTTAATCATGCTGTCCTTACATGAGGCTTCATCCCCATAACAGTGGATAATTGCGCTGTCATTAAACTGTCTTCACCTGCTCAGCGTGTGTGACTGTGCAGTGAAGGAGTGAAAAACATTTCAGAGGATATCGCACAGGCTTGCTGTTTAGAGCAGCGGTGGCCCATGATGTCTGTCGTATTCAGCTCATGTATTCCTGATCTTGCTTTTAGCTGAAAGAAGATATCCACTGACACATTTTACACATCATAGTGTGCATCTGTTTTTTTTTTTTTTTTTTGGATGGACTAACCCAGACGGGGGAAAAAAACACAAAATAAAGTTTAGAAAGCCTTTTGTAGCTCCATGGCATTTGGCCAGAACCGATCTAAAGTGATGTGACCTGCATTACTGTCAGCTTAGAGTGTGAACTTTAGCTCTAGGAATAATAATATAAAAAACAGAGTTAGAAAGACGATAAACTTTCTGTCCATCATAATCCTTGCTTAAAACTAAGTTACAATAGCTAATACAAGCATGATACATCTTAAAACAAAGCTAATGTAAACTTTGGAGAATTATTTGACACTGACTTAAGTTTCAGGAGGAATAAAGGCGACGGTTGATCCAGAACACCACAATTTTACGAGGGGTTTAATGAGCTATACTGAAAATGTTCAATGTAGACCTGTTGGTTCAACATGCGCAAGTTACTCACCAAATGCACTGTTGCCATAAACCTCCACTGATACAGAAAGTTTATGTGCAGAACTAAAGTGCAAGATCCCACATTCCTATGAGGAATTTTTAAAAGTTACACACAAAGAAACACTGAAACAAAACATCATGGCGAGCACAGGAAGCAGTAGGATTAAAATCTGCATTATGGCTCTTTAATGCTGCCTTTGATATATCTCAAAGGTCAGCGTTCAGATCTGAAAATTATGGCATGCCGGAGCTGAGAGCACTGTAGTTTCAACCTGGAAAACCAGTGGAAACTGCAGTTACCTATATAAGCGGATTACAATGTGATGCTGTTTTTCGAAAAATAGAGGTTGTAAGAGTAAAAACGTATTCATTAAGAAGGCTACTCAATCACTGAGTAACTAATCATAAGAGCTGATGATATAATATTTTAAAATTATGTAATCGGATAGACATTAACATAAGGTTATGTGCAAATTCTTGTATTTAATTGACAAAACATATACTAAACACGCTAAAGACAAACAAAACCCATTTCTAAATATTTTTTTTCAACATAAAACTTGAAAGTAACACTTACAGCAGTTAATGTATATACAGTATTTTAGAACAGTGCAAAGTACTTCCAGTGACAATATCTACTGTTTAATGTTCATTCATTTGACCTCCAAATGGCTCAATGAGCTCATTAGATAGAGAATAATATTAAAATAACAAAGCTTGTGTACAAATAAGAAGTCTCACTTTAACATAATGTCTCTGGTGCATTTTGGTTAAAACAAGGATGTTATTAATTCATCAAGTTGCCCACAGTTGGTAGAGTAGCCAGAAAGTTTACTCCACTAAGAGCAGCGATACTTGAGTCATATTATGTGCTAACAGACTGCACCTGAAACCTTTGCTTTACTTTTATACACACAGCAGCCATATTGAATAATGAAACTCAGGTCTGCTTGGGGAGATCCAGCTTTCCCACTCAAAGGTTCAGCTTTGAGCAGGGAGGATTTTTATTGGACTTCCAACTGGAAACTCAGAAAACCAGACTCCAAAGAGAATGCACAGATAACATACTTTAACCTACTCCAAACATTTTGCTACATAGTCAAAAACACTTGCTAGCCACAAGTTGCTGTTTTTTCAGTTAAACACAGCAAAACTTGTATATATGAAATTTTATTTTTAAAATGTATTGTATATAGACACTTGCATCCTGAGCTATCTCTGTAGTTATGCTGCTATAGGCTTAGGCTGCTGAAGGACATCAGGGTCTATTTATCGCACTCTGCTGAGTTCTCCTACTGTCCTCGATTTACATTGTTAATTGTTATTTAATCTTTTAACTTTTTGTTCTCTGTCATTTTTCTCTTCATTGTAGGTACATCTGGTCTGGCGTTCTGTTAGCTGTGACATCATCCAGAGGAGGCAGATCATCTGCTATTACCATATAACATAGAAAGGATTACTGGATCACTGTGTGCTTCGGTGCTTTCTGTGTCTCTGCTCTGTCTTCTCTAACTCCCAGTCGGTTGAGGCAGATGACCGTTCACACTAAGCCTGGTACTGCTAGAGGTTTTTCTCCCTGTTAAAGGGGAGTTTTCCTCTCCACTGTCGCTTCATGCATGCTCAGTATGAGGGATTGCTGCAAAGCCATGGACAATGCAGATGACTGTCCACTGTGGCTCTACACTCTTTCAGGAGGAGTGAATGCTGCTTGTCAAGACTCAATGCAATCTGCTGGGTTTCCTTAGATAGGAAACTTTTTCATCAACTTGTATGAACTGATTGAATTTGAGTTTGTAAAGTACCTTGAGATGACATGTATTGTGAATTGGTGCTATATAAATAAAATGTTATCTATCTATCTATCTATCTATCTATCTATCTATCTATCTATCTATCTATCTATCTATCTATCTATCTATCTATCTATCTATCTATCTATCTATATATATATATATATATATATATATATATATATATATATATATCGATATATATCTATATATATCTATATATCTATATCTATATCTATATATATATATATATATCTGTATATATATGCCGCCGTGCCAAAGATGCACACATACATACTGACTCCCCAGCGACATGTGTGGCCAAAGGGTGTAGAGAAAGGCTCCCACCCTATCCATCTTATATATGAAAAGATTTATAGAACCCCACTACTTTTGTGTATTTACAGGATGGAAGGTGTCAGAAAGTCTCCTGTATCTTTCTTTGTTTTTACTCAGGTTACCTCACTTGTATTTACAAAAAAAAAAACAGAACATCTGATAAATGCTTACTCCCAGCAAGATAAGACCAGGTTTGGAAGATGCTCCTCTGACGTGACTGTTCTTTAAATCTTTGTGTTAAAGTGTGTCAGCTCGCGATGATGTTGAGTCGCAAAAACATTCATTTATGTGAAACTGTGGCAGAATTTGGCTTGAAAGATTTACTGTGATGCCAAGCGTGTTTTTTCTGTGTTGAATTAACATTTGTTTTGTATAAAGTGCACAGATAGACAGGTAGTGTTCTGTTCAAAGGACTGACTAATGCTTGGAAGGAAGGCTGTTTGCAGCTGGAAAGTCTATTTCACATACCCTGCTTGCCTCTCTTACCTTGTCTCTCTCTGTCTTCCAGGATCTCTTTCCCTGCCTAACTAGCAGCTCTGCAGCCACATCACTTTGATGGTCCACTTTATTAAGATGAATGAATCTCATCCGCGTGATGCCCTCCTTGATTTTACTGCGTTCATTCTCCATGTGCACGGTGTGCCTCAGGTGCTCAGCTGTCACCTTGGGTAGCCTGACAGGTTCCCTCCTGAAAGTCACCTTGGTGATGTGAGTCCACAGCCCTATTGCAAACGTTTAGTTTCCCTGACAAAACTGCTGCAGCATGACTCAGTTACACTGTCTGTTCTTTGAACGGGCTGCAGAATGTACAGTAATAAATCACACAAGAAAAGCAAGTGCTGGAGCTGGGGAGTAGAGGTCAGCAACCTCAGTGTTTTCTGAGCAACATACATTTAAATGTACCGATAAGAAGAATGAATGGGGTTGTACGGCATGTCAGTGTAGTCTGTCTGTTTTTCACTGTAACACTGTACAAAACAATGTTGTACAAAAGCACAACCCTGCATCTGTTCTTTCCGCCCCGGAGGAATGGAGGCAGTAAATGTAATTAATTACAAGATCAAGTGGTTCAGTGAGGTCTCAGTTGTGCTCACACTGAGAAGTAAACAACAAGCAAGTTAAAGGATTGCTGTTAATTTACTAAGCTAAGTGATCACTTTAGTTTGAGCCCTTTAAATTTAGCTAAGCTAGTGACCAGACAGTAGGGAGGCAGAACTGTGGACAGATTTCCAGGTATGGCTTTAGGATCAAAGATATTTTAAATCACAACAGGAGTTTCTGCTCCATTGATGTATTTTTCATTTAAAGCAACAGTGAATCAAAAGACTGCGGATAAAGATGCAAATACAAATGATTCACATATTAGGACAAACTACTGTACCTGAAAAAACTCCAAGTCCTTTTTGACACTATTGTTTAAGAGGGATTCTGTTAAAAGATTGTGAATAGCCGATATCTCCCCTATATTAGATCTGTCTTTCAGTGTCTTCAGTTCAGTGAATTCACGCAGGGCTACCAGGGAGTCATAGGCAAGACTAAAGTTGATTTCTGCATTGTTAAAACAACTGCCCTCTAAAAGCACTGCTCTGCAATTTGAATTACATGGGTTTCAACAAAGAAGTACAAACCCATTCAATAAACTGGAATATTATTGGAAAGTTTCAGAAACTAAATTCATGAAGTGAAACGCATTTTATAGAATAATGACACACAGATTGATGTTTTCAAGCCTTTATTTCTGTTAATTCGCAAATTATCATGATTTTCCACTTACAGCTAATGAAAACACGACATTTAAGATTGGAATATTCATCAGACTAATTTAAAAAAGAAAAACATTTTAATACAGAAATGTGGGGTGTAAAGTATGTATTATTCCTGCTTAAAGGTAGCTATTATATGAAGGTAGTTTAAATCTGTCAAGCATGTCTAAATGGAACATATATTCTAATTTATTGAATATGTATGACTGTAAATGATTATTTGGTAGTCTGACACTGCTGTGTAAAACATGTACAGCATGAAGACTGAGGAGGGTATCTGACCAGAGAAAGATTTGGAGCTAACATGGTCACAAAAAGTGTCAGTGTCAATCTAAAAAGTCTATATTACATTGTTTAATAGATTATAACAGAACAGAATAAACATTTTATGAATAAAACCACAGTTAAACAATTCAGTCTGTGTTTGACCAATCTATAAATTGAATTTCACATTTGTCTCAATCTCAAAAGACAACAACAACAAAAACGGGAAATGCCAATTTTAGTATTTTTTCACAAATAGAAAAAAAGGATTTATAAACTTCAGACTGTGTTTTAAAGAATCTCTGTGTCGTTTATAATAATTAGCATCAGTATAGATTAATCTAAATCAGGGTGGCCAACTGCACTTCTCAACAGCCAGTGTCCTTCATGTTTAAGGCTACATTCAAACTGCAGGTCTTGATGCTCAATTCCGATGTTTTGCTGAAATCAGATTTTTTTTTTGGGGTGGCCATTCATATTTCTATCAAATGTGACCGTCACCATACTTCTGTGTGTTAACAGACAGAAATATGGGGTTTGAACCGCATACTTCAAGACCACGAAGCAACCTGCAAGTTCAGACAACAGAGGGAGATGTCACACAACAGAGCCCTGTTTATTGAAGTAATAGTGAATGTAATTGTTAGTGTTCAGTATAGTTTTGTTTAAAAAATCCTTAACTAAATAAAATAAATACGTGTGGAAACCGACCGCCATCTCTCCTTGTTATTCTTAGAAAGCTATTGAGCAACGGAAGTCGACAATATTAAGACCACATCATAGCAAGACAAGGTAAGGTAAGACGAAAGCAGCACAGCTATTAACAACGGTCTTCTGTGGAGCGCCAACTGATACTGCTGTGTGTGGATGTGTAGTGAGAGCCAAGAGAGTGACATGAAAGACAGATGAAATGCGACATGACCGTTCAGACTGCGGACGCTTTAAAAAATATCCGATATGTATCCAAATTAGTACCATATATGACAGTAGAACAAAACTAATTTTTTTTTTTTTTTTTTGGGGATGGGGGTGAAAAGATTGGATTCACATTGCCATGAGAAACACAGATAGGTTGCATATGTACAAAAATATCAGATTTGGGTTGCATTTTCCCCGTAGTGTGAAGGTAGCCTTAGATGTGTCCCTGCCAAAAACCATTTATTCAAATGGCTGAACTACCACCTCAGCATGACATCAGGCACTGTGGGAGCCTGCTAATGAATCATTGCTTTATGTGTTGGTTCAGGAAAACATTTAAAACATGTAAGGCATTGGCCCTTGAGGACTGGAGTTGGTCACTCCTGACCTGAGTATTTCAGATTTTTATTTAGAGTTGATCAAATTAAGTCCAATTGATTTAGAAACAGTGCTTTAACTGTTCACAACACAAAGGGGAAACGACTCCCCTCTGACCGAACATTGAAAAACAAAGCAAAAGTTATCTAGTTCCTGAATTTTAAGTGCTGACAGAATTTCGAGTGCTCATGTCGCCCCCTGATGTATCGGTGCCCTGGGTACAGTGTACATCACAAGTCGTCAGGACTAATGCATACATGGCAGTGGCCTAAAGGTTTATAAATAACTGTCTGCATGGACTGCAATGACATTTTTGAGATTGGAGTTGGTTTATCATGGTAGACATCCACTTTGATCTTGACCCCGCTCTGAGTAGCTGTTATGGCTCACCCCAATCTATTTTATTAAAGTGACACTAAGAATTATTTAGTACAGGTAAGATATTGGCCCGCTCAGAACATCGGAACAAAAAGACACCTTTGAAAAATACCACTTATCCCTTTAAAATACCGCTCACATTACAGATTAGTTGGATCAATTTAAGACATTTGAGCAAGAGAAGAGATACTGCAGTCATTAGCTGGACTCCAAATAAACTAAAGGTAAAAAAAAGTAAAACACAACTCCAAATAAACACTATTTCTGTTTATGTAAAATTGGTAGGATCAAAAACTTGACAATCTTGCTCTAACATTTGGTCCCAAACATTCTGATGACTTGAAGCCAGGGCTGTAAAATGAATTACAGCTGAAGCTGTTTCAGGGCAACTACTGAACATCATTAACATAACATCATACTCGACTGTTTTGAAATAGGTCAGCAATAGCTGGCAGAGGCATTCAATGGTGGGAGGTGTCTGTTTGGAACTCAGTCGGCAAAATAAAGCACAGTTAAGGCCTTATATATTCACATCTCCTTGTACCAACAAAAATGAAAAGGTTTGAGTGGAGACTATCCATCCTCTACACTTGTAAGTCTCAGCACATCTTCTCGCAGTTTCTCTGATTTGCCTGGAGAGAAGCATCGCCAATGAGCAAAGGAAGATACAAGCTCTCCTTCACTTTGAATTTCAGTGTAACAACAGGAAGATGAGCTGGACCAGTGATGTCTGGTTCAAATGACAGATTTAGAAACGATGTGGCATTTCATGCGGCGTAAGTCTGGGCCCACCAGTGTGAGGAAAATCACAGTAGCAAAATGTTAGGAGCGCCTAAGCCTCACGATGCGGCCATCAAGTTTTACACAAAGATCTTCAGCCCAATGAAAACAAGCACATCAGAGCGCCATCATTACCCAGCGTCTAAATGTTCTGTGAAGACGCCATTAATCACAAAAACACAATGCCTGTCATTGTGTGCAAAGATCTGCAAAGAAAATAACATGACATAGATGTTTGTCTAAATGAATGTAAGTGAACATACAGCTTGATGTTTGTTATGTCCTAAAATAACAACTAATTCATCTTAAGTAGCTGTTCCAGCATCACTATGTTGCCTCATAGGAAACCAACGCGCAGATAGGCTGCATCTTTTTTTAAACCAAGTGAAAGAAAGGAGATTTTATCAGCCTGAAAAAAAAACTGTCATCTGTTTTTCTTTTGCACAACCTATGTCTTTGTCTACTGTCAGACACAGCTGACATTAGTATTCTGATACAGCCTCCTTCTAGCAGTGTTCGGTGGCAGCCACTTAATTTGTCATTTATTGCTCCATGACAACTGAGGTAATTGAACCTCTAGCCCATGGATGTGATCCGCCAGCCTTTTGACCATTTTCTCTCATTGTAGCAGAGAAGGAGCTATAGGAACCTGGGTGCAAAATGGGACACGGATCTCATTTTATGGAGCAATGAGATGGTTGGCGAAAACCTTTTCCACAAGGGCTTCAGAAGTGTTTGCTTCATGGCCCAGGAATGGACTGGAAGTTGCAAAAAACAAACACGCAAAATCAGATGGAAGTTTGAGGAACAATTTACATAAAGGAGCACGGACCTATATGGGTGCAAGCGGAAACAAATAGCTGTTTTAATACAAGCTTGCAAAATCATCAAACTGGTCACACGACAGCTATAATAACAATAGTTAATGTCAAATCTGCTATCACGCTGTTTCTTATCTTGCCAGGTAAACGTGTGTTACATGGGTGTAAATATGAGGCAATAAAGGGAGATTTATTGGAAATCACGCTCTTAAACGTCGTTGCAGTATGTGTTGAATTTCAAGTGACCCACGTCTGAATAGTACACCTTCTTGACACCATCTGCTTTCGATGGTCACCAATGCTCCATAAGCAAATAACTAATCACTAAACCACAGGAAGAGTCCTAAAGGTTCTGTATGTTCAGTGTTTCACTGAATGCAATTTAATAAAGTCTCATATTAAATTGAAAGTTTTTCTTCATAAATATTCATTATTTTAAATGGATGTTGTAGGAAAAAAGTCTTGTAAAATGAAGCTTTTTTTGTGCAAAAACAGTTAATGGACTACACCCTGTGTTTTGAAGGTGTAAATGGGATATACAGTAATTACTCTTAGTTTGGTTACTACTAAAAGTAATTACTGCTGCATGATTTGATTGCCACTGACAAGAAAGAAGTTTTGTAAACTGACATAGACCTGAGAATATCCCTGGTTTATTTTACAATGAAGATTTTATGACAAAAAAATTAACTTTGCCTACAAGATGAATTCTCGCGGTATTTGTTCGTTCACAAACACACGAGAATCCATCTTGCACCGATCCAGGCTTCTACCGTTTGTGTCTAAACCAAAAACGGTTCAGGACAATCACGTTGCAGTATTTTGGTTTAAATGAGCTATATAATCTATCTACCTGTGAAATGTTTGGACTCACCTTTTTCATTCAACGGCTTTCTTGATTTTTATGACTCCCTACATTGCAGATACCTTGTGAAGACATCAAAACTGTGACTCAAAAATAGAGGTGTGTCAAAATATAGATTCATCAATGCTTTGCAGTTCATTTTTTTTCCCAATTAAATATTGATTCAGAAAATTCTCTGAATAGATTAATTCCCCTGGCCACTGGGTTAATGTGCGACATAAAACTGTTAATGTATGGGCACAAATCGGACAATGCACAATGCGAACGTGAATAAAGTAAATTATTTTGCTGCCGTGGTAATACAGTGGTTGACTGGGACTGCCTTAGTCACGAAACATGCTCTGTAAGGTCCTTCCCAGTTTGGCCCTCACATTCATCAGAGAGATGCCTCGTGCTGTGGCTCAAGCTCGTCATGTCATTCCTCCGCGGAGCATTACCTGTCAACCACTGACCGTATGAGCAACATTTAAAAATCCACATTAGTCTTGAGGCGGTGCTGAAAAGTTGAGATTAAAACAAAAAGAAAGCCCTCCAGGAAAGTGTAGCAACACATTTAAACATTTCTGGCTCGTACAAAAGATGAACTTAAGCCAGTTGTGCTAAAAAAAAGCTAGAGAGTGATAAGATTATAGATAGTGTAGTAGAAGAGTCTGTTTCTGCAGAAGTTATTAATAGAGTGAACAATGTAGGTGTATCAGCTTTCCAGTTCTTTATTTTTTCAGGTATGTAAGTTATTTTGTTGCTGGGAAAGAAACTGTCTTTTACATTATAAGCCAAGTACTGTATGTTGTTGTTGTATATTACATTGGCGACCTGAGAATACAAATTATCACATTAGCACCGTAAATGATATATACCTGGTTTTTATTAAGATTTCCCAGGCCACCTTTCCTCCTTAGTCTAGCACTGAGTACTCTCCATATTCTGCACAAGTATCACTGCTCTAGTGGTTTATTTTCAGATGTGTTATTGTTAAAACATTATGTGAATTATTCCAGTTTCTAATCGGAAAGGAGAATAACTTAGGTTTGCATGTATTTTACTTTAGTGTTAATACAGTAATGTCATGTTTTCACTTTTGTACTCCCTGTTAATATTTAATTGCTCAAAAATATTCATACAGGCACTGGTATACTATGGCTGTTCATACGGACAAAATATAAATAAACATGTAAAATTTAACGACAGGTAGTCAAAAAGTGTGTGTACTTCTACTAATTACAAAATAAATCAACATTGAAATGTTTAAATCAATATCATCGAATCAATATTGAATCGAATCATGACCCAAAGAATCGAATGGAATCAAATTGTGAGGTTTTTAACAATACCCAGCCCTTCTCAAAAGTATATATAATCATGTATCAAACACAAAACTGACTTAATGCCTTGCATACTTTTGCTTTTTCTAAATAATTTATAATAAATTTGCGATCCAGAAAATCAACAGTTGTAATTTTGTATTATTTTTTACTAATTGGCTGCTGAGCTGTCATCTACTTTTTAGTTTTACCCTCATTGACAACATAGTGATGCTGGTAAATGTCCTCCCTCCCCACTTTGATCTTCCACCCTTGTGTTCTTTCACTAGCCTAAATGCACTATTTGGGCATAATCAGACATCTTCCAACCAACCATTATTCCACAGAGTTTTATGATTATATATTGGATTCATTAATTTTCAGCTCATACATACTGAGGGAGATACAGAGATTGTGGACTATTAATACCAATGTTTGCACTTATTAGACATCCTCATTGCTTTGGGCAAAACTAAACAGTGAATCATTAACCCCTGGCATAGCAAATAAAATGTTATTAAAAGATATGAAAAGAAAAAGTGCCAATTCAAAAGTTCCACCGGTATTCTTTCAGTTTCTGATTATTCTTTTGTGCCGTTAAATATAAATCAATTAACATTAGTTTTTCAATTTGACCCAATGGGCATACTTATTTTCAAGTCATGGTCCAACTTAGAGGTAAGACTGAGCAATAATTATTTAATATTTCGTGATTTCTATCAACCCTGTTTAGTACTTGCATTCAAAATACAACAACAGGAACAGAAGAAACGAGAACTTGTGAGCACCTGTTAAGCATACAATTTACAGGGAAGAGAGGCACGTCTTCAAGCAGCCTTTGGAGATTGCACTTTCTGCTTCAGCGAACGCTGATAATAAACGCATGAATAATTTGACACACTTCAGGAGTAAAAGATCCATGACAAAAGAAGCATGGCGGCATTAGTCACTGAGCTTTTTTTTAAAGGTTGAAAGGATTATTTAATTGACACCTTGTGTTGCTCTGTTATGTTTATTTTAACCTAAATTTAAAGAATGCACACTTGAGAGGGAACAATTCCATCGGGAAGTTGAAATCTTGCATGCACTGTAGATGAGGACACAGAGTTTGATAGTTAAGCACTATTTGTATAAACTACTACAAAGACTCTGTCAATTCATCAGTAAAAACGTATGGTGAATATGTCAGGTATACTGGATTAACCAGATAATTCAGAACAGGACAAATAACAAGTAATTTCACTCTAATATTAAGAATTACAATAAGCTAGTGCTAACCTTACAAGCTAATGCATTGCATCCTTAGCTTTATTTTATAATATTCAAGACAATTTTTTTTTACTTATCCAAACCCTAATTACATGTGTCCCATTATGCCTGAATTTACCCCACATATTTTCTTATAGCTGAAGTATCAGCTCTCTTCTCTTCAACCAATTTTTAATTGTACCAATTTAGCATTCCTTCAGTAGCTTCATAGGGTATCTATTATTTAACTCCTGGTTGTGGAAACAGGGTAGATTGGGGAATTGACGAAAACTCAATAACAAGTTTCCTGGAGAATCTTCGTCTTTCCTCCATCAGTACTAATGCCAATTAATGCTATTTCATCTTGTCTAGGTGATATGCATTATTGATGTATGATCAGTGTCAGTTCATCGCAGAGAGTATTTCTTCTTAAGGTTCTTATTATAGATGTTTACAGGAAGTTCTGTGTCAGTCCAACTGTTTATTGATGCTTATACCAAAAACGAAACTTGTCAAACAACCCAAGCAAAGTGATTTGTATTATTTCAGTAGTCCTGTTGAGTATGTGCAAGTTCTCTGGTGCCACGCTGGTAATTAAGGACAACTGAGAACTTAAGGAAACAAGTTAAACAAAAGAACCAGCGCTTTCTGAAGGTTGCAAACATCCAGCTAAAAGTTACCTTGCTTAGTATTAACAAACGACCTGCTAGTGACAGAGGACTGCTCATGTTCTGTCTTTCCACATGTAGTAAAACCAAAGCCATCTTCAAAAAGCCAATGTCCAAAAACTAGCAACATGTCACAACTTAGTGCTCTTTGGTGGTTGAAATATTCCAGCTTTATAGAGCATTTACAGAAATCAAAAAAGTGAGTACATACATGAAAATGAGAAAGGTGTGATGCTTTTAATGTTACGAATTTCTATGCCAGTAGCTCACTCTGGGTGCATACAAAGCTCTTATTATTAAATTATCGCGCCCTGTTGGTTTATTATATTGTATTTCTGTGTTTTATTCATTGTTTTTACTGTATTTGTTAGTAAATGAAGCGCCTTTGTGTATATTTACCATAACAACACCACATGAACAGATGTACGAGACTGGGCCTGCACGCAATTAGTAAACAAGGAGAAGCAATGGAGCTGACCGAGTCAGCAACGTGCTGCAGTGGTGCGAATAGAACGAGGAAAAGTCAAAGATCAAGTGTGATTGGATGGTATTCGGCCACGCCACACTGTCACTATGAGGCATTGCAGGATGCTCTACTTAGTAGACTGTGCTGATTGTTGTCATTTTACTTTGAGAAAGTTTTGCGGCAGATGGCACAACAATGTTTATGTCTGCCAATCTCGCCCGATGCAAAAATGCCTTTCATGCTCAAAAAAGACAAAGTAAACACTATCAGGCTGAATACTGGTGTAAATTGTTTTATTTGAGGAGTCATAGTCTTACTATGTGATTAGGCCTCTTTAATTCAATTTTACAACTTTATCACCAACCATAAGAAATTCCATCATGACACTCATAAAGTAGTCATTAAAACCTGTAGTTGTTTCTTCCCCAGCGTCTAGACAAATAAAAACAATATTAGGTCTACACGGCAAGATTTTAACCATGTATTGTTGGAAAAAATTAAGAAAAAGTATCATCAATCACAAAAGGTTTAAGCTTTGATTAGTCTATTAATGCAGGGGCTTTTTTCAATCTAAAGTGGTCATTGTTATCAAAAACAAATATTTTTGTTTTCAGAGTTTTGGTTAATTCAAAATATGGGTTTAAGGATCTTAGCTCACTGCAGGATGGGCTCATTAAAAAACTGCAAAGAGGGAGTTACATATGAACTAGAGAACAGTTTTAGCATTGTTTGCAGCTGATGGTTACTCCGTTGTGGTAAACTCACAGTGTTTACAAGTCCTTCATACTGTACCTTGGGTTGAAATTTCCTTTTTTCTATTTTGTACCCAAAATGCTGCTCGATAAAAACTGAAGAAGTGATGGATCCTGTAGCTGGGTTTTTTTCAAAATAAAAGTCAGGTGGACTGTAGATGATGTCATTTATTTCACCAGAAGAAGTCACAAGCTGACAGGTAGCAACTGGATAGCGCTTTTCACATTAATGAGTTTTAGTATGACGACATGTTGCATCAGAAGGTCTGGGGCTGGTTACCATTGTCAAGGTAAAGCAAAGTTAAAGACATCTCTTACACATGTTTTTACCAACTTGACATGTTTAAAATGATCCCTCTTGTTTACAAGGCTAATCTGCCATCAGATGTTAAAGGAGAAATAAGTAAGAAACTTACTGTAAAATTAACCTAAATCATTTCCATTTATCATCCAAGATGGAAGTAACATTCCCTATAAACAATCGGCCCTCTTCATCAACAATGTCTAAGTCAAAATTTTCTCCTTTCAAAATTAGAGGTATGTGCAGCCCGTGTTTACTTCCTGGTTCCCAGGTCAATCATATGACAGTTCCCAGGGTTCCCAAAACAGAGTTCAGCATTTGGTATTGGCAAAATAAAACAGGAGTCTGCAAACGGGGAAGCCAGTTAGAGAAGTAGGAGACTCCCCAGAAATAGAACAGAATACAACATTATATACCTATCCTGTGTAAGCATAAATCCAATGGGGTTTCACAGCAGCAACAGCCCATTAAGGAAACAACATAGGCTACTGTCAGTTGTGTACATGTTGTTCTGATTTGCAACATTGGGTGTCACTATTACTTGTTGCTTCTTGAAATTAACTTGACCTTTGTTTTTTAAAAAATACACACACACACACTCCTTTTAGGGTCTTGCTGGGCTTAGAATACAGCAGGTAAGGTACTTTGTAAAGAGCAAACTACTACTAACACCTTTAGGAAAAAGAAGACATTATGACTACCTGCAGGGTGCAGCAGCAGGGATTAGTATTATCCAAGCATTTCCTTCCATAGACAGTTTTATTTTCCAACTGGAGATAATAAGATTTCAGGAACTACCGGCTGCTCTTGAGAATTGATAAAGAGGATGCAAGCAACTCACATCAGAAATCGGCCCCTCACCAAACTGTTGTCTCCTGCAAAGCAATATGCATGTTTCACAGAGATTACTCAAGTCACTTGACACACCTGACAACTCTACACAGTAGAAATGCACAAATATATAAATATATATCTATCATAATTCACTGGAAATAAACATATCAAATCCAGACATTTGGAATAAAAAAGCTCCCACTTAATATTAGCAGATTTCTGTTCAAACTACACAATGTTGTGCTCAGTTGAAAGCACTTTCATCTTTGGAGGGCTTTGTCATAATAACGTCTCTGTGTAAAGAACTCTGCACAAGCAGAGATTGGGCATGTCCAAAGGAATATAAGCTGCAGCTAAAATACACGGCTGAAACAAAGCCTTTGAAGTTTTCTTTCACAATAAAAGCAACAAATGCACTGCACATGCACAAACACGATATACTGCAGGTAACAATAGGGCGAAGAAGAAGCCCTTGCTTTCATTTGCCAAACAGACACAAGAAAAGAAAAATACTTTCATAACAGAAATTTTCTGTTTACGCCTTTGTGTCTCAAGGACAGCTGTTTGCAATGTTTGCAAAAACTAGCCTAAGTTGTTATTCTGCTTTTTTGAGGCAATCCCTTTTGAGTCCATCCTCCTCCCCCCACCCCACCCCTTAGCTCATTTATGCCAAAGGCTGTGAGGCTTTTTTGATTCTTTTTGGGAGGAATACAAAAGGTGTGCTGGGGAAGTGACTGGGTACATTAAGCAAAGATATTTTTATACATTTAAAAAAAAAACCTTTTCTAAAGATTTTCATGGAATATTTTAACAAAACTGACTAATCCATCATATATAAAACTAACTAACTCAACGCATGTTTCGTAACGACTGCCTAACTACAACCGTCCATTATACACCACCAAACAGATTTAGTTGACTATACAGTATGTTTAAACTTTACATCAATTGTTCATAGATTGCCAGGCCAAAATTGTGCTAAATTTGTTAAAAACCAGTTTAGTAGACATAAAATAAATATCTACAGTTATCTGAGATTGCTAAGAGTTATTATATGGTCTTAGGGTTGGAGATTAAACTCACCAGCTCTGAGCAACAAGCTTAACTTTTTATTTATTGGAGCTAACCACCTGCACCGCACCATAATACTACTGTTGGAAACTGATGCCATTGTCTTTAAAAAAGCAACTCAATCCCATGTGATATCTGGGAGACTTGTTGTCACAGTGTTTTGTCTGAGACTTGAATGCTACTTGCATCTTTGTAAGCGAACTTCAAAAGGATACTGGTTGTGCAAAGTCGATGTGTGCCCATACTGTTTGGAAATTCTGAATAATTCTGCACTGTTGCTACATTTCACTTATAAAACTCTGTCCCAAATTATATCCACGGGGCTTCTTGTTGTCTGTGGACACCCTTTGCAGCTCGACACTACCCTTAAAGTACAACATAAATATGAACATTTCTAAATAAGTAAAACTGTAGCTATCAACGGAACGAAGGAAAACAGCTAGAAAATAAGACTGTCATACATGTTGATTTAACAGCCGCAAACTGAAAACTGATACACTGCTTCATCTGTTTATAGAAAAAGAAATGCTGACAAGTATGTATTGATATCCTGTATTTCTTTTTTTCATCCATCCATCCATCCATCCATCCATCCATCCATCCATCCATCCATCCATCCATCCATCCATCCATCCATCCATCCATCCATCCATCATCTTCTGCTTATCCAAGATAAACAGAAGGGGCACCAGTTCCAGGAGAGAAACCCAGACATCCCGCTCCCCAGCGACATCCTCCAGCTCATTCCGGGGGACCCCAGGGCTCCCCTCGGATACTAAAGCTCTTAACTCCATCTCTAAGGCTGAGCCCTGTCATCCTCCAGAGGAAGCTGATTTCAGCTGCTTGTATTCGTCTAACGGTCATGATCCATACCTCATGGCTATAAAAGAGGGTCAGAACGTAGACGGACCAGTAAACTGAGAGCTTTGCTTTTTTGCCACAGCCCTTCCTTCACCACAACAGATCAGAGCTGCGGCCACATTACTGCAGGTGCAGCCCCGATCCGTCTATCCATCTCCATCCTACAATGACTTGTGGACAAGACACCAAGACACCTAAACTCCTCCTCTTGAGGCAGAAACTAACCTTCCTACCCAGTGTATTTCTTTTGTAATGTTAGTGTTGTTATCCATCTTGTTACATGAAGTTAATTGCCAGGGGGTCACACTAAAGGTGAATTTTGCGTTAAAACTAGAAAATAGAACTTGGTCATAAAATCAGTTCCAGTATGGCATCATTATTTTATTTCAGTGTTGTATCTCTGAAAAAAAGGAAAAACAAAACAAAAAAGAACATTAAAAGCTAATTAGCTACCTTATGCCTGACAATTAAAAGTGAATACATTCAGCTGACTGAGAAAAGTAAAGTTAATCAGATTTCTCACCTTGTTCCATTATAATAAGGTCAGCCCCTCCAAGGACTCGGCTAAATCAAACATTTTTCTTCCTAAAAGTCTGACATCTCTGTTCTGCACAAACAATACTGAGACTTCAAAGCTCTGTACTAACACATGAGTCATCACGAGGCTTTACTCATTTGGCAAGTGCCCACATCCTTGATATCAGTCATTTCACAACCGCAAATTATCGCTGTGGTCCTGGCTCCGCTCCGCACAGACTACAGTAAAACCAGCACAGGTGAAAGACACAAAGGATGCAAAAAAAACTCATTTATCTTTTCTCAAGTCACAGTGTGGGAAATCACGGTCCATGTCGTCGCTGTCATTAGCTGTGAAGAAATCAAAGTAACCGGATTTGCTGCCACTTTTGTCAAATTAATTATCTGTGTGCGTATGAGTGGGAGTTCGTAAGTAATTCCTGCAAAAGTGGAGACAGCAGTACCCAGATTACTATCGACAATGTGATATGTCTTAGATGTACTTTGTGTAGTGCTAATGAGCACGCAGGAAGTCAGGCGATACCGTTTGACTTTCCTAATATACACACGCCAACTCATAGCGGTGAAGATTACCCAGGACCTCGTCACACACTTGATTCTCACAAATCCTCCTTCTGCGCTCGAAGGAGAGCCTCAGTTAATGAAGAGATGCAGTGTGTGTGTGTGTGTGTGAGTGTGTGTGTGTGTGGGTATGTGCTCTACTCAAAGATTACTGCCCTGTGCATGTGAGTCATTTTCATGACTGTGCTTTGAGACGACGTGTGGGCTCAACACGAGGTGATGGACACAGCACGCTGCTGCCACCATCTAAACGAGATATTATTTATAGACGCCATAGACGTCTTCTACTCTCCCAGCGATGTCACCAAAGAAAGATCCGTGTACAGGCAAGCTCTCAGTCGCAGGGTTTTCACAATTTATTCACTGATGCATTCAGATACATTTTGTATTTAGCTGTCCAAAGCAGTTTTTAAAAGCTAATTTATATGCCTTTTTAACCTGTCTGTGTTTTATCTCTCAACATTTATCTGCACTTGGACACAGCTAACCCTCTAAAAGGACTGTAATTATCCGTTTCATCTTCCTGAAATGTAATTCTCCCCTACGACCAAAGTCTGGACGCGGTCCCAGGCACGCTACTTTATAATAGGTAGGCCTGCAGTCCACTGCAAACACTCTTGAACACATGAAATCCCATTTTGCCTCACATTTGAAGCGTGGGATTCATTATTTAGGAGTGCGTTTGACCCGGTTTTGATGTCTGTACGAACCCAGCTGGTACTTGTGAAGGGTTTTATCTCGGTGTTACAGCTAAAGTCAAAAGCATTATACATCTGTTACGAGCATTAATATCATATCAGTTAGCTACAATAAAATGCTTTGTTCTATCCGTTCTTTTTCCAGGATGGCTTGAATATATAACTTACAAATTTACCGATTTCTAAAGTACAAGAATCGGGTTTACAAATTAGAATTTTTTGTGGATTTTCTCTATTAAACATAAAGTCAAACTTATAATCACTCCTGGTAAAGATGTTTAAAAAAAGCCATTTTTAAAATTATTCAAAGGGCCTGTTGAAGAGAAACAGGTCCGTACTTAACATTGGGGATGATTCAATTTTCCACTTATTCATCCTTTGTTTTCCACCACACACACCTGGAGCGTCCACTTTCAGAAAAATAAATCGTAATTTTAGTTAAGTTAGACAAGTGACTAAATAAAATTGATCTCCGTGTTACATCACAAGGAAACAGGAGGTTAGGAATTACTTATTAGAATTTAACTGTTTATTTTATAGGAATGTATAGCAGCAATTGTGCAACTACTGATTTGGTTAAATTATTATTTCTTAGCAGTTATTTTATTTTATTTTTTACCCCACCACATAAATGTGGTCAAAGTGAAAACTACTTAATGGTACATAGTGCTAGTGTACTAAAAGATTAACTTATTTTAAAGTTGTGCTTTCCACACAACTGCCAACAGATTTACTCGCGTCTATCCGCACACCCCCACTCATATTTGGTTTAATTGCCCTTAACAAGCTGCACCTCAACCACACACTTTTCATAGCCTTCCACAAGCTTCTGACCTAATATTTGGCTAGATGTTTGACCACTCTTTTTGGCAGAAGCACTTCAATTTGTTTTAAATAGATTTGCTTTCTGGTATGAATTCAGCTTTTAAGCATCGTCTCTAAATTTTCAATGGGGTGAAGGTCAGGGATTTAGTAAAGCATGCCTTCTCAGGATGAGGGAAAGCTTCATCATTAAGACTTGATGCAATCTGCTGGTTTCACTAATAAGTATTTCATTAACTGAAATTGACAGTTTTGTAGGGGTGTCACGGCAAATGTGTTCATCTCAAACCATCATAATTAGGATGACAAAGTCCATCACAAGCTGTCAGAAATTCATAAAAACACCTCTCTCATACAGAAGTGCGTAAATGGTGTTTTTTGTTTCTTTTTCATATGTGCCATTGAAGGTCTAGGTAACATTTTCAATGATTTGAACAGCAATTACACACAGAGGGGAAAAAATGGTAAAATTAAATCTGCATAAGCCAATAACAGGTATATATTTTTTACTCAATTACCTACAAACAATACTGCTCCTTACAATAACATCAACAAGAGGATGCAGAAATAGTTAGAAAACTATCATTCATGGAGCAAGAACACACCTTGACAAGATGACTGGGAGCGCATGTGTTCTACTTTAGGCACATATCTGTAACACGCTGAACATGTCTTAGTTTTTGGACTGACACCTCTTGGAACCTAATAACTTACGGAGGTGGTTTGCTTTCCAAACCACATCATGTACAGAACCCTGACTGTATTTTAAAGTAATTTGACTTAATTGGACTGTATATAACTGGATGTGGATCTGAATTTGGCTGGCTGATCGTTGAATGTAACTGATTATGTTTTAGTGTTATAGTTATCTCACTACCTCACTGTAGTTCTTTACCTGGTACCACTTTAATGTACAACATCAAATCCATATGTGTATAAGTCACCTTGAATGTACATGTCATCTTAAATCTCTGCTTTATTCCTTTTTTTTTCTTTTTTTGTTACAATCCACTGTATATCTGTGGGCACACTGTATATACCTTATGCACCTTTTCCTCCTTTTGGCACCTTCTTTTGATTATTGAGCCGATGTGTGACAAGTGAATTTCTCCACTGTGAGATCAATAAAGTGTATCTTATCTTATCTTATTATTTTCTCCCTTTTAGCAGTTTGGCTCATCTTTTTCTCTTCCTTTCTTTCCCTTCTACCTTCCCGTTTTTATGTCCATTGAACATGAAACAGTCCCAGAATAAAATCTAATAAAGCTTTTTGCATATAGAAATCAAGCGGAGAACTATGGCTAAAGCTTGTGAAAGTAAATCTGCTGGGCCTCTTTGGCATTAAGACAGCAACACTTAACGCTACACTGCCAGACAGGACATGTTAAAAAAAGAAAAGAAAAAGAAAACAATTGACACTGTTTTGGAAAGTGCCTTCAGATAACATTAGCTGGTAGTATATAATAAATACGCTGCCCAGAATTGAGGGCCCTAAAGGAAACTGCAGATTTTGGTGGTAAAACTCTGTCTTCATGTTTTTTCCCACAGTGTACCAGTTTTCATGACAGCAAAGCAGCCCCACAGCATGATGCTTTCACCACATGTTGGTGTAGTGTTTTTAGGTTTTAAAGCCTCACCTTGATGTTCCAGAGCATACTTTGTAGGGAAACCGCTGTTTTGTCTGAGACATGAATGCCACTTGCATCTTTGTAAGTGAACTTCAAAAGGATACGTATTGTGCAATGTTGAAGTGTGCCCATTCTGTTTAGAAATGTTGATAAATTCTGCACCGTTGCTATATGTCACTTATAAAAAGGTTTTCAATCTGTCCCAGATTATATCCAGGAGGCTTCTTGTTGTCTGTGGACGCCCTTTGCAGCTCAACATTACTGTGACACTTTTGATAATAGCACACTTTTCTATTTAAAGTACAACATAAATATGAATGTTTCCAAATAAGTAAAACTGTTTGTAGCTATTAACAGAAGGAAGGAAAACAGCAAAAGAAAATAAGATAGTCATACATGTTGTCCATAAGGGTTGTTGGAAATGTCTCTCCAGCTGAAAGGTGTTGATTTGGGAGGATGGTCTTCATTCTTTCTTCACTGTGGGCAGCAACACTGGTATTTCAGCATCTTCTAGTCTGAGGCAGGGGGCTGTTTCTTAATTTCACGATCAATTTCTAGACGGTTGTGATCTTTTTCAGTCAAAAGTCATTTAACATCCAAAAAACAAAACCACAGATATGGAATTGGTGATCTTGGAATCTACAGTTTCTTCTTTTAGAAAAGGTTATGAGAAGACATTCTTACCTTGAGCCCCTTTCCCAATAGAAAAAGTACAAAATAAATTCAACCCTAATTTATTATAGTTGTATGTTGCATTTTCATTCCACTGTAATTGTTTAAACCTCAGAAACTGTTATGACCATGAGAAATGTATGTATATTATTAAACATAATAGTATGTCTGCATATGGGGTGTGGCTAATGTATGAAAGTCTTTTTTTTAAAAGGGATGATGTAGTTGATTTAAGCTAAGAGACAAAAAAAGAAAATAAGAAATAATGTGAATGTAAATTCTTTGTTCTTGCATTATCTTTAACATCCACATCTAACACAGCTTCAGGTTCATTATGTTGGGGAAAAACCGAAGGAAGGCCTAAAATAACCTGGTGTTGTTGTGCCAATACAATGTGAACATTTAAACTCTAATTAAATCTTAGGATCTAAAACAGGAGGGTATTTGTTGCAGCGCTGAGTGAGTCACTCCTTTTTTTTCCCCCAACCATTGTGTGGTGCTTGTTTCTATTCAACCACACGGTTTTTACGGGTCAAGCAGATAAACAACACTCTGTGTTTTTGGTAGCAGAAAGCCTTTTTTGCTACATACTGCAACCTTTGTGGATCTCATTGTGCACTTTGCTGTGTGTATTCTGAAAAAAAGGGTCAGAATGACCTAGAAATCAAACAAGGGTTAATAAGTCGAGCTGTGGCTCAGCTGGTGGAGTGAGCTGTCCACTAATCACTACCGCAACCCAAATAGCTCCTGATGGCAGGCGAGAGCTACACAGCCCCACGACCATGGTGATTTTGTGTGTGTGTGTGTGTGTGTGTGTGTGTGTGTGTGTGTGTGTGTGTGCGTGCGTGTGCGCATGTGTGATTTAAAAACACAACCCTTTGCAGAACTAAGACTGTAAGTTGCTTTAAAAAACAGATTCACAAAGTGAAATAGATTTAAATTAGGTGATCTTGTAGCTTTGTTTAAACATTACAAATATCTCCTTATGGCATCTGGGAACTCATGTCTAACAAGCAAACTGGCTAATTAGGTGAAATCTTTTGAACTATTAGTCGAGCTTTGTTGTTAAAGACCACTCTAACTGGTCCTCTTGGCCCTATTTCTGCTTCATATTTGACTATGAAACAGCAACAGCATGAAATATTATAAAACAATACAACAAGCTGAAGCAGCGATAGAGTCAGTTCTCACTGAGTGGGCTCAGGTTTTGGAGCCTACTCAGGTTTGGAAAGGGGCCACATCTATCTCTAACATCCCAGCAGCCTCCCAAGGGTCTGAGTCGATGCCCCAAAGCAGATTACTCATGAATGATTTTATCACAGGCAAGCCCATTCTAACTGACCTCTGCCTGAGCCCGATCCTCCCGGTGCCACGAATGTGTTGTGTTATGTAAAATTAATAATCTATGAGAAAGCAAGAGAATTATTTTAGTCACCAGGTTGCTGTCTTTTTTTTTTTTTTCTTTAAAAGCTTTGAGGACCATTTAGAATAACATAACACCTATTTACAAAGGGTAAAACAAAACGTAAGACAAAAGTAGTTCAGGTTAATATTCCATTTTGTGAATAATGGTGTAAGAAAGGCAAATGTATGTGAATATTTTTCGCTCACCAATCACTGGAGATAGGCTCCAGCCACCACATGACCCTGAAAGGCATAGAAAATGGATGGATGGACATTACCATGATGGTAATTTAAATGAAAATGAAGTCCAAAAGCATTGAGTCACAGCTGCAATACGATCCACAAACAGAGCTCAGACAGAGTGTTTGCTCTTTACTCTGGCTCTTAGCTATGAAGGACTTAAAGCTCGTCTTTACTGACACTAGCAGCCAAATGGAATTTCACTCCAGAGCAACTGGCTCGCTTTGCATAATAGGGTGAGAAGTTCAATGATGTGAGCAGAGCTCAGTGTCCTGCTGCTGTTCTGTGGAGACGACCAGTTGAGGATTTTTTTTTTTTTTTTAAGGAACCTGATAAACTGCACCATTGATTCTTGTAAATAGAGCCCATGGTTGTTGGCTTGTGATAAATGGAGGTAATTTAAAAATGCCAGGAAGTTCAACTTTAGGATTTTCTTTCCTCTCAGTCATATTAGCATAGCTGGAGATTCCCATTTCCAAAAATGCAGGACGCTGTAAGCTGAAAATGACACAACAAAATGACTGAATGATAATCAGTGGGAAAATAAATTGTATTCGCAGTTTTCAAAAAAGCGTAAAATGTCCCCAGAGGCTTCATTACCTTCCAAAAGAAGCCTGTCTGTGAGTGCAGCTAGTTGATATAAATACACTTTTGATCAAGAGAGAAGTTTGTGAGTAAAATGTGTTTGAACTGAATTACAAAAATGGAACAAGAAACTTTTGTCTTGTGTATACTTTCTGGAGTTCATAGCAAGCATTCAGCATGTGCTGCTGTCACCGTCACGTATGATGACCTAGAGTGAAAACCATACAGTTTCACTCTGTTTAGTCAAAGATTTGAATCATAATTATGTTACTAAGTCTTATTGTTAGTGGTTCACCGGTGTTATTATTATTTTAAATATAAGTTTTTGTGCCATTGCACTTTTCATTCAGTAGTGTGAACAATATTAGACGCATTACAGATTTGTTCTCATTTTGCTTTAGAGTGACACTAAAATGTTTCAGATCATTAGGCAAATATCAACTAAAGATAACCTGAGTGAACACCAGAAGCAGTTTCCATATGATTATTTACTGAACGATAAGAAGCTGTCCAAACCAACATGGCCCTATGTGCCCTGCTTGTTAAATTACAAAATCAGAGTCAGCTTTGTTTGGCCATGATGCCCACAGTCAAGGAATTTGACTTTGTTCAGAGTTCTCACAGCGCACAGACATTTGGCATAAATATATAAACAATATGTTTCTTTGTTATAACATAAAGAAAAAGCTTTTAAAAGGGACATATGCAAAATCCACCTTTAAGCCCTTATATATATTGTTTTATTAGATTTATGTTTAAATTTTGTTGTGTACTTGGAGTCTCTAGGAATGCAGAAAAAAATGTAAATAGTCTGTCCAGGAGCTGTGTGGATATCTTTATATTCTGTCCGGGTCATCATTTTCAAGCCTTTGAGTTTTTTGTGTTTTTTGTTACGTTTTTTTGAACAATTAAATCACAGTTTTGCCTGCAGAATTGCTAAACAAGGTCATGGATTCCAGCTTACCGAATCTGCCATTTTTATTGTTCACTGCGAGTCGGTAATCCAAGATGAAGGATGCGGAAGCTACAAGTGGGAAAGTGAACATTTTTGGTTGTTGGGGGTACTAACCCACAGAACTCATTACATTGTCCCCCAGCGTACTACACGCTTAAAACACTTGAGTTATGCAGTCTTAATCACTCTAGCAATTTTACTCCTGAAGGTTTAAAAACACTTTGAAACATAAAGGACATGGAGTGGCCTAATCAAAGTCTGCACCCGTATCCATTGAGGCGCTGCGGCATGACCTGAAACATGCTGTTGATGCTTGAAAACTCTAATTTGGTAGGACTGAAGCAGTCGTTGGCCAAAAATAACAAATAGCAATCACTTAATAGGTTTAGGGGGAAATTACTATTTCACATAGTGCCTGCTGCTCAGAACAACTCAAATAAGCAGATATCAGCTGCTTATTTAGTTGGGCTATTTGCTCCAGTACCCAGTCTGTTGCTTACCAGACGTGTAGTTCATAAAATGGTAAATGGACTGAATTTATACAACACTTTTCCAATCATCCCAACCACTCAAGGGGCTCTACAATACAGCCACATTCACCCAATCACACTCACTAACACACACATTCATATGCAGATCGTAGGCAACTTGGGTTTAAGCGTCTTGCCCAGGGGCACATCGACATGTGACAGGAGGAAGCTGGTATCGAACCCACACAATTGCTCTACTCTCCACAGTCACCCTCCAAAATGACAACTGTAGCTTAACAAATGAGTTATGGTGGTGCTTCTTAAATTTCCATAATATAACAGGCTGTGCTTTTCTGGGCTGAAATTACATATTATTTATAAAATGATTTCCTGTGGGTCACAAGGGCAGCAGCAAGTTTTCTGTTGACCAGCAGTGAGCAGCCAAAAGCAACAAATGGGAAATGTTGCATTTATTGTTCATACACACACGTTCAGTCTCTCTGACACTAATTAAACAGGCTTTAACTACTAACATTTATTTATTTATTTTAAAACCGTGGGTTTTTAAAGGCCCCAGCCTACACTGAATAAAACAAAACCATGACGAGTGACTTGGAATTAGCAACAGATGAAGGGTTTAATTCATAAAACATATAATTTTCTCTCTCTACAGTTGGATGCTACTGCCACCAGGTCCACAGCTTCCTGGTGAAATGATGTCACCGTGAATGATGTAGGTGTGTGTGTGCCTACGCTCCGGAGGGAAGCGAAGGCATGCATGACTCCAGCGATATCTGCAATTTTGCAGCTCCACGCCTGGTAGGTTGTCGAGAAGCAGATTGGAGTGAAAGCTGCAGTTCACAACTATTCACTTTGGCCAACAGCTGAAGCGTCTGATGGCGTGGATCCCCATTTGAACAGAACAAAACGGGCTGTGGCCCCGAAATGTCACGTTAACGGCCCGAATATGTTTTATTAAACGTAATGCTGTTTTCTGGCAACAGATTAGCTGTGGCCGGAAAACATCACCGCTGCAGCATATTGCAGGCGATAAAATGCTTTGCAGGGTAATAGTCCATCGCTCCAGGATATCCCCAGAAGACATTACAGTTTGAATAAAGCTGATTTAATACGGAGAACAACATATTCCATTTAAGGGTGTCCCATTTTCTCTCATTAGGTTTGACAGCGAGTTAAAATTAGGGGTGGGTTAAAAAAAAAAAAAGAGCACAAACAAAAAAAAAAGAATAAGTGCACAAAAAAACCAAAGTGTTTATGTTTCTGCAATTTAGTTAAATTATTATGACAAAGAAAACTTCATGTTGTGTGTGTGAGGGGAAAAAAGGCGTGAGAAGTAGCAGGAGTTAAAAAGCGGTGTTTGTGGAAAAAGGTTCTGTCCCTGATTGTAAGCTGAACAGTCTGTGCTTTTTAGAAACAGAGATGGACTAAAAGTTGCATAAAACAGGGATGCCAGGCATGTATGGGCCCTGAAGTCTATGCAAATACGCTCTCAAATTGATGAAAAGCCTTTCCGCGTGGCGGCATGGAAAACCTCGCTCGCTGATTTATCTCAGGCAAGAAAGCTCCGCACAACACGCACCTACTTCTTTAGACGTCCTTTCATTTACAGAGGTGTTTCAAATCCGTTTTATTACATCCGAATAAAATCAAATTAAGGAGAAAAACATAAATCCAGCAGACTCTCCTCCCAGGAATAGCAACCACATCAGTTGCTAAACATCCATCAACTAGACTTGTGTTTAAGTCGGTTATTTTATATGTGCTGCCTTTATTAACCAAGACGGTATTATTTTTAACAACAGCAGTCAGAGTGGTTATTCCAACTAACATAGGGCTCTGTTTCCCTCTCAGACTGGACATGAGCCATGCCTACCAGCTTCGGTTTTTGAATGAGGACCTCGAAATACACGTTATCATGAACAACCACCCCATAATAGGAGAGGCCTCGAGCTCTGGCAGTATCAACTGAGGAAATATAGTTGTGTCCCGGCAACCATCACACTCGTGTTGCTCTGTGCAGGCACATTTATGACCGAGATAGCATTTTAAAGATACCATCCAGCACTGCATATTTTCAGTTTCCAATGTAGGCAATAAAAACATAGCAGGGTAAGGAATTGTGAGTTCCCCCTCCTGAAATACCCAGAGCACAGAGCCTAAGAAATATAATGGCAATTCTAAAGCGTGCGTGTGTGTGTCTGGGTTGATGAAATCACAAAAGGTTCAAGAGCTGAGCCGATCAGCTGGCATAAGTAAATACAACGAGCAGCTTTTGACACATACAACAGATTCTGAAGCATTCAATTTGCATTTGAGTTGGAAAGAATTCAAATGTACGCGTTTGAAACTGGGTTTGATCGCGGTGAACACCAAGACTGATGGAGAGCTCTGTGGAAGGTAAAGGTGCCGAAAGTTCAATGCTTATGAAGTTTGTAGTCCAACTTGTCTTATATCTTGATCTGCTGCTACTATTCCACTGCAATGTGCTTCCCTCTGTGATGTTTTCTTTTACTTATGTTCTCTTCATATACAGCACTTTGAATTGTCTTGTTAATGAAATGGGCAATACAAATAAACTTACCTTGCCTTGAACATGAAGGAAACAGGGGTGATAAAAGTGGTTATCCTCAGAACTTTAATTATACAAATCTGCTTATGAAGCTCATTCAGTCTTTTTTTTGTAAATCATCCTACATACCTGACCAAAAATCGCTGTACTGGCAGATCTGCCACTCCAGGCACCCTGAATTTGTTCTTCCTACTCAGACAACTTCTCTCTTTCTGACAGCAGACTGATGGGAGTTGGACTAATAATGGTAAGGCTGTAGGTGCAGGCATGTTGGGACTTACAGGTAGAACTGGACTCAATATGTTTGCTGAAGTAGTTGGTGATTCACCAATTACCGGTATACAGAAATATAACTGGGATTTCAAAAGCTCTGTTAGAAAAATGCACTAAATAGATCCATTTTAATTTGGCTTTTAAATGCCAAAAAGTGTTTTGTGTGTCTTAGTTGAAGCTGCACGGTATTAGGAAGACACGCAATTTAAATATTTGTGTTGAATGTTGCAATGGCGATACTAGTTTAGAATTTTTTTTTCCATTATCAAACTGTTTCCACAACTTTGGCAGCAGTCTTGAAAGTCGATCCCCTTGGTCCAATGTATTGCTGGCATTCAGAGCATGAATGAAGGGTTTTGAAATAAAACAGCCAACCCGGTATTTGCAACTTTGATATGCCTGACATTGCAATTACACTGACTGTGAATTAATATATTGTAAAGCTCTAGTTATACTATTAGAGATTCCTTTAATCCATGCTGTGCTGTCACATTTTATTTTGCTTTAGGCATAAATAATACAGGTAACCTGCTTTAGAAGGTGACTTTGATTACAATAGAATAGAATATCCTTTTATTGTAACGTTTGTAACAATTTGTAACAAGTACAATGAGATAAAAAAAGTGCCATCCAGTCCGTGCACCACACTTAAAAAAAAAACATTAAAACTACCAGTAACCATTCCTCACACATACAAATCACTTACCTTTTGTGATGTCACCAAATGCAATTGCGCACGGAAATTTATTTGAATGAGGTTAGATTTTTTCGTCTTACTTAAATTACAATTTTACAACTAAATAGCAAAATAAATGAAAACAAACAAACCAAGAAGTGCAGTTTTACAGGTGACAAAGAGTTTTATGGATTTTACTAAAACGTCTGACTTGTTGCTTTAACAATGGTTTTGCTGGTAACCCGTGCTTCCAAGGGGGAAACTTATGTTCTCCATAAGAATATGAGATCCACTATGATTGTTTTTACATAGAGAGGCAGAATAAAACACAAACCACCAAGTTGAAAGGTTATTATAGCTAAAGTTATTTTATTTGAGTTTAGATCTCTTAATAGCTCCCTTATATCTACCAACCAGGAGCTCCTTATCGGGCCTAAAACCAAGCGTAAACCTAGAGGTGATCGTGCTTTTGCCATAGTTGCCCCGAAGTTGTGGAATGATCTGCCCTTGCATATCAGATATGCCTCGTCTCTTTCTGAGTTAAGAATCTTACTGAAAAATATTTGCTGAAGCCTTTCGCACAGCCCAAGAGGTTGGCTACATTTTTTGACAGTGTTTTAACTTGTTTGGTTTCCTTGCTTTTGATAATTCATGTAATTTTCTTATGTACAGCTCTTGGTGGACCTTGGTTTATTTTGAAGTGCCTTATAAATAAAGGTGGTGTGGTAAGGTTTTTTTTTTTTTTTTGCCGTGCACATGAATACTTCACTTCTACCAGCTCTAGTCACAGTGTGGCTCACAGTGTTCATCACATTCATGTTCGACTGACAAGAGACTTTTGTTCCCGGTGTTGAAGCGCAAAAGTTTTAGAATTGCAAAGAATGTGTGAAAAGACATTTTACCGTCAACATCCAGAGAGGGCTCTTAGGAACGCTTTATAACGAGGACACAAATGTAGCTTTTGCATCCACTTCCCAAACACCGTGTCTTCTAATTTAAAGAAACTAACCACAACAAAAGCCAATGGAGAGCGCACTACCTAATGTGCTTTGCACAACAAAAACACATCTAACTGGTTTTATGGTTTCTCAGCTCTCAAAATTCTGAATTTCAGCATGTAATAGACTGTACCATTCAACATGCCTCATTTGACTAAAGTGAATTTACTCACCCTATTGCATCATTGTGTTGGCTGCGTCGTTTAACAGATGATTTCAACCACAACACAAAAACAAGCTTTGGATTCACAATGTTCCCAATATATCCTTCCGGATTCACCGACATTAAAACTAAAACTGAATTTTTATGTTAAAAGAACAGCAAAAGCGAAAGATGAGCTCATGGCACGACTGGCGATCCTATCTCTCTGCCTCTCGCTCTGTTTTCATCCCTGGTTATGATTTCATGCAAAACGCCTTGCACTTTAAACTCTTTCTCTCTGACAAAAACAAGATCAAATTTACAAACAGCTCGATCAATAGTGTTCCCAAATATAAAATTCTGCTGGCAGCGCACCTCTGCCAGTTTGTCTACCTGCTGCATGTTAGTCCTGTTTGTTTTCTCACCGTCTGAGGAAATACAGCCGGGGGAAGAAGCTGTTGAAAAGACACGGCACTGAAAACAGGGAGCTATGTACCTAGGGAAATGGAGAATGGATGGAAAGAAAGTCCAAAATCAGTTGAAGGCTGTTTAAATTCTGCTCAGACAGAGCAAAGGATAATCCTAAGAGGATGACGCGCCCCACATACTGTTTTGTGTAGATAGTGTTGTTTTTCTTTTCTGTGAATGGCCAAATTAGGTGTAATTTTTCCCCAGCGCGGGCTGATTTTTTTTCCGGTGGATAATTGCTTCCTGTATAGTCGCAGGAATCCAGAAAGCATTTTAAATGCGGTTGCTAAAAAATCCCTGCTGATCACAGTGTATTATATGCCACTTAGATAGGGCAGGTTTTAAAAAAAAAATCTGCCACAACAAAGGGCTGACCCACTTGTTTGATTTGAAAATATGAAACAGCACGGTGAGTGAAAACAGAGGAACGAATCCCTCCCTCCCTTCCATCCATCTGTGCATGATACACCCTGTAAATTATACGACAGCAAATGTCACACAGAAAGGAGGATGCGGTGATGCTGGTTAAATTCCAACCCTTATGTCAATTTGCTCAGAGTGGAAAGCCATTTGTGGTATTAGACAAAATCTAATGATAAAATACAAATGTTTGATTGGCAAAAGCTGTTTGTTCACCTCTGATCTCTGCACAGTCGGTAGAGCTGTTGCCCTACAGCAAAAAGGTTCTGGGTTCAAATCTGGGCCTGTGGCACGTATGGGTTCTCTCCAGGTGCCCAGAGATGTTGGATACAGAACGTGGATTTTGATAGTGAATACCCAGGCTTTTTCCCTGCATTTTTTTTTTTTTTTGGCAATGGAGTGAGAAACTCGGTTATTTATTTTTAAGACATTTCTTGGCTTCTTTGTTTAGAGGCGTTAAAAAAATCAACAAATCCACTGTAATTTCAGTAAAAGGAGCTACTTCATACTTAATAAGGTCAACAGTTATTTCCAAGAAATGAATCACTGTTTGGCACCGGGGATATGGATTTCTTGTAATTATAGGTGCACTAATAAGACAATGTTCAATTTCAAGTTTACTTAAATAACACTGTTAGTCAAAGTGCTGAAACTAAAGTAGAAAAACAACACAGTACAGGCCCCTGTGTTTGTGAGAGAACGGTCACCGTATAAAAGGGGGTTTACAAACTGAAACAGAGACCAAATGATTATATGGTATACATGATCAACTTTCTTTGGCATCTTAGAGTCACGATTAGTGCTGATAGTGTTGGTTAGCCTGGCCAGCTAGATTAATCATGCTGTGTATTCAATACACAGCTTGACGGTCTAAATCTTAACAGACTAATTGCAGAACAGGAGGCAGGTGTTTACCATGTGTTACTCTTTACCCATAATACAGCAGCGCTTTTCTGTAACCATAACAAGATGGCAGCTGCAATGAAGATGCCCTTCATTATGTCTTGAATGAACCGGATATATTTAAAGGTGCATAGCCACGTTATATAATTTTTTTAATTATTTATGTTGGTAGCTCACTCTACGTTTTTATGAACAATTATCATGTTCTGCTGGCATATTAGTTGTTATTTTAGTGTTTTATGCTTTGTTGTTGCTCAATCTTTTAGTAAATAAAGCCTTTCATGTTTATTTTTAATAACAATGGAAGCATGTCATAGCACATGCGCCGTGATGTATACGTTAAATAAGGAAGCAGCTAACGACTACGAGAATGTAAGGTGCAGAAGTGCAGCTTTAATCCCAGTAGCTTTAGTTCAGCTGATTCCATCCATTGTAATGGGTCTAGTTCTTTACTCCATCACAAAGGTCACATTAATGTATTGTATTGTCAATTGTTTATAAAGAGACCTAGATGAGAAATTTTTGAAATTTCTCACCAGCTATTTGGCATAATATTACTATCCTTGTTGTCCCTGGGTGATAAAGTGTCCAAACGTGGCATCCTTGCTGTTTTTCTCCCCTACACTGGTGGTTTGACCTTGTGGTATTATTTTTTCTTTGCTGTGCATAGCACCCACCTTTGAAATTGGAATCTTATTAGATTGCATGTGTAGCTGCCGAGGTTAAATGAGGGTTTGTGTGTCCTTTTTTTAAGTTTTTTTTTTTAACAGAAACTTTAGAAAAATACAAGTTATAGCGAGATCCATAGCCACGATTTGACCAGCTGCTCTACTGTCCATTTCCCTCCACCATTGCTGTGGAACATGTCAGATATAAAATCTGGGAAGTCAATATAAACAATAAAAAACAGATAAAGATATATAAAGAAGTTTATTTTTAAACTCTGGGCTTCAGATCACAATTGTCTATCAGCTGTTGTTTTCTCTTAGGCATTAGTTTATTTTTAGAAATCTTTTACTATAGTGTTCCACAAGTACACCCTACTTTACATCAGCAGAACCCAATTTTATAACAATGCTAATGTTGAGTCCAGAAACGCCTCCTGCTTTTTCCACCTTGGCTTTCAGAACCCACACCCGGTTCAGAGCTTTTCAACTAAATTGGGGCCCATCAACAAAAAATGTCAGTGGTTAGTTGGAAAGTTACAACTTAATAATCTAAAACAGGATTCTGAACTGGCCAGGTTCTGTAAAGCCTGGTTCACACGGCAGGATCATTTGTTAGATTTTGCCCCGATCTTCCTCTTCCAACATGCTCCAACTATCGGGATATCGCTTAAAATAATCTTAAGAGATATCCCTGCCGTGTGTGGTGTGCTAAGAGTGATCTGGTCTGCTCAGAAGGATGTCAGGACCGCTCCAACCTAAAGTCTCAGATATTCAACATGTTGGATTGTCTAAGCCCGATATCCTAGCATGTGTGGTGTTCCCTGAGGACAAACAAGCACGCAGCCTGTTGAACGTGACGTGTAGCCATTGAGAAAGCTAGGGAGGGAAACTCAGAGAAACAAAACACACAACTCATCTTAATTTTATAGTGTAGCAAACATAGAGCCTCTGTTCGGGCTGTCTCCACTTCTTTAACCAAAGCCTTATTAATGTATTTTCTCCGTTAAAATCAATCCACAAACTATCGTCATTATTCTCCCTTGTTGTCCATGTTTATTTACTCTAAACTCACGTTTGATCTTGAGAGGTTTAGCGAAATTTCCCATCTGACACCCAAATATTCCTTAGTGAAATCTGTTTGTGTGAGGTGTGCTGTGCATGCCGTCTGACCAGACACTACACACTGTACGAACAAACCTGTTACAGCTATGATTTTTTTATTGTTATGTGTGGCATCTCTCAGGCTTTGAAAATTGGCTGACAATTTTAAAATCTTGCCGAGTGAACCAGCCTTTAGTTGTAGTCTACAATCCACCAATGCATCTGGTGATTTTTATCACACCTCACTCTCTGCTACACTTCCAACTTTTTAACAGTTGTTCGCCTACTTTAGAGAGAACAAAACTCTGGGTCCCATACATCTCTAAAGCCAGATCTCCTCTTGCTAGATCAGATCATAATCTGTTTTTTCTCAGCTTGGAATATAAGCCCCTTTTTCGGAGCCAACGTGCAGTAAAGAGAGCTGTGAGGAGATGATCACAGGAAGCTAAGGAAGGTCTTAAGGGTTGTATTTAAGGCAGTAGACTGGGATACACTGTGTTCTCAAACAAATCAGAAGATGGTGCTGCTCCCTTTGCCTCCCCCTTCCACATTTCTGTCTCTAGAAGCCAAGTGAAGAGGCACCTAGAAAGACTGACGTAGAATAAGCATGCGGGGCCGAATGGTCTCTACCCCAGAGTCCTGAAGGGCTGTGTAGATCAGCTCTCTGAGATTCTACAAAACCTCTTTAACCTTAGTCTGACCAAGGAGAAAGTTCCAGTGTTGTGGAAGACCTCCTGCATTGTTCTGAAGACAACTCACCCATCAGCCCTCTGTGACTTTAGACCTGGTGCCCTGACATCCCAAATCATGAATGGTCATGGAGAGACTGTTTGTTGGCCCAACTGAGTAAGCAAACAATCAGCTATCAGGACCCCATGCAGTTTGCTTATGGCCATAGAGTTGGAGTTGAAGATGTCATCATACACCTGCTTCAACAAACCCACTGTCATTTAGCTAAGGTAGACAGCACTGTGAGGATCATGTTCTTTGATTTCTCCAGTGCATTTAATACAATTCAGCTTGATTTGCTTTGTCAGAAACTCCAGAAGACTAAAGGTGGAGGCCTCAACAATTGCCTGGATCACAAACTACCTGACAAACAGACCGCAGTTTGTGAGACTGAAGGGTTGCATGTCTAACCAGGTAGTCAGCGGCACAGGAGCACCACAGGGCACTGTACTCTCACCATTCCTTTTCACTCTTTATTCCTCAGACTTCCAATAAAGGACAGACTCCTGTCATCTGGAGAAATACATCAGAGATGGACAGGAAACTGAGTATAGGCAGCTGATGGACCACTTTGTGGCATGGTGTGGAAATAATCATCTCATCATAAATGTGGATAAAACTAGGGAGATGATTATAGATTTAAGGAAAAACAGGAATAGGTTCAACACTATTACCATACTGGGAGAAGAAGAAGAAGAAGTGGTGGAGGAGTATAGATATATGTCTACCTGGACAACAGACTGGACTGCAGAAGCTACAGTGAAGCTGTCAACAAGAAGGGACAGTACTTCCTGAGGAAGCTACAGGTTCTTCAGAGTTTGTAGCAAGCCCGTTGCACATCTTCTATAAGTCTGTTTTGGAGAGAGTCATCTCCTCTGCCATCATCTGCTGGGGTAGCAGCATCAGAACAATTGACCTAAAGAAGCTCATCAAGCTTATTAAAAAGGCCGGCTCTGTTCTAGGGACCCATCTAGAACCTCTCGAGAAGATTTGCAAAGAAGGATTCCCATAAAATGAAGAAAATTATGGATAGTCCTGACCGCTACAGGAGATCCTTCCTGCCTGCAGCCATCTCCATCTACAACTTGTTGAAGAAACCCCAATGAGATACACCAGCATTTAATTTCCCTTTGGGATTAATAAATATTTTTCAATTGAAACTGAGTTGAACATTTGTAAAAGCTTTAGTTTATTTTCAGTTGTTTTCATGGCATTAGACCCACCTTAAAATTAGACTAATAGGGTATCTTGGGATCTAGTTGCATCCTGAGCGTCTGTGAATGTTTTGCATAAGAATAATTACAATGTCCGATGACTTGTATGTTTTCATAGTCTGCGTTCTATAGAGTCCAAGTTGTAGATCAAGTTAATAAATGTCCATCTGTGATAATTGGTAGAATGCATTACCAGTACACTGTGCAACAGCTCTGTTAGCCTGTGCTGCTTAAAATTTTTGGTTTCAATATAATTTTAATTGTAAAAAAAAAAAAAATGTGTTAGTTTGCTTGTTTAATTGCTTGTTTGTTTGCTTTTACATAATAATGAAGCAGAACCTGTCAATTTACTAGGCAACCAAAACAAATTACATGTGTGACAGATTACCTCAAAATGTCATGTAAAGATGGCGGGCATGGGTCCTCACAGAACATTAGCATTTTCCCCAGGAGCGACTCTGTGTTTTTGCAGCTCACATTTTACATTAACCCATAGTAAGAATGGCAGAGAAGCTATATTATTCTTGCTTTTTCTGACTGACCCAACCATTTTGTCTCCTCAGAGTGACCAGGGTGTTTTGCTAAATGATAAAGGGCTTCTCTTTTCTCTGCTGGTGAACTACTATTCTTCAGGTGGACACGTTCTGGCAGGAAAAGATAAAAGAAATAGCACTGTCACACAAAACACACTAACGTTCTGAGACACATAGAAATAGGTTTAGCTGACTCTTTTTTTTTATTCTTTTAAGCGTCACTTTCAAGCTCTCATGCAAATCCAGTCACCATAAGCCAAATAAATGAATTATAACGAAAGGCTACATAGACAGTAACTACTTCAATGTTAGTGGGGCTGCTGTGACCAGAAAACAGCCGACATTTTTGTGTCTAATATGTTCATGTGGCATCATTCATTCTGTCTGCAGTGCCTGGTTTTTCATAAAGTCCTAGATAAGCTGTCAAATCCCATTAAAGCAGAAGTGTCGCTAACAGAAAGAACAGAAGCTTAAACGGAGGAAATCCAGGGCATGTGATTACTGATTGATATGCTATAGTAATAGGACACTCAAGATGGGATTGTGATTTTTGTCAAGTTATTACAAATTCATTGATATCTGCAATACTTAAGGAAGAAAGGGTTCTGGACTCTGAGAGAATTTAAATAGTTTTCATTTTTCTCTCCTCGACTTTAACTCAGAAGATTTTATGGAACAAATCTACCCAAAGATACAAGTACATGATCATTTATTATTAATCTGGGATGTTTAGTGTACGGCAGGAGTGGTTTAGATTTAATGTGACATACATTTTCTTTTTTTTTTTTTTTCTTTTTTTTGCAGGGATATAACTTCCCATAACTTGCCACATCTGCTTAGAGCTCAGTTGGGGATTTTCTGCTCTTCTCTAAATGCCTTTCAACAACCAGCCAGAAAGTTTGGGTTTGCACGCTCCATTTTCATCTTGATGAGTTACCAATCCGAGTGTACCGCCAAAGCAATAGTGAGTGTGAAAGTCAAAAAAAGTCATATCCCTCGCTCAAACCGCCACATATCAAGAGGCTGCATTGGACTGTGGTCTATTGAGGCTGCTGTCAGCGGAGAAATTGGTTTCTGCGCCTCTTCTAAAATGCATTCCTCCTTTATGATGGATTGTTGAATGCCTGTGTGAAATTGTGGGCCAATTTGTCAGAGCGTCTGACAGCAAGGCTTGATGTTCCCCCCTGGAGTTACAGTGGAGAGGAAATGTTGCAGCACGTGACAAATTAGTTCTTCAAACAATAAAATCAATCCAAAGAATCAAAGCACATTATTCAATTGCTGTCCAATACAGCAGCTCGAACAAGTCATCTATCGCAGAGATTCTTGGGAATGTTAAAACCGGATTGAAAATTGATGAAAGCTTCAGGTTTTTTTTTTTTCTCTTCTTCAGCAAAAATCAGATCAAATAATACCCTGCAGTAACCAACGTTTGTGAATGTAGGAAAGATCATCTGGCACCACTACATGATTTGCTCTGGAGGTATGAAGACACGCTATTTATTTAACTGTGTTCCGGTGCAAGTGTGGGATATGAATAGAGGGGACAAGGGCCCTGTAGTAATGTGGCTGCTGTGGTAAAGAAAGAGCCGCCCTGACAAGTAAAGCTCTCGATTAACCGGTCCTTAAACTTTCCAGCCCTCACCTATAGCCACGAGATATGGATCGTGACCGAAAGAACAATCTCCCAGACACAAGCCGTTAAAATTAGCCTCTTTTGTAGTGTGGCTCAATCTTAGAGATTTTCCAGGCAAGTCCCAATAGAAGGCAATACAAAGAAACCCTCTGAGGGCTTGTGTTTCCCTTCTAGCCAGGGAAAGCCATGGGACTCTCCTGTAGGAGCTATAGAGAGAAATGTCTGGAGAATTATTCCCCTGGACCTGTTACCCTGATGGATGGATAGACAGATGGATGGAGCAGCGTACATTTGGGTCCCACTACAGTGTTCAGGTTTACATTTAAGACTATTCTCTCATACTGAAGTGAGTGAGGCAGGAACAGATCTTTAATATTCGGAGCCTGAAATGTTATTGATCAAATTAACCTAACCACTGAAACGCTCACAATCCTTCATACAGATCTACTTGTCCAGATTCCTTTTCATTCAATGATTAATTGGCTTTGGTACTCTTGGCTGAATTTTCGGAGACAGTATATCCCTACACGCAAAAAAAAAAAAATCAATTTTTGTCTTCTGTCACCGTCATTAATTAACATCTGTGACCCAGAACCAGTGGAAGCCATGTGTGACCATGTCGTCAAAGTCAGAGCGAGCCTCTCTGTGGATAAGAAGGTCCTTTCACTAATCTGGTGTTTTTATCTGTTAGCTTTTCAGCTGTCTCTCTGCAATGTTTGCTACTGCTGCCCGAGGATGGCAATTTTCACCTGAAATAAATGCAAAGGGGAAAGACTAACAGAGGTTATTTCGTATCTTTCCATTAAGCAAACAGCTGAATGAAACGGCCACTTGTAATTAATCACTTCAAAATTTTAATTTAGCATATTAAAGAGTTTTGACTGTTGGTGTTTTTGCAAACTGGATGTATGAGAAAATAACATTTTTGAGGGGAATATACAATTGTGGTGACAGGGCTGTTTTTAGTGATTCCTAAAAAACAAGGATTTGGTGAAGAATTTATGACTTATTTTGGATTTTTGCAGACATGGACCCAGCTTTTAAGCATAGTCTCCATATTTTCAACATTGTTAAGGTTGGGACTGAGAATTCAAGGTTGCCGTTATCTTTGTTTATCCCATTCCAAAAGCAGTTTCAGTGTGTGTTTAGGATCATCGTCCTGTTGGAACAGCCAGTTATGTCCAAGTTTCCATCATCTAGCTGTCAAGTGAAAGAATCTGGCAGTCGTAATTTTTTTTCTTCTTTATTCCATCCAGTTTATGCACAGCAACAGTCTCAAGTCACAACTAAACCGCCTCCAGTATGAGAGGCTTGTTTTGAATAAAACCTCTTAGATCATTTCATTTATTTCTGTTTTAGACCCTTGTGTCAACGTTGCAATAATATACTGTAAATGTTGTCTTTTTACTCAAACATATCCTGCCGTTAGAATCTCATACGGGTTAATGCTTAGTTTTACCCAAACTAAAATGAGACTTTAAGAAATAACGCTAAAATACTGTAATTACTGTAAAAAGACAGAACATGGATCCTGCCAAAACTGTCCCAATTTCACCGGCACACAAATTTAATTTAATGAATGTGTGGGGGGAAAAAATAAGGGCTAAGGAAATTACAAAAAGGTTAGAGATAAACTAATATGGAAACATTAGCTTGTCTTATTTTAATTTCACACAACCAGAACACCTCTCTTTTATTTCTTATAATTACCAAATATTAGATTATACTGTATGTGAACACGTTACCAAAAATTTCTAATGACACACTGAAAAAAAATAGCTTTTAATTAATTTAAAGCTCAGTTCATACAACAGCCTTGAAACAAAAAAAGAATGAAGATTTTCAAACAGCATTAAATATTCTGTCCTTGTTTGTTTGTGGGACCCTGGAGACTCTATGGTGATGATAAAGATCAATAGACTTTCTTTTGTTTTGGGGTCTTTTTAATTTCCCCTCATAAATGTGTGTATGGCAGGATAGGATAGAACTTCCAGTTCATTGTTACAGAACAGGTTCTGACATTATTGGATAAAATCAAGTCCATCTCAAAGCTAATTATGCTGTAAATCAATGCTGAGCTCAATTTAAAGCTGAGGTTTGGAGGTCAACAAAGCCTTGACTTTTACTGATTTCCCCTCAGCAGCACTGTGCTCCTGCAGTGATCCCCCTCCATGCATGGCTCTTCAACAATCTGCAAACTAATGATCAGTGATCAGAGACCCAAACAGCACTTCATCACATGTGCTCTGTAAATAAGCACTTGTAACCTCGAGTGAAATTCAATATTGTCTGTGCTGAGGCTCGGAAGAACAACATTATATTATCCGCCTGTGCCAGATTAAGCTATTAGCTGGCTGAGCCATGTGCCATTAGCACATCATAATGAGAATAATGAAATCACAAAAACATCAACGATGAGGGAGGGATGCCAGCAACACTCACTGTGAAAAAAAAGGAGTTGTCACATTCCTTTTACTAGGCCACGCTAAACTACAAGCCATTATTAAAAAGATACCCTGTTGTCTCTTTTTTCTGTTAAGTTTTTTTTTTTATGATTCCCACCTCCTCACTAGAACCGACATCACATCCCCGAGAGGAACATCTGTCAAAAGTCTGAATCATACACACTGCTGAATATGTTTTTGGAGGAGATCTCACCCCACGCACACAGCAGCCAGAGAGGTGCTTAACTAAAGATAGGTCTGCAGTCTGATTATGTGCATTTGTGCAAATGAATCCCACTGGAGCCTTTTAACGCAGCGTGGAATCGCTGCATTTACTGAAGTGCATTGAAATATACTGCACAGGCAGGGCATGGCATGTTGGACATGCCATGCATGTTTTGAAGCTTATATGATGTGGACATAAAGTGGTAGATCTAAAGTATACCAGCCGATCCAGTAGGCTTGTGTGAATTGCTCCACTTTAGGCAAATGATTTATATTTAGGGCAGCTTGTTCAAATGTGAATGCAATTTGCTGTGAATGAAAATAAAGTGGGTTTGAACCATTATGAGCTTCCCTGAACTAAAATCTAAGAATTGTCTATACAAGTCAAAATGTACAGGAGAGGACCTTCACAATGTTTTCACACCTGTTCAACTTTGTCCCCATTTCATCATGTCATAACTACAAACGTAAATGTTCTATAGCATGCTTTTTAAGCCTTCCAACTTATGCTATAGGCATATATATGCTGAAATATTGCCTTTGACATTTGGTTTGTGTGGTGCAGATTGAAAGAGGAGATCAGACCAACAGTACCCACTCTTTGGGGTGTCCGTGTTCATCAAGCTAATAACAGCTAGTGTTGAGCAGAAGGTTTACAGATTCACCCTCATAGATACAGGAGCTTTAACGACCTTTTTTATGTTGCTCCCAAACATCAAGGCATTGATTGTTTTGACAACTGTACTATATACCATATTTGGTATCACTGATACTGATGTATAAAAAACATATTTGAAATGAAAGGGTGGCGGGTTGGGGGACAAAGCAAGTAAAGCCTGGCAGTCGCCATGCTTATACTCAGGGGCGGTACCAGGGGTGCAATGGACCCCCCTGTGATCTTATTGACTCCCCATCCCCCCTAGGGGCCCCCCCCCCCCCCCGACGATTGACATGTCACAATACCAGGTCACTGCTGTACAGTAGTTGGTGCTATCTAACACAAATGGTTGCAACCAAACCAACTGGAGGAAGCACTTTACAGTTCATAAAAGTAAATTCGAGAATAAACAATGTATCAATCAAAAACTGAAGAAAGAGATGCAAAAAAAAAATTATGAGAACAAGAAAATGGGTTTTATGGCATTAAAAAGGCAGGAAACAGGACAGAGTTGAGCATACTGGATCTGATTAGAACTATACTTCAATATACTTTTTAAAATACAAAAGTATAATACAGGGAGTTGTGACCACTGTGTGGAGGATGAAACAGTAGACCTTGTTATAGTGGTATGTCTGAAATATAAGCATGAAAGAAGATTTAGACCACAATTTGAAAAGATTAAATAAAAGTTTAACATAACAGGCACATTGTAAATTAATTTATAGAGCAAACATAGAAATTAATATAGAAAGGATTAATAGAATTAGATTTTCTAGCATGTGTATATACATAGATTTTGGGGGAAATCTGTTTTGATCACATATATCTGTTTTGATAAAATATTGTTTTAATTTTTTAGGTTTATTTTGATCACACATTTTTTTCGTTTTGATCACACATTTTGATTGAAATTACTTTGATTGTAAAATAAAAAGGGCACTAGGTGTCGCTTCGCCCAATCAGCTCAGAGAGTTCTGCTGAATTCCCTCCTTTCCCCAAATTGATTCTAACGGAGCAGTCCCAGATTGATAATGTGCAGAACTACACATTATCAGTCTGGCTGGCCAGGTTACATACCCACACTTGAGATATGAAACCATTAAGAAACACACTCCAACCAGATGGTGGCGGTAATGCACACCTCCAGTTTTTTGCCAACCTTTAAGAACTACGGAATGAAGAAGAGAAGATTGAATGGAGTATAAAATCAATATCAGAAACAGAGGGGGAAAGGGAGGAAATCGGGATTATAAATAAAGCATTGTTCAGATTTTTACAAATTACAAAACTAATACATAGAATATAGTATGTGAAGGCTATAGTTACACCTTCATGTACAGTAGGTGGCAGTATGCACCTCTAATGTTGTTTGCGATCTGAATAAGAAGAACGATTAAGCTGTGTTTCTAGAATTGAAATTGTCAGAAACTTTGGCACATAACCGCCACCTGAAAAGGAAGCCAGAGGTGTCCCAAATATGTGGTGCTGATCATGAATTCAAAGAATGTGAAGATGATGTGCAAGAAAAGTGCTGCAACTGTGGTGGTAAGCACAGAGTGGCATGTGGGGAATGTGAAGTCAGGAAAAGGGTGGTAGAAATTAAAAAGTTAAAATAATCAATAAGATAAGCTATCCAGAGGCATTGAAGGTTTGAAAAAATAATTAAAGTTTGAGAATTTTTCATAAACAAGCATGAGTTTGGACAGGTATTCACAGGTAGGCCTATTGGAATATACTTCCACTTATATAATATATATATAATAGTTGAAGTTTGGACTGAAGATGGAAAAGTAAAATTTCTAAACAGAATTTTTAGATGTTTTTTTTATCCTCCTTTTCGGTGTCTTGTGAGTACTAACCTTGACTGAGCGAATATTGGCTCACTGCATCTTAAGCAAACACACATTTATTAAAGAATATTAAGGTATGTTTTCTTCTTTTTTGTGCAGTAAATGTGACTTTATGGACTTTATGGTCTAGAGTAATGGGATTTTCTTGCTTATTTTTGCCCTCCTAATCTGGTTTGATAACTTTTGTCAGTTATCAAAGACAGGCATCCCTCAATTCTGGTCCACACCCTTATAGAGGGGTGGTAAGGGAATAGTTTGAGAAACAAACAATGCATAAGCCTGTTGTTACTGGGCATGGGGAGTGCTGTCAAAGTAGGTAATTCCTTGAGGGGGCGGGTAATTAACGCTCTACATAGATCTGCGATGGCTGCTTATTTTCCAGGACAGGGAGGGGCTGCTGATCAGATCGCAGAATCCACAAGGATTAATCAGATATCCATTAATTTTCCATTAAGCAAAATTGGCCATGATTGTGATAAAGTAATAGCATCATAGCATAGTTAAAAGCTAAAAAAGTTGATTTTGCATGATTATAGGCTGTTTTAAAAAGCATAACGTAAGTTCCAGGATTTTTGCAGATTTCTGCCCCCTCTGGCAACAAGTTGAAATGACACCAGTGTTGTGCATGTGCATGGGAGAACAAGAAACACATCTGCTGCAGCTCTTTTGTTAATGTCTCCTAGGGAAAGAAAGCTTTAAATATTAACCCCGTATTAAAACCTGTGTTCTCTCACTAATGCATCGATTACAGCGGAGACTCAACTAGGTAGACAGGTGAACGGGAGTGCACACCGTGTCACACCCATTTTACACATCGGGCAATTGTAAGAGCAAGTACGAGAAAGAAAATAAATAATATTTAACTTCAAAACTTGCACTATGCACGTTTTAAATGGGATTGTATGTAACAAGCTCTAATTAGGGTTCTCCGAGACACCCAGGAGACTACTGACAGACACCAGGATTTGTTTGAGGAGCTGTTAAAACGACTTTGGGTTAAACAATTAGGTCAAGTCCAACTATCTGTTCCACTTTCAGCTGCCTTATACACTGCAAATGACAGAATCTATTTTTACACCTATGTGCTTTAACCAACACCATACAGAGTCACTATAAGCTAAATATCACAAAGACAATAACTTTTCTAAGGCTGTTGATAGGTTCCTTTAGCTGTGTCTAGGGCTATACCCTTAGCAAATAAGTTAAATGGCAACAAATAAAGCAAACGCGAAGGCTAATGATACAAAAGAAATTAAATTCTGCATCTCTTTTAATCCTAATGGAGGACAACAAAAAGTGACGTATAACTGTTGAATTGCAGGAAAATTATGCTTTGAGCACTGTTCAATCCATCGTCTGAAATGGAACGGATATGGAACAACTGCTAACCAACCAAGACATGGCCCTTTAGTGGACATCTCAGGTTTACTTGAGAAATAGAAAATTTCTACCTGCCCAAACAATATCCCCCCTGCAATATCGTTTAAAAAGGTTTTCCCTGTTATCGGCCCTTGTGTTGCAGAGGTTTACAATACCTCACTTTTAACAGATGTGGTCCAAATTCTTTCAAGCATGCTGTTGTTGAGCCATTATTGAAAAGCTTAATAATTAGATTCTTATCTCCAAGATTCCTTTTATGTCCAAGGTTTTTGAAAAAGTAGTGGCAGAACAGCTAATTTCTTTTTAATGAAAAAACATGAGGTCGTCAACAGTTTTCAGTCTGGATTTCGTAAGCCCCATTCCACAGAAACTGCCATACTTAAGGTTTTTAGTGGCATTTTAATGTCTGCAGACTCTGGAACATCAACAGTAATGGTTCTCCTGGATCTTAGATCTGCCTTTGATAATGCTGATTACAGTATTTTTATTAATATTAGGTATTAGGAATAATATTTGCTATTAGGACCTATATCTGAAGTATACAGTCACTTTATATTTTGTGTCTAACACTTTTTATTAATTCAGAAACAGTAATGACACAATCAATTGAAATTATTTACTAACAGTCAGTAGCTCATAACTAACCTGACATCCCATTTGCCAATAATTAGCATTGCTTCCATGAAAACAGCGGCAGCCACCGTGGGATGTTGGAGGCTTTAACAACCGGTCTGGCATCTTTGTCCTGGCATCCTGGCATTCTCTGGCATTATCGTGGCATCTTCATGGCACCCAACAGCCACAGACGTCCTAAGTTTGCCAGCATGTTTTCACGTGATGTTTTTATATCACCACATTTGTTTTTCTTATCACGAGTCAAACCACTCCTACAGTGACCTTATAACTTTATTAAATTGTTTAAAAATGTTTATTAAATGATGTGAATTTAGCACATGATTAATTGAAAGTAAATATAGAATAGGTATTAAATAACCGCAAAATCAAAGCATTTGCCCATAAACAGCAACAGAAGTCGGACTGGCGGCGTTGTGACCAGTGGCAGGCGGCTGGTGAAAGTTCCACAAGCTTTTATTGGAAATAACATCAATAAAACATGATTATTTGGAAGTAGTTATAGAGTAACAGGCATGTATAACAAATCGTTTGCCCACACACAGCAACAGGAATGCGGCAACAGCCGTGACACCTTCTTGGCAGTCGCATGCCAGTGAAAGTGCCACCGGTATTGCCATTACTAGGTGCCGCTGCCACCGGAAGTGCCACTCTTAGTTGGAGCTGCCACAGGAAGTGCCACTAGTAGCTGGAGCTGCCACAGAAAGTGCCACTATTACCTCTAGCTGCCACCAGAAGTGCCAGTATCAGATGCCGCTGCCACAAATTGAGCTCGGCCCTGCTGGAAATATGCCACTGAGCATTTTTTAAATACGCCAGACGCATAGGGGGGCGGTGTACAGCAAAACTAAAACTTATGTCAGCCAATCAGAATCCTTCAAAACAACCACAACTTCCTCTTAGGAATCAATCATGGTGCCGGGAGGTTTGATCTTGTGGACAGATAAAGAAGTTGAGCTTCTTTTAAACACCATAGAATATAAAGTTAATAAAACTCAGGACAATGTTGATTGGGAATAATTTTTATGGCCATATGGCCAAATGTATAAACAATGGTCGCACATGTGTAAGTTAGTGCAGCAATATACATCGCAGACTGTGATGCGCCGGACTATAATATCCATTTTTTTCATGTACACATGTAGGCTCAAAACCGGAGCATTTATAAAGCTCTACTGGCCGGAGTTTTTAGGATTATTAATTTTAAGGGATGTATAATGCCATTTACGTGCGGCTGAGAGGCATAACCGCATAAAAATGTCTCGTTTTTCCCAGATATCCTGCTACATGTGGAGTAAGCCTTATAGTCTATGTAGCAGCCGAGATACCAGAAATTACTAGTTGTGGGCACAATTACTCTTTGTGCAGTACACAGTGGCACGAACAAGGCCATTGTCAAGATAAAACTATAAGAAGTTACATTTTCCATTTGTCATGGGCAATGCACAAGACACAGCAAAAGTGTGAAAGAAGGTGTGACCAAAATGTAGCTTTTTGGCCTGCATTCAAAACGTTGTGGCTCGGTTCTGACAACTGGTCTGCAGCCTCTAGAGCTGACTGTGCAAAGAATGATGCTTTTAAAAAACAGAGAACATAATAGATGACCCTGAGCATTATCTTCAGATGACAGTAATACAGCAGTGTGTCTTTAGCCAGAGGCTTTTTCAGATCTGCTGTAATACCGATACAGGAAATCCTTCCCACCCTATGTTCTATAATGCTATAAGGAGTATTTGCAGGAAGCCAGACGGTAAGACTCCTTAAAACATTAAAGTATTATTTGGCATTCACAATGTACTTTTGACCTGAATTATGTGTGAGACAAAAACACACACACACACACACACACACACACACATCAGCAAAGTAAGCCAAGTTAACCAGAAAACCACAATCTATTGCTTGTTACAGACAAAATGCAACATAGTAGAGGAGACCCATCACCAGGTCACATTTCTAAACCTGACTGTCTACACAGTTCAACTCCCTACTTCTGGATAAACCTCCTTTTGGGTAAATACTCTTCTTTCAAAAAGATGTGGGCACATTTTGGTTTGAGTTAAAAATGTAGAGAGAGAAGTAATGATCATGAACATAACTGTGCTGATATATCATATTTTATTGGAAATGTTTTTGTTCATTTATGTCAACTATAAAAGAACCCAGATGTACCTAAATGGTATAGTCAGATACAAAGAAAGTGGATAATGTTTATGTTAAACTGCAGAGTAGTGAAGAGGACACTGTTTTTAACTGCAGAAAAGTTCTAATGCTTCTTCGATCACTGCTTTACTTGTCTGTTTGGGACCTTGAGGGTATGTGGGGTTTCTTTTGTATGTATTCTGTATAAACAGATTCAAATAAAATAAAATACAAACACTGACAATCACAATGCACACACCATTCCAACATGAAGCAAGGTGCTTGTAGCTATTCTACAAAAGGTACAGGAGAGCTACAGAATTGATGGGAGGGTGAATGGAGCTAAATAGAGGGCCATCCTGGAAGAGTGAATTGAACACTAGGGCCGAGGTTCACCTTCCGGCAGGAAAGCCACCTTGAACTCTGCAGCCAGAACTATAATAGAATGGCTTGGATCAAAGCGGATATGTGTTAGAGTGACCCAGTCAAAGTCCAGACCTACAGTAAATCTTGTTGCTAACCTGTAGCATCCCTGAAAAACATGAATGAAAAGGATAGCATGCCACACTTTGAAGATTGTTATTTGCTTAAAAAAGCATGCAGTGTTTTATTTCTGCTTCATCAATATGCACTGCCTTATTTATGGCCTATTACATAAAAAAACCCACAAAAATTAAAGATGTGGAACATTTTAAATGAACATAGGTGCATCTCAGAAAATTAGAATGTTGTGAGAGTCATTTCAGAAAGTACATTTTTTATATAGATTTATTAAACCCAGAGTGATATATCCCAAGCTTTTATTTCTTGCAATGTAGATGACTATCTCTTAATCTTTCCTGCAAGATGACTTTCGTGGCATTTGTGCATTCACAAACACACAAGAATCCATCTTGTTCCACTCCCACTTCAATCGTTTGGGACCGAACCAACAATTGTTCAGGTCAATCAGGTTGTAGTATTATGGTTTAAGGCGAGACATACAGCTGTGGCAATAGCAAGAGCTGACGAGCCCACAGCAGAACCTAAATAAACATGACAGCACAGGAGGAAGCACGCATAGCTGCTGCTATCACATCTGTTTTGTAAGAAGCCACAATTTCTTCTTTGATGGTAGAACAGCAAGAAATATTATCCCGAGTGTAAGCGCGCCTTGACCAGCGTAACTTGTTGTGGTTTCTCATGGAGCCTGCAGCTTATAATCTTTTTAATTGATTCCGTGATTGGCTAAAACCAACATTTGGTAGGCGGGCACTAGGTGTCACTTTACTGTTGTGGCTTGCTCTCCTTGTGAAGGATGTCAATGAGTGTCTTCTAGACACTCTTCAGTCTTCCCATGATTGTTTTCTCCTACAGACCCAGACTGAGTATTTAGAGGCCCAGGGAACCTTTGCAAGTGTAAATTAATTAACTAAATAGGAAGTGACACCCTGAGTTTACAATATTTAACTTTTTCACAATAGTCTAATTTTCTGAAACACTGCATTTTTGAGTTTTTATAATCATCAAGATATAATCATCAAAATTAGAAGAAATAAAATGTCGAACATATTTTTGCTGTGTGTATAAAGAATCTATTTAACATATGAGTTTCTCTTTCTGAAATGTGCAACAAACCCAGATGTACCTAAGTACCTAAGTGAACTTTCTCACGACATTGTATTTTTTTTAGATTGTACTTTTCGAAGGTTGTATCTATACCGCTGTGGCACTGATGCCTTCCTGAACTCCTTGCAGCAAGGCTTCAGCTATAACAATATCCCTACAATCTCATTGATAATTGGGCTGCCACTCAGTGGTCTGATAGAGACTGAGGGCATGAAAAGTCTTCATGTGCTTGTTAAGCCGATGGCTCTGAGCGCAGCAAAACAACTGAAGGTGACTTGGATATACGTGCCAGCACTTTATCAGCTCAGACTCTCTGTTATGTACTGTGGTGAGTGGACAGTGTTATGACCAGTAAAACCAGAATAAAATGCAATTATTGGCAAGACTGTTTATGCATTAGATGTAAGGTTTTACTTTAAACTCAGTCTAAATCTGAGTCCTGGAAATCCACTGCAGCGGGTCATCAAGTTCAGCAGAAGAAGGTGTAAATGACCCTTTAATTTATGTCAATAGTGTTCAAGAAGGAAACATCTAAGTCATGCAGGACTGTGGTTCCTGTGCAGCAGGGCTGTGAAACACTGGTATAAATGATAAACAAAATTGTAATTTAAGGTTAGTCATACAGTAAATTACAGTTATAAAACAATAAACAATAATGACAAACTATAAACTGAAGTTGGACTGAGAGTTAGAAGGACCAGAGATGTTCCCTTATTATATTCACTCTGGTTTAGAGCCACATCTTGTTCTGTTGGTACTGAAGGCTTAAACTTAAATATGATACAGCTAAACAAAAGTGTCAGTGAGGTTTATTCAATACAGACATACCAGCATTGATGATGTAAATACTACTACTACTACTACTACTACTACTACTACTACTACTACTAATAATAATAATTATAATTATAATTATAATAAAATGAAGACTAATGTTTATCACTAACCAAACACTGGTCAGGTCGTGTAGGGTGGATATAGCTTCTTTTTAAGGACTCAAAGAGTTTGTTTCTGAAGACCACAGTTTACTGAGACTTACTCTTCTGCCTGCACCAGGATTGCTCAACCAATCAAAAACTGACGTTTAAAGCATCAGGATAGCTAGGTAGTTTTGTCCAGCCAATGAGTTTAAGGGATCTGTAGTTAGCCAGACCAGGGAAGTGTAGATAGGGTGGCTAAGGTGCGGTGTCATGAGGAGGCCGACTGGTTAAGCAGTCTCCTTCTTGTCTACAGAAGCAGTATCTGATGGGCTGATGTTTTCCATTCACCATCTTCCATAAATATTTAAATCCGCTTATCACCAGATCTTCTGAATCAGTGAACCAGTTAGTTCTAGCATCTAGGTTTGCTAAAATATTTGAAAACATTTAGAATTTTTTTTAAATCTTGATTTTTTTTTTTGGCTTCAGGTCCAGTCCCACCCACTCCTAAGCCCTCATCTGCTGCTCACAAGCTCCATCTTCATCTTCCTCTACAATCATTAGTATTAGTGCTCTTGCCATCCATTAAACTTAGGGTGACCAGATCTCAAAAAACCAAATGTGGGACAAGTGGATGCTTGTGAGAAACTCACATTACCAACACTATGACTACATCATACATTTTAATCTAACACAGATTGCACATTACATTAATCAATTTCTGCTTTACCTTTTAGTGCACAACAGTACATTATCCCGAGTTTATAAAAAGCATTATTTTACTTTTTTAAGTTTAATGAAACTGTTAAACTTTAAAGAAAAGTTCAATAAAGTTTATGAGAAATAACTTTAAAAGTGCTTAAAGATTAACATATTTCAAGCTTATTAGAAAAAACATTATTAAACTTTTGTGTAAAGTTAAATATTTTAGTTAATCTTAGCTGTTGTTTCGTTGTCTGTCTGGCAGGTGTCTTTAGGCTTGAATAAAAATTAGTCCATAGATCGACAGGAGGCTTTTCATCTGTTTGTTTCTTGTGCGACTCACTCTTACAGTGTTGCTCCACATTGCAAACTTCACCAAAAGCTCTTTGAGAATCAAATTTTTCTGGCCTCACCCAGTTATAAATCCTTCCCTAGTCTCTGTAGCAGCATTTTCTTTTCTTTGACGTAGTTTCCTTAATATTCTGTATGCATCAAAATCCTTTACATTTTATTTTATGAGCATCTTGGCACGCTGCTGCTCATGAGGTGGGAGGCTGCTGCATGTTTTGATTGAAAGCCACTTGCTTCTTGTCTGCGACTATACCTGCTGTTCTGCTTTCCTTAAATAAATTTCCAAAATCGCCTAGCGCATAATCTTTTGACTTTTCAAAATCTGACCCAGTCAAATGTGGCACATTGTTTCAGTTTGTGGGACAGGCGTGAAATAATCAGACATGTGGTCACCCTAATTACACCAGAACTCTTGCAATGGAATCTGATCCTGCTTTTGGGTCGCTTTTATCTAAGTGGATGACAGTCTGACAAATTTCAGAAACTTTCAATGGGGAGCTAAGCTGGGAGATTTTGTAAATTTTCCCAGTTGGAAGATTTCCATGGAACATTTAGGAAATAGTGTGAATTAAGTGGAAATTGGGGGTGCTCTACAAACAAACATACATTAAACATTGTTTGATAATAGGCTGGCATCCATGTGATATGTGTTATATTAAAAACATACACTTAGTATATTTTTGGAATAATATAATTAAAACTTAATTCAGTTCCTGTAGTCTTAATTCAGTTCCTGTAATGCATTGTTTACATTTCAATTGTTGTACAGTTAAATCACTGCTGCACTTTATCCTGTAACTTTATCTTATCCTGTAATCTAAATTTCAAGCTGTATGCAAACGGAATTTCGTTCTGTACGTACTCTGTGCATACAAAATGACAATAAAGTTGTCTAAGTCTAAGTCTCTAAGTCCATGGAGTCAAATGTATGGCTTCAATAGTCTTGTGATCTGGCCCTAATAGTCCATGGTTCTGGAAATAATCTGTGCACGTGAAGGATGAGTACAAGGAGTGGATGTGGCCTCAAAACCACTGCAGTTAGAAGTTCACTATGTGCATGTAAGGAGTGGCATGTGTATACTCGAGTGTAGCTGTATGAAATTTGGTCGTTTTCGTCAAGACCATGTCTGTGATCGTCTTTCCCTGGTTGGTGGCCGTCAGATCTTTCTTTAACAGCTGCTTGCCTTGTCTGGACTTTTTGTCTACATGTTTTCTTTGTGTCTCTGTCCTTTCCCTCCTTCATGCTTGGCATCAGTTTGTACCTAATACCTTCACTGCAATAAAATAAATCATCAAGGGTTGGGTGACAAGGGAAGCTTTATACCTATAAAGCCTCCCTTGGTAAAGTAAATATGTTTGGCAGCCAGAGAACAATTCTGCTTACCTCAAAGCAGGACATGACTAGAAAAAAAAGGATAAAGCCAAAATGTGTATATTTACCCAACTTCATTTAAAATCCATGTTATTCACCAACCTTCAGTACTTTAAATATCAGGTCTATACCCTTACATGCCCATTAATTCCTGGCAATTCTTAAATATTCCCATTAATTCACATGGAAAGTAAGGCTTGACGAGAGTTCAATAACAACATATATCGATCGATAGACATATATCGATGATAGAAAAAAAGGTCAATAAAAAGATCAATAGAATGAAAGTTTTCCTTCCTTCTTCATTCCAGCCAATCATGTAGGTTAATACTAGTCATTACATCCTCCCAACCAATCACAAGTGCAGACCCAGGAACTCTCCGCCCCCAAGATCCGCCCCCTTCAAAGAGGTCAGAGAGCACGGGTTCATTACATTTTTTAAATAGTTGCAGTTTTAGTAAAAAGTTGATTGAATAAAGAGTTGAGTTTGAATTCAGTGTTTGAGTGTCTGTATCTAAAAATTGATTATTAAGCAACAGCATAAAATGACCAGGGCTGCACTTAAAATGTATGTTTTGAATTTGTTGATAATTATCTATATCGATCAATATGATTTCTATTTTATCGATATGCTTTTTCTCTATATCGTCCAGCCCTAATGGAAAGCTTCTAATTGGAAAATTCCTGAGATTTTATAACCCCATTCACAGATGTAATATCTTACACTTAATATTTCACCTCAGCTAAACTTAGTTATTGTATTTATTAATTTATTAATTTATTTTTCTACTATGTTGCATGTATTCTAACACATCATCACTCTCTGCTGAATAGAAACAGTTCCCCAATCTGAAGAATTGACAGGATGATGATTGTGCATTGAATCTTCAGATAATTAACCATGGATTTAAAAGGAAAACAAGGGATGACTTTCAGGATCTTTTATTTTGTCAGGTGGCTTTATATAAACAGATCAGTATGAATTATCAGAAAACTGTGATTATTTCTGAAAGAAATAGCTTAATACTTTGAGATTTTTTTTGTTTGTTTGTTTTGGCCCAGGTTTGATATACTCTACATAATAAAATCTTGTCAAGTCTTTTCAGATGAGAAGTCAAAGATGAAGGGTTGATTCCTACTATAGATATTAAAGCTAACTCGCCTAATATGTAACTTCTTTGTGCGTTTTGATGTACCTGGGTTTGCAGAGAGTTGAACAGAACCCATTTAACTCCGAACCATCAGGTAAGTAGTTTTCTTCTGTGCAACCATCAATGACTGACAGCCAGTCTTGCAGCTAAAGCAATTTTCAATTCCACTAAACAAGGAGACAAGCAATCCAAATGATAATAAATAGGGTAGGTTACAGCTTTTTCAGGTACAAGCACAAAGATGCTTCATTTGATGCTTCAGACTTGCCGCTTATTATGCTCGTCACTCACTTTGCGTTACTGAATGGCAGATTTTAATAAACGTGTCAGCATTTCATCAATGAACGCTGTCCCATACAGCATGGAAGTTGAGAGAGAAAAAAACTGAAACGTCCCTTTCTTAAGTGGCGAGCATTAATTTGGCAACAAATATTGCAACCTGTCAAAACTCCCCTCGCTCGATGGCAGCCTCCCTTCTGTGCATTTACGCACAGCTGAAGTGCAAGCTGTCATTTTGGCAGGCGAAGACAGCGTGGTTTGATCATCCATCATCTTTCTTATTCCTGACACTTTGAAATCAGGGCTCATTTGCTACAGCCTCCAATTTAGACAAATGTTTGGTAAATAAAAGGATTCCCCGCAGTGCCTTCAGGGTCTGGCCAAGGCGAAGCAACGAGGTTGTAGGAGTTATTCCCTCTTAATAAAACTGGGATGGGGACAGACTGTTATATTCTTCGCGCAAAATGAAACGAAAAGTGGAAACTTTGTGAACATGCCTCATCCTGGCCTAAACCCATCTGCATGTGGAGGGAAACACAAACGCTTCTCGCACAATTCCTGCTCGAAAATTGGTCGAGTTTGAATGTAATTATTTTAGACAGGATTTGTGCAGCTAGGTGCATGCAGCAGAGGCGTGACTTTCTCCTCACATCATCTGCGTTCACACAGCCCACTTTAATTATCTGCGAGCAGGAACTCCTCACCTTATTAATGCCCGCACATTTTGTCCGGGCACAAAGCTTTCGCCTGCGGCTTCGATGGTGGGATTTTCACATTTTACATTTTCTGATGTAACTTTACAGGAAAGGGTTTGTGGGTGGACAGAAACACAGAAACTGGCCCGTGAGCACAGAGGCGGATGGCGCACAGGGGTGAGAATATATGGGTTTTTTTTTTCTTCATATAACCCACTATAGAAAAACCTTGGGAAAAAAAAGGAGTTCAAAGTGTTCATCAAAATTCACACCCCGAGAGTTCAGTCTGCAGCGTTGAAACCGACCTGCTGAGCTGTGCTGGAGGAAATCTATAGAAACAAATTAACTCCACGTCTGTTGGTCTGGGCATGTGCACAAGATAACGGGCTTCAATTACAAAGCTCTCTCTCCTAATTGAAAATGCAGCTAATAGCTTAAGTGCTTGCTATCTTGGAAAGCTAAAAATATGCGCAGGGGGGCGCGTTGGATTCCAGCGTTTACCGAAGGCCCTCCTGAGTGTGGCTTTTGGCCCCGGAGCCACTCGTTTGAATACAGCGTCTCTCCCGCTTTCATCTTTCTTCAGACTGTGTTTACCAGTCATTGTGATCAGAAAGGCTTTCTCACATGTCAAAAAGAGAATGTGCACACTGCTACTAATACGGCGACTCTCAGGACTCCGAAGGGGGTAGAAGGTAATTAGAGGAAGGCCTGGTGTAGAAATTAATTCAACACTTTTTGATGGATATAAAATCTTTGTTTTGTAAACTCTGGAAAAAGTCCCCAATATGTTCCAGAGTTGGAATACAACAACTGTTAAGAAGCTAATAAACATGGCAACCATAAATAAATGTGTAGCATGATGTATAACCTTTGTTTTTTTTTCATGACATTAATGACCTTTTGTACCCATCGTTTCATTTATTCTCAGAGATGGTTAATTTAATAATGTTGGTTTCCTGATACAGAACCGGCCATTTAGAGTAGTTCTTCCACTTTCAATCAGGCTGAAATCTGGAAAAATTACATTCCCGAAGCTTCATTTCAACCAGCCTTAGCTATTCCAAATGAAGCTTTGATGTGTGTTTTGGATCATTATACCCAATCAGAATACCCAAATGTGTTAAAGACATATATAAAACAAGAAATTGATTAAACTACTCAGGGACCAACATTTGATTGGCTCAAGTCAATCATTAGGTGGAAGTTACTGGGACAGCAGTGTTGATTTCCACAGTAAAGTGAGTTTAACAACTCCATGGTATGGGACAAAGGCTCAAAAGAATATAAAAGTATGTGTGCATATTCCCCTATAAACTTTAATACTTGTTGCCAAAGGTTCCAGATCATCAGTAATCAAGCTTGCACCTTTTTTGCCAGCAAAAAAAGCATTATTTACCAGGACTCACTGGATTTAACCAAACTCAGAGGGAAGGACCAAAGAAGTCAGTGAAGATCTAAGAAGGATAAGTAACAACTTTGAGAAGATTTTTGAAGGACAATTTTAAATATCTGCACATTCCAATTATTCACATAAAAACATGATTAATCATGTTTTTTATGTGAATACATGTTAATCAAACATGTCAACAGTTTGCTAATCAAACTGTAACCCTTCAATAAGGAAAAGGTTAGAAAGATCAGGAACAACCCAGAAGCCACCAAGGCTCAGGCCTGCCATGAATTGTTACAATTCACAGTAAAAGGGGTTTTAGACACAAACATATATATGTAGACGCCTCATCGGGCGCAGGTTTGCACACCGACATCACCGGCATATTGTATGTGGCAGAGAGAAGTCAATGTCTATGTTCCCTGTATACATGTTTTAAGTGTTTAGATATAAATATATAGATGGAGCTTTTATAGACTTGTAAAGAAATATATATAGATTAATTGATAGAGATTGGCAGAACAGAGAGCTATTTTTAGATATAGATGTGCATATATATATATGTGTGTGTGTGTGTGTGTGTGTGTGTGTGTGTGTGTGTGTGTGTGTGTGTGTGTGTGTGTGTGTGTGTGTGTGTGTTATGAATATAAAAATTAATTGGTTAAATCTAAACATTGTTGTCTTCATTATTTCATAAACCGTGTCACATGTGAACCTTTTAAGATCTGGTATAGACACAGTAGATTAAGAACAGACATTTTGGGGGAGTATCAAAGAGATAAAATTACTAATGTGAAAAAAGTCATAGGAGAATAAGGTAAAAAAAAGACAAAAGTGGTAACATTATGAGAATTAAGGGGGGACATTTCCAGAATAGTCACAGTTTGCAGAACTATTTAAGTCCTGGAGTGATAGGGCCAGGTTAGATTATTTTAATTATTTTTATTCTTTACGAGAATAAAGTCAGGAGAATGAAGCAAAAGGGATACGAAATTAAACTCGTAATGTTACAAAAATATTATGAATATAAAGTATATTCTGAGATTAATGTTCCTCTGATACTGTTTAAGTGTCTGAGTCTAACAGCAGATTCGCCACATTCAACATGGCAGACGCTCTGACTCATCCACAGCATAGGCAGAACCCGCACAAGGCATCTACGTATATAATATCTATGGTTTTAGACATGGGCATGGACAAAAAAGTGACAAAAACCCAGATACCCTGCACCAAAGTCAACATATTCAAAGTTGCAGCAGCGCCCCTGGACCGGTCAAATGCTTTAGGAGAATGTTTTATGGTCAGAGAAGACTATGTTTGAGTTATTTAGCCACATTGACAAGAGGAGTGTGTGGAGGAGTTGAGGCTTTGAAATCTAAAATCACTGAATCATGATGTGGGTCCATTTACATGGTTGGTGCATTCCAAAAAGAGGGAGAAAATTTGACAAAATGGTCTATTTTCATTTTTTTCCCCCCGACTTCACTCTAAATCAAAAGCTCAAATATACAAACACACATCAAAAGATGGCCAAGTGTCAGCCTGAGCCCTATAAAAATGTATGGAGCTTGTTTTAAAAGCTGGATACCTGCCAATAAATTAAACGCTTTAAACAATCTTCTCTGTTCCTGCTCGGAGCAGTGGTCAAATGCCCAAACAGATTCATGGAAGAACCTAATTGATGCCAACAGAAAGCATGTGATCGCTGCACAACTTGCAACCTAATATTAGTAGGGATGTATGTGTACATATATGAGCACGTGTATACATTTTTAACCCTGTGTGAGTTCAAGAAAATCCCCTTGAAATCCAAAAATATGCACCATGTCCTTATCTTTTTAAACTTTGTAGTTGTATAATCCATCCTCACTGGAAAAAGAACAGCTCCCATAAAAAATTAACATTCATGATGAATGCATGTAAATTTCTGATTGAGGCACAAAATGTTCCACCCTCACTTCAACTTGCATTTTTTTTTTTTTCATTTTTTAAATCAAAGATGTGAGTTCTCCTTTCGAATCATGGAGATTGGCATGAAATGCAACACAGAAAAAAAATCCCATTACATTTTTAACAGCTCAGGCTTCTCCCCTGAGCTGCAGAGGGCACGGAATAACAAAGCTGAGGGACGACTCGGCTCCTTACCTCTGATGGGCTATTAGTTATTCTAGCTAGCAAAAGCCCCATTAAGTCTGCCATTTAATGCTCCCACGCCACATTCTCACATGAAAGCTGCTAGATTGATAAGGTGAGCATCTCACCTCAAGCATCGCTCGTGCTTGAGAAACGTTCTGCCACAGATAATCTGACAAAGAGCTGATTTACCTGTCTGTGCTCCTTGTAGAACCTGATGCTACTGAAGACAAGTGAACGTGTTCGTGCTAAAGGCTCTCTGGCGACTTTAGTGGAGAATGCGAGGTCCTAAGCAGAATCCTCTGCAAATTCTACAATTATTTATAGGCTGCATGTAGAATATAGGGAAGGAGCTGTTTGACGGGGGGAGAGGGTAAAAGTTAGTCTTTGAGCTGCACTGACAGATGCAGTGGGAAAGAAATGCCTTCGATACTCCCCAGCATGTTTGTTCTGAAGAACAAAAGGGTGCAGCGACATTGCATCTTTCTCACTACAACATGCCCTGCTAATCAGACTGAACCAGAGAGCAGGAGGCAAAAAAAAAAAAACGGGAGACACAGGTGAAATATTTGGGGTTACAAGGCCATAAAAGTGTCCAATTAAGCATGAGCAAATTGATGTTTTTACTAAGAATGAGAACTCGGTGTTCAGAAAACGACCAGAGGTTTCACTTTCTGTGGAAACCAGTTATTTACACACACTGTATAAAAGGGTAAAAAAAAATTTTTTTGTCTTTCGGATCCATCTGGTTTTAGGTCAGTTAGGATTACCAAAATCAGATTAATTTGTGAAATATCAGAATAATGAGAGACAGAGGACTTTTGGAGTTATTATTACCTTTCTTAAAATCTCCACATTTTTTTGCTAAAATTACCTTTTGAACTACATGACTTGAGTCAAAGATTTTTGGTATTCTTCCACAAGCTTCTCACGGTAGTTTACTGGAGTCAGGCAAAGCAAGGCGAGGCAATTTTATTAATACGGCACTTTTCAGGACCAAGATGATTCAAAGTACTGTTGGGCCCATTCCTCCTGATAGACCTGCTGTAACTGAGGTGTGTTTGTAGGACTCGTTGCTCTCAAACACCTTTGTGGATCTGCCGAGAAATGTCCTACAGCAGTGAAATGTGTTCTTTGTGATAGGCTCTCCAGAACGTTGACTATGATGTCCATAAGCCACTTTGTAACTAATTTAGCAGTATATGTGTAGGGTCGTTGTCCATTTAGAGACCCTGTCTGAGCTCTTTAACTTCCTGGCTGATGTCTTGAGACGTTGTTTTAATTATTCCATATAATGTTTTTTCCTACTGATGCCATCTTGTTTTCTAAAAGGAAACCAGTTCCTTTAGCTGCAAAAAAATAATAATAACAAAACGAAAAACAAACCTACCACATGATTTTGTCACCCTCGTACTTCACATGGTGTTCTCAGTCTTCAATTTTTCCCTTTTTACTTTCCCTTTTTTGATATAATCCTCGTCAAAAAAAGGAAGGTCTTGCATTTGCAAACTGTAATCTGGCTTTCTATGTACCTTTTTTTTTTTATCTGTGAGCCACATATCCTGTCTTTTTCCTGAAGAGAAGGTTTGATAATCGCATTATGTTATACTTGTAACATCCATAAATTGTGCTCTAGGATGAACCATACTGCATCATCATCTGGGAGCTTCCCAGATGATGTAATTTTAGGGTATATAATCTGCTGATTTAAAAAAAAAAAACTTTCACTATCACCTTCACTGACATTTTGCAAACAGAAATAGTTTAAGTAATTCCTAACTGACCCAAAACAGGATAGTTTAGTCTTATTTAATGTCAAACAGTGTGTGGCAAAAAAAGGGCACCAGCGGTGTGTCTCTGAACAGATTCTTCATGTTTATGAGCTTAAACAAAACGTAGCATAATGCAGTTTCCCACTGCAGCAGCACAGCATAGCCCAACAGAAACTGAGCCCAAATACATAATTTATCTTTTATTTGGCTACAGGCCGTTATGGTGTTCTCCAGCGCGCAACGACTGTTTGAACTTTGTAAATGGAACCAATGAGGAAAATGCTAAACACACAACGGCTCGTGGCAGTAAAAGGGGATGAGATATGTGATCATCAGCAGGTAGGATTGCAAAGATTTACATACTTTATACAACAGAAAACAAATACCACCACTCACATGGTGTGTGCATTTGTTACCACAGCTACTGTAGCAAACACACAGGATAAGGGAGGAACACCTGCACAGTGACTTGATCTAATACATTGCTTTTATTCCGAAAGGCTGGCCGCTAATGCACAGATTAATCAAGGGGAGTCTTTCGTGTAAGTAATGAAAAATGAACCTGCTTCGTGTAGAATGCGTTACAGTTTACTCCAAAATAAGGCTCATATTTTAGCATTTATCATTACATGATTGGGCTGAGCAGCAGGGTAGTCATATGGAACTGAAACGGCCAGCATATTGGAAAGCAAGTCACCATGCATTGACCTTTGTTTCCTTATCCCAAAGCAGGCAGGAGCAGAGGAGAAAGCAGGTATTTTTTTTATCCCACAGAGTATTAGAAAATTTACCTCGCATGCCTCGCACTGGAAATGGATTTTTGGAGGGCAACGGTCATACCTCGCATTCCCTGGAGCCTGAGATGGTGTACGTGTAAGGTCCCGTCCCATTAACCAGCATATCCATAGTCTCTGAGTGGGAGGGCTTGTAGTCCACATAGTACTCTTGCAGAGGGGAATTAAATGAGCGCTCGGTCTGCCGTGCCTGTTTCTGGCGCTTCTTGACTGCCGAGCGCTGCTGGAGCTGTTTGAGACTGCTGGGATAGTGCTTCCATGACACATAGATAACCAGCAGAATTATAGCCACAGATAAGAAAAGTGCCACGCTGCCAGCTATGATCTTGTGGAAGGACACATAGTCGGTGTCGGGCACGGGTACAGTGGGGGAGGCCTCGGAAGGAGCTGGCGAGGATGTCCTGTTCCAGGTCAGCTTTTTATCCACCACCAGCTGTGTGGGAAGAGGCAGGAATTCAGGCTGGAAAGGGGAGGTGGGAGGCAAAGTCGTTGAGGGGATTGGGGTCGGCGTTGCTGTACAGATGTTATAAGTCTCCACCACATCTGTCACTTTCTCTCCTTGGGCCTCCTTAGGACTAGCACAAATCATAGTAGTCTCCTTGTTGCCCTTGAAGGCTTTGAGCCAGGACACCAGTGGGCATATGTTGGGGTTACAATGCCACAAGTTCCCAGCCAGACTGATGGCGGTTAAGGAGATCCAAGTCTCCGCCGTCTGCTGGGATACATTGCTGAGCTTGTTGGAGTCCAGATTCAGAGTCTGAAGGTTAGGCAGGCACTGAAACGTGCTGGCTTCCAGCGCTTCCAGCTCATTTCCTGAGAGGTCCAGCTTTTGCAAGGAAGTCCACATCCACGGCAGGCCCTGGGTTAGCAGTCTGATACGGTTCCACTGCAGGTAGAGGGCCCTCAGGTTAGTCAGGCGGGGGAAATGAGCAAAATTGATCTTTGAAAATTGATTGTGTTCCAAATGGAGCTCAATGAGCTTCAGGAGTCCTGCAAAAGCATTACGCGTCAGGCTCCTGAGCCTGTTGTAGCCAATGTCGAGAAACTCCAAGTTGCGACAGTCGAGGAAAACCCGCATGGGGATTGTTTTAAGGGAGTTTGACCTCAAATGCAAGCTGAGCAGCTTTCGCAGACCCAAGAACTGGTTGGGTTTCAGAACCTGCAGTTTGTTGTAGGACAAGTCGAGGTTCCTGAGATTTGGGACATCGTGGAACGTGTTGTTTTTCAGCTGTGTGATCTTGTTCGAGCTGAGAATCAGCTCCTTGAGCCTCCGGATGCCGTGGAACGCCTGTCCGTCCACGGCGTTGATGTAATTGTGGTCGAGGTAGAGCCAAACCAGCTGACTGAGGCCTGCGAACTGGCGGGCTCTGAGGTTCACCAGGCTGTTGTAGCGGAGGGAGAGGCCCTGCGTGCTCACAGACACGTTGTTTGGCACGTCACGGAAGGCATTGGATTCACAGTATATTATTTTCCCATCACATCTACAGCTCGAGGGGCAGCGGCGCTCCCGGATGCCGCTTGGAGCTGCAAGCAGCCAGGTGGGTATCACCACTGTGAATATAAGCCATCTGAAAAGCACAGAGAGACCTAGAGACAGAGAAAAGGGCAGATATGATAACATGTAGACATAAGAGAGACAAGACTGAGAATCAACAAAGTATTAAAAGTATTAACTAAATGCTCTGGAACGGTGCCTCTGAAGGTTTGTGCAACCAGCACCGCCTTTTTAAATAATGAGGTTTTTCATGTATTACTGTACTGATAGATGTTTTAAAACAGAAAGATCACAGAGCTTGGACTTTTCCAGGGGGTTTTTTGTCATAAAGAACAATAAGATTTATGTTTTCATTAGAACTGAATGTTTGAAAGAAGCATGCCGTTTCATTGTGCTTTCCATCTTTACCCAGAAGTTGAGTTTTTTTTTGTTAAAACACAAAAGGAATATTTTGCCAAATTTAGATTGAATAGCGTTGCGTCTGACTGTATTGAGATCGAAACTGTCAAAGGTGCTGAACAATAGCTACTAATTTCTGATATCTCCATTTTTAGCTCTGGCAGCCATATTAGATACAAAAATCAACTTCAGTCGAAATTCTGATTTCAGGGCGCATTCCTGCCATATTTTTTACCAAGTCCTCAGAAAATCCTTTTCCTGAGTATATATAGAGCGCACCTTTAGTGTATCTCATTGGTTCTTTGGCGTACCACTAGGTTGGATGTTATTCCCAGATTCAAGATCTGATGTCAAATATATGTTCAGTCTTGGTTTCTGATATCTGCTTCAATTTAAACTGGACTTAAAGTTCACGAAATATTCTCCACTTCTTATTTCAGTAGTTTCTGTTTGAATCAAAAATCTTTTTTTTTTTTGCTTAAACCACTTAAATTTTTTCAGCTCTACATCACAGAAATATCTCCTGAGTAGTGCTGTGAAGGACATTAAAAGTACCAGCAGCTGTACTTGTATCCAGTGGCTTTTTTAATAAAAGCATTATGGCTCATTACTCAGGATGCTATTGGGATAAAGGGTGGCATAAGAAAAAAAAAAGATTTTTGTCATTTGAACATTTTCTATTGCTCATTCACTTGTCCAGTCAAGGGGGTGGGTGGCTGTGTTGTGTGCAGCCTCAGCACAGGAAGATAATGTGGCCGTGGCCCACTCATAACACTGAAGTTGCACTGAAGTTGCACCTGATTCACTATGCCACTTTGGTAATTAAAGGGCTAGTCCACAGTTTTTAAGGACCCTGAACTACATTTGATTTTCTCCAGTTCAAAGTCCAAAATACTCAGCTTAGACAAACCTGATCAGTATTATTATACACTGTACAGAGGTTCTTTAAACACAGTTTAGGCTTTATAAAACCCTCATTCTATTTGTGAAAATCCTGGTCCTTCTTTTTTTCTTTTTCTTTTTTTTTCTTTTTTTTTTTGGCATTAGGCCCCTGTTAGATTCAGTCATGCATGAAAACCACAACAGCCTAGTCGACCATTGTCAGAATCGTTATAGGCTGATTACGGGTTCTTTCAATCAAAGTTTGCTATCAGTGAACCAGGGTGGGGGCGATGGAAGATCTCTCCCAAGGCACCATTAATGCAAGGACTACAACTGCTTGTAGCACAGTCAGTGAACCTTAATGGCCCTGGAACAGCCAGCACAGTTTTCTCAAAGGCGTGGTTTTGAGACATTTGTAGGATGACTGATAACCACATTCATCAGGTACAATCTAACAACCAGCTTTTATTTTCTCTTTTATTCCAAAAATAAATGCCTCCTTGAGATTCCCCAGCCAGCCTGCAGCCATCACTCAGACACCGCAGGACGTAAGGACACCACAACTAACGGATTTAATTAAATTGTACTTAAACCTGCGAACATTTCTTCAGAAGATTGAACATACCCATACTTGCACGACGTCTGCTTTTCCTCATGCTCATGGAAGTCTTTTGGAGGCGTTCCGGGTCCACATGTTAGGCGCGCCAGGCGTTTTGCCCAAATAGTTGCACATTCAAGCGCGGAGGGCGCACACACTTTGCGCCGAAGTCGGACCCGCCGCGACCACAGCCGCACACCTGTCGGGAGAGGACAGCGGCTCCCTCAAGGTGTTCACCAACCCCTGTCCCTAGTTTACCGCACGGCATCAGCTCGGTCCTGCATGTTTCTGCCTGGCGCCTGGCGAAGGATGGAAGGGAGGACGCGCTCACGCTTGCGGAGCCATGGCAATGACACTCTTCAGCGCAGGTTGTGGGAGGACTGGGAGATGCTCTCCAATCACGGAGTCACCAATTGTTGATTCTAAGTTGCGGAAAAGACAGCGAGAGAGAGAGAGAGAGAGAGAGAGCGGAGCAACGTGAGAGGAACTGAACTGCGGTCCGAAGACGACAAGTTGCGGTATCCTGCCTCAGGCGTGAGGGGGAGAGAGGGAGGCGCAGGCGGCCGTGGATTAGACGCGTTGGCCGTGACACCGAGAATAAATCAGTTATATAGCAACAGGAATGATGCTCCTGCGCGTGGAATAGGAGGACGGATGCTGCTGGTTGGTACTCAGTTATCAGGACTTGAGATGCCCTCTCCTGGTCACCGAGTGACACTCCGCAGCCCACACCGAACTGGTCCTCGTTGTTCCCATGAGCACAGCCTGCATATTAATTAAATCCGGGGAGTGGGGACACTGTTTGGCCTGCATTTAGACCCTTGGGAAGCTTCACCTCAGAACCTCGTTGATGACTCAAATAAGATGTTTGAGGAGATCTGAGACATATTTCAGAAGTTAGACATTTAAACAGCCTTGTGGACCTCCCTAAAATATATGTCAGTCATTGTACAATAAAAAAAAAACCTTAGTATTTATTTTAAAAGTGTAAAGACAATTCAGTAAAATGTCAGCGAATTATCATAATGTATGACAATAACTGTTGACTTAACCGACATCTTCAATAAAATGTAATATTTAGGTACTTGTTACCAAAATAAAGTAGCAAATGTTAGAATCATTTACAAAGCCTAATGCTGTATCAAAATCAACATTTAAAGTTCCCGTTTATAGTGTGCAAAAATGTTTTATTTTGCTTCAGAGCTGTTTATATGACCAATTGTTAGGTTATTACAAATGCTTCTATTTTAACATTAAGGCTAATATTGTATTTCTCTAGCTACTCTCTTTGCGGTGCTATTTAAGATTCTATTCATAATTATAGTTTTTCATCTTAAGCCTATATACAAAGTATTCTATGTACAGCTTACTGCAGAAATTTAAGGCAATTTTAGGATTTATGATAGAATCTTTAGAGGGAAATGGTTTATAAAAGCCCTGGGCTATACAAGCGAAAACTAAATAAAAATCAAATATAATAAAATAATAGAATTGTGTGCCCTAATCACTTTCTCTACCAGTAATAACAACGATAATTTAAGGAGCAAATTTAAGGCTAAATACATGCAATAATATGCCAAGTCTCATATTAATGCTGTTGTTTTTTTTATGACTGGCACTGTGAACTTATGATAGACAGGTTAGGGTGTTAAGAGCAATTATGTATAATGAAAGTGTCAAACATGCCTCCATCCTTCATTTGTGCCATGTTGTTAAATATTCTAAATCTGTGCTGTTACAATCAGAAGCTTGCATATCATCATCAAGATGTACAGTATGGAAATAATGTTCATTTGGGTTCTTTTAAAGATTTAGTTGATCTGTCTAGGGTAGAACAATCTGCAACAAGCAGTGTCAGTGAATTAAAACAGCAGAAACTGGGGCGTAAGTTTGGATAAATTTTTTAATACTCACACGGTGAGCATTATCAAAACCAGCTCAAACACATACACCCCCCAATAACGTTTACAAGAATGTTTCTTCTGAAAAAGTTGCAAAACAATATCTCTGCCTCAGCAAACCTGAATCAAATGATAAGGAAATTAGCAGGACTCTGTAGACCCTGACTAGTTGCAAAAAACTGTGTTTGCATGGAAGATCAATGAATGGATTAAGGATTGAATTCAGTTATTAATGTGTATTTATTTCGAACAAAATATTTGAACAAAAAAAAAAACAATTAGAAACAACACATATACAAAAAGAAAGAAATATACAAAAATATCAGCAAGAAAAGAGATGCATAAACTTATTAACTCTCACCCACTTGTCACGCACTGATTTATTGCAATAATACATATACAACAATGCACGTCCCTATATATAATCTAATATTATTAGGCTTAAGATTTAGGTGATGTATGTAGTATGTTTTTAACTCTAATCTCATCCTTTAGATCAGTGGTTCCCAACCCTGGTCCTCTGGTATCTCTGTCCTGCATGTCTCAGATGTGTCCAGCTCACCTGACTGAAATGTCTGCATGGCCTCCTCTGCATGTCATCAAGTGCAGTAGAAGCCTTTTAATCATCCATTTATATGAGTTAGGACTGTGGCAGCAAGGAAACACCTAAAACATGCAGGAAGGATGTACTTGAGGACCAGGGTTGGGAACCTCTGTTTTTGATGAATAACCAGCCCTGCGCCATTTCATTTCAATGTTTGGTTCCTTTCGTTGCATGTTGATGCTGAAATGTATCGCGTGTAAACAAAGAGTCGCTCTAAATACTTTATAATGGGACTCCGGGACAGGGTCAAAATCATCATTTTTAATATGTCCCTATCCCCCTGTATTTAATGAGCAGCATTAATTATCAGTAATGAACATTAATGAACATTTTAGCTCAATTCACAGATAGCGTGTTGCAAAGAAATTGCAGGAAACCAGACCAAACGCGGATGCATCCATCACTTCAGCCGCAATCTCCGATTTAATTTCCATTGTTAGATCAATCAGCTAACTGAGGCTGAAGGGCAGGTCAGCCTCACACTCTCACACAGACACACACACACACACACACACACACACACACACACACACACACACACAATTTGCTCTTGCACACACTTATTCACAAACACACAAAAATCCACATCAAGGTGACTGCGAGCATGTCGGCGACATTAACTCAGCTCTGAATCAAACATCCTGCAGCACTCTAATCTGTTCCATCAAAAGGTCTGATGATGCTTGCAATTGATTAGTCATGCATGTTTTGGTAAACTGAAATGTGACACGGTGGGGGTGTGGGAGGGCAAAATGAAACTGCTGAAAATACCACAAAGGCCTGTAAACCCAGAGTGAAACCCGAAGAATGATTTTACCCGGAGATTTCTTATTTAAATCGGATCCCTGTCATCTGCTCGTCTCCTGATGGACAGAATGCAAACACAACAAATATATTTCCTAGGATTTATTTTAGATGTAAGTTTATGGGCTCAGTTTAATAGTAGTGTGATGACAGAAATGTTGTCCCACAACATCTCCTCGTTTTGGTTCTGCAGCTCATTGCTCCCTGTTTCGTTGCCTTGTACCTGTACCTGTGTAATGACTATAAAGTTAAATCTAATCTAATCTAATCTATTAGATCAGCATGAATGTTGGGTTTTCAGTATGTGAAAATACATACAAGAATAAAAATGATTTTTAATTCTGATTAAATCCTAAAAATGTCTTGTCACATCTCTGCTCCTCCTTATGCACAGTCAGTTATAAAAACATCTTATTGGAATAGAAATGCAACACAAAGTTGCTGAGTTTCATTTTCAGTGTGCTGATCAGGCATACTATTATGACTATTGATGTGAAGAACACTGATTATATATTCTTAACAGGCCATGTTATTTGGTGGAATAAACACAGCCGAACATTAAGTTGGAGTAATTTTGTTTTAGACAAATTCCTGTTATTTTTTAGTTCAACTTTCCCCTTGGAGATGTTTGGTTGATACTGACCCCTGTACACATTTAAAAGTACCAACGGTGGGAATCTGATAAGAAACACATGACACCAGAATGCAATATGTAAAAAAGGAAAGCCTGCAGAGGCAAGGTAATAGTTTAGACAATGTTCTGCAGCTAAACTTTGGGTCTTTCCACTCATTTAGGACTTTTTATACACACAACTTGTTGCTGACTGTGTACACTCTTTCATGGAAACGTTCTTCAGCAGGATGTGCCCTACTTACAAAGCAGAAATGATGTACTAATGATACAAGGAGCCAAATGGGTTTGAGGTGTTAACTTGGCATCCAAATTCCCCAGATGTCACTCCAATCCAGCACCTAATCCTTTGTTGGGGAATCAAGCCTGGTCCATGGAGGCCCCACCTAGTAACTTAAAGGACTTAAAGGATCTGTGACTAACATGTTGCTGCCAGATACCACAGCTCCCTTTCAGGGATCAGGTGAAGTCCATACCTCAACAGGTTAGGGCTGTTTTGGCCACAAAAGGAGAATAAACACACTTTTAGGCAGGTGGTCATAATGTTGTGCCCGATCAGAGTGTTGGTTCTGTGTCTCGGTCACCCTGATAACCAATAAAAGGACTTATAAAGAAAATGGAGACAAATGGGGAAGAGGGTTGCCATCCCCTATCTATCCCTGCTTAGTCCTCGCAGAGTTGTGGGGCCGGTGCCAGTGAGTGAGAGAAGAGATATAGATCACCAGTCCATCGCCTGGTCGCACAAAATAAACAGTCGCGTTCTTTCCCATACTCACACCTAAGAACAATTTAGGGTGCCAATTAACCTCACACACTTGTTTTTGGATTGCAGGAGGCAACAGGAATACTCAGAGGGAGCCCAAGCATGCACAGGAAGAGTATAAAAACTCCACAGAGATATTCGTGGCTGGGATCCAAACCCAGAACCTTCTTGCTGCGAGATAACAGCGCTAACAACTGCTCAATTGTGGAGCCAAACCCTGTTTCAACTCATAAATCAAACCGAGTCGCTACACCACTATCATCACATGCTTAAGTTTCTGTGGATTCTCTGAGCGTTCCGGATCACTTTCTATTTATGTTGTTGAACAAATCTGGTGTGACCCATTTTTCATGTTTCATTTAGCCTTTTCTGTTTATCAGGCATTCACACGCTATGCAGGATTGAGTCTGGCACATTCTCTTCACATTAGGGTATTTTTTTTTTAGTCATCCTAGCCTGAATTAACTTTGTTCACCCTGTACAGCCCTGAAATCCTATTTCTCGTAACATAAATACTTGCGTTTCAGATTTTGGAAACAAGCAACCTCTCAAACGTCATCAGAAGCCAGCCAGCCCCAAGGAGGAGCTCAGTAGCCCATAGACGCTTATGACAGACAACGGATATCGCCACCACACACACTCACCTTCCTTTGCAAATAATTCAGCCACTAAATTGCTTACTATGAAACTTTAATGGCTGCCTGTGACTGACTGAGCCTTGAATAATACATTGACGAACGGATCTGCTTTTTTCGAAGACTAATGAATCCCATGAAAACAGATTTTGGAGTATATAGCACGTATACTAGAATATATGGCAAAACAATTTGTGCAAGGAGAAGCCAAAGCATCTCTGAACTAATACTGGTCTCAGCTTCTATATCTGCAGCTTTAATGAGCTTCTGAACATTTGCCCTCTGCAGGCAAACATTTCTCAGAGGGCTAGTCCCAAAACATCTTGCATTAATTCACCCCTATCTTTCCTCTATGAGTCAAAATTGTACACCTAATTTTATTGTTTGATGTATCCTGTTGGTTTGCTTCCAATTACTGCCCTCAGGGGATCTTCAAGATGCATAGGCATCCCGAGACTCTCTCTCTCTCTATAATATGCAATGGTTACGTTTAGTCCTTGGCAGAAAGAAGCTGAGGCAATGAAATGTTTTTTTGTCACTCACACTAAAATGTTTTCAGATTATCATATTGATTATAATATCATACAAAAACAAAAATAAGGTGAGTAAATACATAATGCAGTCAAACGCTGATTATATTATTAGGGGAAAAACTGCCTACACTGGTCCTATGTGAAAAAGTAATTGCCTCTTAAACCTAAGAACTGCTAGTGCTTCCCTTTCCGGTCTTTTACATCACTGTGGAGGATTGTTGGCCTCCTCTACTTTACAGAATTACTTTCATTGAGCCACTCTGGAGTGAGTTTTGAAAATCAACAGCCTGTTTATGCTTTACTGCTAAAGAGCATATTTCATGGAACTTTTAAATGCAGGAGTGTGTCTACGTCCATAAGCAGCAAAGCAGGCCCACACCATCACAACACCACCGCCATGTGCGATTGCTGGTATGATGTTGTTTTTCTGAAATGACGTGTTAGTTTGATGTCAGATGTGACAGGATGAAACCCTTTCAGTAAATTCTACCTTTGTCTCATGAATCCACAGAATATTTTGTATAAATGTGTAAAGAACTTTGTGCCATGCCTAACACTCTCCCCTGCTCTTGAATTTCTTCAGATCAGGAGATGATGCTGTTTTTTGGTGTTGTTGCTGTTTGTTTGTTTTTAGATATTTTTGCCTACTTCATGATGTCACTTTTAATTGATTTCTTTATTTTATAAGTTTGGTTGTAATCAGATCTGGCAATGGCAAGTTAAATGGGACTAAAATACGTGGTTCATACTGTTACATTTATGATTTCACGGGGGGGGGGGGGGCAATCATATTTTTACACAGGGCAAGGGTGGTTTGGATAACTTTTTTCTTTTATTAAATGGAATCCCAAATGAGCTAATGACCCTCCATGGGCTGTTCATGCTCCAAAACTGGCTGATATGACCAGATTCTGATCTGAAACCAAAAACACAAGAAACGGGGCCAGAAACTTGTTCTCACAAGGTTTAGCAGTGGTTAAAAACAACACAAAGCCACCGTTAAGAAGTTTAAAACAATCTGATGGTGTCACCATCCTTCGCAAAGGATTAGGTTTCAGAGTTTCATTTTCTATGCTGCCTTTTCATTTCATGTTCATGCATAAGCAAACATGTATCTGTTGGGAAAGCCGTGAAAATATGCAGGTAATGCATAACAGTGTTGAAGGCAATAGGCTTCTGTGTTTACATTGTGCCTAAACAGTGACAGTATTCAATAGTTTCTCCAAGTAATTTTCCCATCTCCAAATATGAAATGTTTTTCTTTTGCCACTGTGTATTTTCTCTTTCATTTGCAGCTTTTTTTCCCACAGATACATAAATGGGCACACATCCTTTAATTGGGATTGTAATTATATGTTTTGTCGTTAGTATGTATTTACACAGAAAGTGGTACGGAAGTAAAGACGAGAGAAACACAGCTGTGAGCTGTTCTGTTTATAATTTTATTCATTACCTTGGGAAGGGCTAGAGGTCGACCCTCACCTACACAGCATGCAAGCTTCTAATTTTGCCAAAAATAGGTGCATTTATTGATGCAGCTTACGAGAAGTGTTAATCCTGCATCACTCTGTGTCAGCCTGTCTTTCTGGCTGCATGTACATGATGTACGTTAAAAAAGAAATACAAATTTAACAATGATTATCAAGTTTATAACACAATAAATGGAGCTTTAAGCTGATTAAATAAAAGTCAGCTCATCTGCTTATGAAAGCAAGATGAGCTTTCAGAGGCAGACTTTTTAAATTTTCTTTGTTGTTTTTGACTAAATGATGTAAAACTCTGTAGTCAGTCATCACCTGCAAACTATTCTGGAGCCATACTGATAGAAAATCAGTCCCTTAACACACAACAGCAGCAGACCTGCCCAGTGTACTATGTCCGAAAAGAATAAACACTCTGACAAAGAGGGAGATGCTACAACAAAACCACATATGTAAAACAGCTCTGCTCTCTAGCTATAAAGTTATGGTCCAGTAATTGAAGCTTTTTATTAAGAATAACAAACAACGTGGTTTGTGATTCCAATCATTGTCTCATTTTAATATTGGCAAGAAAGTGTTTAATGTATAATCAGACTATCTTTTTTTAAATCTATTTGTGTAAATAAGAGGTCTTTGCAGGTCCGGCCCAAGGTTGTATGGAGCCTTAAGCGGAATTAGATTTAAAGCCCCTCAAACACATTTGGTGGAATCGGGGAGAGGAGGGAACCACGTTTAATTGGGTGAGCTTAAAACCCGTCTCGCAATGGTGGGCACAGCTAACCAAAAAGCTAGCTTCACAAACTCATAATCCGCAAACAAAAATATTGGTGTCACTACCGTTAAACTGTGATAAAGAAAATTTGAGGAAGCTAATGCTAGCCACTAGCCAACAGCTGTCACTCAAATGTGTGCAGCACTGCATGTTTGAGGGGATAGCTGTTTTAGTCCTGCATAAATTAATTTTATATTTTTACTTTTACAGGACAGTGGAAGCATTTGTGAAGAATATTCTGTCCCTCTGTCTTCAGAGTTTTGTTCGGAAGTGTTGGAAAAATAAAGGAGTCCCGCTCAGCCACGCGCCGACTCAAAAGCCCAGCTCCAAGTCTAGTCTCCTTCCACCTTATGCAGTGTCAGTAACGAACCCAGAAAGCTCAGTTACTCTACTGATGTGTGGATGTGTCGTGAGAGCCAGGACAGTGACGTAAATCAATATCTTGTTGTGAATGTTGCTATTGAAATCCAGTGGATGATTAGTGGTCCTCAAACACTTTTTAAAATTAACGTTAATGCGATGAACAAAACGTTAGCACCACAATTATCTGTTTGCAGTTTAATGTCACTGTGCCCATCACTGCGATCTGGGATGGTTGGTTATTTGCTTAGATGTATTTGAGAATAAACTGAGCTGTGTCACAAATAAAAGACTGGACTCTTAGCATCAGATTGTAGCTATGGTAACAACCATCAAACAATGAGGATTACACTTTTGCAAAGTAAGCTTCCCAATTCCTTAAACTACTAATTTCCAATTCTAAATAATCCTTTAATTTATCTCTGCTGAAACCAACAACTCAAATCTAATAGTATTCTAGTTCTCAATATAACATATGGTAATGATTCCTGTCTGTTCTTGCCTGAGACACTGCTGCTGCAGTCCCTTGATATCACTCCATGCTCCCTGTGATTCACCTGCAACCCGATCTGAGTGATTTCACCTGCGACAGCTCTGCTTACTGGGAGCTGTTGCCCCTGGGAGTATCACTGTATGTTCCTGGTACTCCCAGTGTGTAAGTGCCAGATTCTTGAAAGTCATTAGTGTGAGTAGACCATCCAGCATTCCTTGTTCTGATCTCCTGTTATTGCCTTGTCCCTGTCGGTTTCTCCTGTTGGCTTCTGATCTCTGGACGCTGACCTCCAGCCTTGCCTGTCGACCAAGCCTGTCTGCCTCTGCCCGTGCTTAGATTATCCTGCCTATTGGTAACGACCCAAGCCTGGACCTCGGACCTGTCTCCTGTCTCTGCCCTGCTTAGAAACCTATTCACGGTGCGTGTGCCGCCTATTACAGATTCTCTCGCCTGGACCCTGGATTACCCTCTTGCCTAGTCCTTCTGGAGACCTCTGCCCTGTGGACTGTCTATCTGTACATGACCTCTGAACTGTCTACGACCTCTCTGCTATCTCCTGCCCTGCCTAGCATAGCCATGACCTGAATCAGCCATCAAGTGATTCGAATCCCCAAGACTGAGGTGTTAGGATAAATCTTCAGAGCCAGTGCAACCTCCCGGCAGCATCTGAAAGGGTTAGTTGCATTTATTCATTGTTTCTGCATTTCCACTGAGTATTTCCTTGCCAATAACCTAATTCTCCTCATTACAGTGATCCTGATATGGTTTCCAGTCAGTTCCTGTTCCAGCTACACCAGTCTTATAATAAACTCTTTTGAACACTTATCTCTTGTGTTGACTGAATTATGGGCTCTCCCGATTGAGAGTGAAACGTTACACATATATACAAATTTAGATCTATGGTAAGTGTTTAAATTAAATGGAGGCCTCGGTTGGTTTGGGGGCCAGCAGAAGTCTTAGTCACCTCTGCAAAGGGGTTATATTGACTTTTAACAAAAATGTGTGTGTAAAATAAAAATGACAGTGTTTACTTTTAGCTACAAAGAGTATTACTTTGTGTATCATGCAACTTACTCTCTACTTGTTTACAAATGTAGGCTTGGGGAGGCATGCAGTCACATTGCTGCAATGCTGTTCAAGATTGAGGCAGCAGTAAAACTTGGACTCAACCATGAGTCCAAAACAGTATGTGTTTGGAACTGCTACTACAATCTTTTTTGTTATATTAGTGATACTAGCATTATCAAAGTGAGTTTTTTTGTATTATATTGCAACTGTTTGAATAGGCCTTTTGTGGTTAATTGTGTTTAAAGCTATACTAGTCATTTACTTGTTATTAACTGCATTAGAAATATTATCAGACATACTGATTAGTCTGTGTGATGTGATAGCATTCATTTAATTTGTTTTATGATATTTAATGGAGACTTTCATTGTATTCAACATTGTAATCTTTTGTATGGAGACACTACATAGGGCTGAGGAGTAGAGCAGGAATGTTCAAGGTCTTCTCTCTAACTGTGCACACACGTTTCTTGTATATTCCCTTGAATGAATGTATGCAGATGCTGGCCTGCCCACACTATTTGCATAGAGCCTATTAGATTGCATTGCATGCCTGTTGTACAGGGCGCTCGGCCCAGGAGCATAAATATGCATTGTATTCTGATGACGATACTCTTTCTACAGATAATCCAGCACTGTACAACTTTATGTGTGGCCAAACTAAATTAGACTTTGGCTTCTGAGAATTTACGACTCTGACTCCTTTCCTCTGACTGCCAACAAAATAAACGGGTAATAGATAGAGCTGAAAAAAAAAACAATAATAGCAGTGTCAATACATTAACATTTTATGTCATTGCTTTTCACCGGTTACTAAAGGTGCTGCGGACATGGACTTCAGCAAGCCAAAACATGGTCGGGTGATGAAGGCAAGACCAAAGAGAATGAGACCTGTGTTGAAGCGGGACAGAGAAAAAGAGCTAGCTGTACTTTGTGAATTGAAACAAATATGTCCTGAGGCGAGCATACTGGCCAAGGAGGATTCCAACACAGACACAACCTCAGAGGATAAGGATATGCCTCCAGTATGTCAGTTTCTTAAAGAAATAGGTTGTTGCATTCTGAAAGATAAATAGAAGGTTATATGGAGTATAATAAGTTCAAAATACCTGTGTGGTCTTTTTTATTTTTATAACTTAATAAATTAATGATCGTACTGTGCTTCTGAAATATTTAAGTCTTGCTTATTCAACAAAACTCATTTTTGCAGGTAATTTTGCAGGTACGCCCCAAATAAAAAGTGCTGTGAGCAGTCAAGGAGAGCTGATGGCCCAGTGTCAGGATGTCCTAAAAGACGTCAGTGTGAGTGTAGGACAGGCAGCCAACTTAGGAGCTGCAACAAGAGGACAGACAGAGTGTGCTTTGTTGAAGCGACATCGGATAGGGCGAATAACATCAACAGTGGCCCATGATGTTAAAACACTTAGGGAAAAAAACAAGCTTAGTAAATTGTTTGAAAAAATATTTAAGGACACCCAAAATGACATTTCTGGGCTGGCTTCCATAAGGTATGATGTTTTAAATGACAGAATACAGACAGAATACAGTAAATTGATGTGTGAAATCCACAAAACGTTGCATTGGCTGGTGGTGGATGACACTTGTTCATTATTTGCTGCTTCACCCGACGTTGTTAGATCATGTACTAACATGGTGAGGGTTTACTGGAGGTCAAGTGTGCCTTCACCCACAGAGATGAAACAGTGGTAGAAGCAGCCGAATGTGACAGGACCTTTTATCTGAATCAGGGATCCTCAGCATTGAAGGAAAATCAGTGGTATTATACGCAAAAAAGAATTTAGTGACTTTGCGGTTTATCCAAATAAGGGGATCCATGTTCAGACAATTCTATACGACTCGGAGTTTGTACAAGAGCTGGTCAACAAATGTCTACAGTTTTCTTATAATGTCCTTCTTCTTTCAATAGTGCTAAGAAGAATGACAGACTAGTAAACTATTGTACTGTTTATAGTGCAAACAACCACAGGTATAAAAATACAGAAAACCTGACAATCCCCAACCAGATTTAACACCTCTGTAAAAAAACAAAACGATGCATTCTGATACATTTGTAGAAAGTTCAAGAACGTATAGAGATGTTGTACAGAGATATTGATATTGCGTGTTGTAGTATTTGAAAGTTTGTCATGCGCCCAATGGCCCGTTCTACACAAATTGCAGTTTCAACTTCTTTTTGTGACAACTGCTTTTTACGCATTGTAAAAGGTGGCATTGCTAATGAGGCCCCATACACAGCTAGTTCTTCAGATATTAAAAAACCTCTGCCTGCGAAACCTAAATCTTAAGCCTTATTTCATCAGCTGGAAACCTATGAAATTTTACATCCTGCCTTTATTTTGTCTATTTGTGCACCCTACAGTGCTGCATCTGTTAACCATACTCATTAGATTATATGTCACACGTACATCTAAGATTAAGCGCATTATCTTAACAACTTGACAGCTAATTGTTAGTGAGTGTGCTTTTTTTTTTTTTTTTTTGCCCTCCAGAAAGAAGCTAGGGGGTGGGATCTTGCATGTGTGTTTTATTGAACTGAGAAATCATTTAATATATCTCAAATGAAGCTAATAATTGGGTAATGTTCCCAAATATTGCTGGATAAACTCAGTAGGAGGGCCGGGTCTGTCCTGGGATGCTCCCTCGACCCACCTCAGGTTGTGAGAGACAAAAGGATTGTAAGAAAAATAACATCACTGATGGACAATGTCTCCCATGCATGGAGCTGTTGCAGAGTGAGAGCCCTTTCAGTGACAGACTGAGCATCCCAGATGCTCTATGGAGCGCTTCTGCAGGTCGTTCCTCCCAGTTGCTGTTAGACTTTATAATCTCTGCTGCTCACAGACTCAGTAACTGTTTACAAACATGCTCATGGTTACACGTGTTCTGATCTGATCATGAATCGTTTACAGTCTCTGTTATGGCCAGTAGCCTTCGTTTTTTTTCTCTTTTCTTGAGTTATTTAAATCCAGCTGCAGTTGCTGCTTCCTGCCAGCTGCCTCTGCTATGGGATCTTGATTCAGACCTTTCTCCTGGGTCATTTCTTGTATTTCCTCCTGGATCACTTCCTGTTAAAGTTCTCCTTTTCTCCCGATTGGATACTCACCTTGATTGCTCCACCAATTCTGAAAGAGACCTCCTTATTTAAATTGGCACTTCTTTACAGACCAGGCAGCTGTGTTTTGTTGTGCAGCTTGCCTCGCCTCGTATACATGGTGTGTCTCCCTTTTTGTTATGGCCTTTGAACCAGGTTGTAACAATTGGGGGCTCATCCGGGAGTTGAACCTGGGACCTCTCGCAAATCGTCTTATGTACAGATGCTAAGGTCCACTTGCACACTCCTTAGTACTACAAATTACTGTTGTACTATCATGCATATTGCATATTATTTCACATAGTTCTAAATTATGCCTATTCGTTTTTTACACTGTTAACCTGTTTATTTAATCTTTTTTTTTACCTGAGCCATATTATCAATAACTGTGCAAAATTTACTTTGCCATTTATTTTTTTACTGTTAGTTTTAGTGTTTCTAATGAAGCCCGTCTTCTGCTGATTTAGAACTAACTTTAGATTAGCTTGTTTTTCACAACTGCAAACTGTGTGTAACTCCGCCTGTGTCTTTGCCACTGTCGTGCCCGAATTTCCCTATTGTAGGACAATCAAGGATTTCTTTTCTTTTCTTTTCCTTTCTTTTTTTTCTTTTCTTTTCTTTGCTTATCTCATCTTGTCTTATTTTTTATTGCATGTTGGAAGATTTGCCATTAATTGTCCCTCAATATTGTGCCAAATGAGACAAATAAACACTTGATGCTTCCACCATACTCTACCTCAGACTTCATCTCCACTTTAAATCCAGGTGCAAAATGCTGCCTTGTTACAAGTGCAGCAAAATGACCCATAATTTTACACATAATTTTGCTTCAGGTGAAAGCTCAGTTCAGTTCCAACAGCTCCTAAAAGGCCAGAAGAAGGAAGAAGCCATTACTCCAAATGAAAGTTTTGCAAATATAAGAAATGGGAAATCCCCACAAATAAAACTCGTAAATTAATGTTGGTTTGATTTTTTTTTTCAAGAATTTTAGAAATTACACAATCCATGTTTGTAGAAATTGGCTCAGGCATTTATCAAACTGTTTTTTTTTTTTAATACTTTGCATACTTTTCTATTGTATTTATATCTGTATCAAGTTCTTCTAATGCTTCCCATTCTTTGTTTGTACTTTGGGTGCAAATAAAATCTTAATGAAGCTCCACAGTTTGAAAGATGGGGAGCCATGCATTGGCACAAGCGATGAGATATAGAGGTGAATTAATGAGAACGGTTGATCCTTGGATAAAGTTCTCAATTACAGGGAGAGAGTCCATAAAGTGTGTTGCTCTGTGATGGACTGGTGACCCGTCCAGATTGTGGCCCACTTCTCTCTAGAGATAGACACCTGCAGCCCCCATCCCCTCATCCTTTATATGGACTTCCAGCCGATGGATGTGCAGGACATGGATGCATTTACATCAGTTTTCTTTTTTGTAGTTTTCACATTTCATGATTACTGCAATAAGGCAGCAATTACAAAAATATATCAAGTTCACATTTAAGCTTAAACTCTGTTCTTGTGAATTAATGCTTATTTTTTAGAAAATGTTGCTGACAATTACAAAGAGATCCCCTTATCTTACTTAAAACATGTCTAATGTCTAATGAAATGCAGGATAACTTCTGGATCTCATAAGCAGCAGTGATGCATGCTTGGCCTGCTTTACTTGAATGATAAAAACTGAAAAGCATTTTTCCCTTTAAATTTATAAATGCAAAGCCTGAAATGCAACTGAAAAAAATAGACTCTTTCAATGATCAGATCTGTTCAGTCCATTTAAAAAATTGTGTTGGGGTTAGAACAGTTATTTCCCCAAAAGCTAAAGTCTTCGATTTAAAAACTGCAAAGTTAATTTCTTCCAGTTAAATTAAAAGTGTATGGTGGTTAAACATCATTTGCTCCATCCAAACACTTTTGTTTCACTGATGGGAAAGTCAAGGCAGCATGCTTTGGTAATATGATTCTTATCTTCATGCTGCACCATATATTCTCTAAGAGATACAGGTCAGATGGCTCTTTCACAATGTCCAGACAGCAGATTAAGGTGGGATTTCCCTGGCTGAATCCAGTTTCCCAGAAGCTGCAGGTTACTTTTTCTCAGCAGCTATCATGCTCCAGACCAAGCTAACAGCCAGGCTTTGTGCATCTTTTGAATCACTTTCTTCTTTTCAACAATTCCCTTTTTACATCTATCTAAAAGAAAATGTTGATTTGGTTTGATTTCTCCAGCGAAGTTAATACAGTTCAGCCTCATTTTGCTTTGTACGAAACTCAGGCAGAGGCCTCAACAATCGTCTGAATCAAAGACTACCTGACAAATACACCACAGTTTGTGAGAATGAAGGGTTGTGTGTCTAACCAGGTAGTCAGCAGCGCAGGAGCACCACAGGGCACTGTACTCTCACCATTTCTTTTCACTTCGTGCACTTCTCCAGTAGAGACTCCAGTTATCTGCAAAAATACTCAGATAACTTTGCAGTTGTTGGATTGCATCAGAGATTGACAGGAAGCTGAGTACAAGAAGCTGGTGGACCACTTTGTGGCATTGTGTGGAAACAATCGTTTCATCGTGAATGTGATGTATAAAAAAAGGGAGATGATTGTAGATTGCACAAGAAGCGGGAATTGGTTCAATACTATTACTATCCTGGGAGAAGAATTGTTAACCCAGACAAGACTGGACTGAAAAGACAACTGTAAAACAGTCTTTAAGAGGGGACAGAGCAGACTGTACTTCTTGAGCAAGCTTAGGTCCTTCTGTTTTTGCAGCAAGTTGCTGTAGATTTTCTATAAGTCAGTTGTGGAGAATGTAATTTCCTCTGCCATCATCTGCTGGGGTAGCAAGATCAGAGCCATGGACTTAAAACAGCTTAACAAGCTGTAAACAAGGCTGGGTCTGTTTTGAGGACTCCTCTAGAACCTCTGGAGACGATTGTGCAAAGAGGGATTCTCCATAAAATGAAGAACATTATGGATAACCCAGAGCATCATCATCATCATCATCATCATCATCATCATCATCAGACTGTCATACATCAACAGAGTGTCTTCAGTCAGAGGCTTCTCCAGACCCACTATAAGAGACCTCTACAGAAAATTCTTCCTGCCTGCAGCCATCAGCATCTACCTATTGAAGAAACCCCATAACATGAGTTACATCAGCATTTAATATCCCTTTGGGATTAATAAAGTATATTTGAATTGAATTGAACTGAAAACACATTCAGAATAATACACTTTGGTCTTTATTGATTAGTTGAAATTAAATAGAACTCCAGAATTACCAAATATACTTTAAGTAATTCAATTTAGTAAGTTAGTAATATAGCAACATGATATAACTTTTATTATAACTGCAGTCACGATTATTCACTCAAAGTTATCAGTAGAGACAAGGTGCGAGCTAATGTAGTTGAATGGCAAAGACTGCAGCTCAATGGGGGGTTGTTGAGTTCTGTTCAAGTACAGTAGTGTGAAAAAAATAGGAAGCCCCAATAAACTGTGTCTAGGGGAAAAGGGGTTTTAAATGGCACTTAATAAACTAAAATTAACCTGTTTTTTCTCTTTAAAGGAGCATAGCACAAGTTCCAGGATTTTTCCAGACTTCTGCTCCCAGTGGCGACAAGTTGAAATGACACCAGTGTTGTGCGTGTGCATGGGGGAAGAGGTCACAGGCCTTTTGTTAGAGGCTTAATGTCTTCTGAGGTAAGAAAGCTAAATATTCAATAAATACTGAAGCTTTTGCTAATGCATCGATTACGACAGAGACTCAACAAAGTAGCCAGGTGAATGAGAGTGTGCAGCACCTCACACCCACGTAAACCCAATAAATCACCAAACAAAGAGTCGCTCTTCTAGTTTTCATATCCAACAGGATACTCCACTGATAATGTGGAGCTGACACATGGTCTTCCCATCTGAAAACAGGTTTTATTTTCTGAGCACACACCCTGTCTTCACTGCACTCATTTCAAGCAGCATTTCCCCCCCCCCCCCCCTCACCCATTCTTGAGTGCCTATGACTTGAATGGCATGTGAGCTCCTCAAACACACGTGAGCCAGCTCTCTCTTTGCTGAGTGGATTTTATTTGACATTCAATTACAGACGGTGCGACTATACGTCTGGGAGGCATTAAATGAGCAAAGCAGCTCATCGTGCATCTCTCAGATCCTCTCCCGCTGTGATGCTCCTGGAGCAGATGTAAACACACCTTCTCGAAAGCAGTCTGCAGACGGTAAGGAGAGTTTTGTTTGGCTAAGAACAATCTCACTCTCCACCCCACACGCCGATATAAACCCATCATTATTAACTCCTGAAGCCATAACTGGCCTGGATGTTTTCTTCCTCGATATTCCTGAGGTCACAGAGCTGTAGCTCAGTGTCGCCAGCTTTTAAAAACGTGTCATTTCACATTGTGAGCACCAGGGGTCGGTGTTACCCCATGTTTTGACTCAATGCAATGCATTTGGAAACGTTTCCTCTTCCACAGCGCGCTGGGTGTCTGTTTTGAGCAGGATGAGTCTGAAGAATGAGTCTGTCTGCTGGAAGACTGTGAGGATGGTAAGGTCTCATTCCTCAGCACGCTTTTAATTCAGGCCAATGGTTTAAATACTGTTTAGTCCATGATCTCATGGCACAGCATCGCAGAAGGAAAGAGGTGTGAACTGCTTTCATAAATGTGTCTCCATCACACTTAAGCTGTTTGCATAATTAAGCTTTGACACCACTGTAATAGGTGGAACAAGTGTTAATTATCAGTTCTGAATGACTGGTAACCGATAAATGAGCCGTAAATTTAGAATTTGCAACCACCTAATTTAGCTGTCATCAACATCATCATCATCATGGTCACTCTAAAAGCATGTACACTCTAAAAACTGCTGGGGTTAAAAACAACTCTTTACTTTGGTAACGTTTGGTCAAATATGGACCCGTCCAGGCTTGGGGTAATTTATTGTAAAAGTATATTGGTTTGATGCAGTTTTTAACCTATAAAAGCCTTAAGGTGACCAACATTTTTCTGTAAAGGTCTAATCAAAACCTCGCAGTCTACTCTACTGTGTGACATCATTATTTTTGTTTGTAGCCACCAACTAGGAAATGCAAATACTCTCCACAGACAAGATTTTTGTCGCATCAATATTTCACCCTGTCCAAGGATGGCAGCAGCAAACAAACAGCAGAAAGAAAGGAAATAGAGTTAAAAGAGATCTACTGTTTTCTCCATTTGGATCATTTATTGCTTGGAAACTACAAGGACAGAAAACTGCACTGTTTTCCTGCTGAAAAATCAGTTTATCCTTTGCTTTTCAGGGCTTTTCTTCCCCTCTTCTTAGGAGACAGCATATGAAGCACTATATCATCACCCCCTTGGAGGCTGTAGTGAAAAGTTTGAGTCTCTGAGTGGAACACTGTGGATAAACTGAGCTAACAGAGATTGAACCCGGGCTGATTCCTGTCCGCGCAGTCCAAGTGGATCACACATGTATGCGGACACGTATGTCAAGGACTGAAAGATTGAAGACAATAAATATTTGAGTCAAACATGTATCATTTTTGATATTTGCCCCATTTTTGAAACATGCACATTACAATTTAGCGGTAAGATAAAATAAAGTTTTATGTTATCAGTTTGTATTCTTACCAGAATTTTAAATAAACATTTTAAACATTATATATTTTATTTTGTTTTGGAAAGAAAATATACTCTCTGCTGCTAAAGATATATTAGCATATCTATTATTAATGTCATAATGGCTTTTAAAATCCTTATTTATTGTGGTTGTAACACAATAATCAAAGTACAAGTACAGCATTAGAGCCATGCACCTTTTGGACTTACACAAGTATAACAAGCTGAAATTGTCTGGGTAATTAGTCGGGCTGTTGTTCTGGTGGTGGGCTTGCAGTCAGCTGCTTAATAGAAATGCTGCTCCTAGCTTTCTAACTGTACTTTTGAAACGGTATTAATTTAATAACAGAGCTGGCTGGCTCTCCGTCAGTTTCAAAGCAATTGCTGTTGGTTTTTGCAATCACAAATATTTCTAAACAGTCTTTTTTTTTAAATCAAAGAAAAAAAAGAAACACGCACAGCAAGCAACAGCAGGCACAACTCTGTGCTCCATATACTTGAGCGCTTTCTCTGACATCTCATTAAAATGACTTTTGAGTACAGAAACAAAGTGACTAAAACTATCAGGGGCTTTGGAAACGCTGCTTTTGATAGCGTTAACAGCCTCGCGACTGTACCACTTGATTCTCACAGGGTTGCCGAGGGTCAACAGTTCGCTGACCGTTGGAGATAGGCCACATCCCTGTCAATGGCCAAGAGGGAAACAGGAGAGACACGCATGTGGCCATACCCAAGGGATGATATGAAATTACTTAACCTAATGCATGTTTATGGACTGTGGTAGGAAGCTGGAGTGCCCGGGGAGAACACACACACACAGGAAAAACACACAAACTCCACCCAGAAAGTCTCCAACTGAGAGATTCCTTTTTAGAGGGTATAGCTTTTCAGCAGGTTTGACCGTAGCATTAGCGCTGATTCTAAATAAGCTGAAGCTTTAAATACAGACTTAAACCGCTGCTCCAGCTGGATACAAGTCGCAGACATTGGTTTTACTACACTGACAAATATATAATAGTAAGCATTACTTTTTAATTCAGTTGAATTCAGATCAAAATGCAGAGCGGGAGGAAGTTAATGCTGGTGCTAATTGAAATAATCGTAATGGCTGATATCAGGAACCCTCAGTTCTTCTGCCCAGCAGCTGTTGTACAACCAGCACTCTCCTCATATACAAATAAATAATAAATTCAAAGCTTTTTTACATACAGCATGTTTTTTTGCACAGATTCCTGTATTCTCACACATAGCCTATTTTGTCCAATAAATATTAGTTTGCTCAAATATGTTTTCTTTCTTTTTTTAAAAGGATGTTCTGATTCCTATGGTCTATTTTTTCCCGGTTTGTATTGTTTTCTGTTGCAGCGATTTTGAACTTATTATTATCCTTGTTTTTTAATGTGTTGTGTCCATCTGCGTGGTTCTTTTTGCCTATTGTGATGCTATACACTGGGATTTCCTCCACTGAGTGGCATTTCAAGGACTATTCTATTCTACTCAATTCTAAGCCTACATAGCAGATGAAATCTAAATATAAAAGAACCTAAATTTCCCTCATAGCTGTTTTTATTTGACCCATTGTTGAGTTGCTTTAGTTTTTTTTCATGTACTATATATAATGATGAGGCCCATTTCAGTCTGGACTCGAACCCAACAACCCCATGTTTTAAGTGAATAACCCAGACGTTTTTAGAGCGTAGTAGAACCTGTCAGAGCAGGTCTATCCACATTTTGGCAAGCATCCTCAAAATTAAATAAATCTAACCCGACTCAAAAGAAATTCCCTGGCAACCTGTTCTTTTGCACCCTTCGTACAAAAGGGCATGCTTCACATTTCAATTCAAGATGACACAAACACACCAGCAGTCATCTACTAAAAACCGACGATACCTAGGCTAAGTCTTAATTAGTTAATGGCAGGATTTCCGTTTCAGAGACATTTGTAAGCTTATTTTCTTGAGGACGCCTACGCCTGTGAGAGAGGAGTGAGGTAAGGAGAGGCAGGAGGAAGGAGAGCGCAGAGAGGAGGAGGGGGGGATGTGCATCAGTCTGCTGGCACTCAAACGGGTAACTGCGAGCACAGCAGACTGGAGTGGAGCGGCGAGTCCAACTAGGAGCCAAGTGAGACGGGGACCCCTTCCTGCGCATCACCCAGAGCCCGGCACGGCTCCGACTGCCGCGGAGAAACTTACGTCTGCTCCTCAAGCGCTCAGTATGCGGACAGACCATGCAGCTGCGCTGATGGACTGAGCGCAGTTCAGTGCGCCTTTTATCCATTTTTCTCCTTCCCCTGGAGGGTTACCCCTTCAATCAGTGACAATGGGTAAGTCACTCAGTTCTTCACGGTTTTTGTGACATAGTTTCTGTCTCTTCAGCCTCCTTGTAGCCAGGATGACAGCTATGATCAGCTCCAACTGGCAGATTTCAACTCTAATGATTTTGTCTGTATTTGTTGCCTGTATTCGTGCAAAAAAAAAGGAGTTGTTTTTTTTTCCTGTATCTATGTATTCAAACAAAACTGCATTCGTCCCAGACTTGCCTTCATTTACATCTGTAAATAGCCTCTGTGTGCACATGTCAGAAGGAGCTGTGATCAGTTGTTAATGAAGCAGGTATGATAAACAGATCTCAAGCTGTTGCCCAATGCACGTCTACTGTCTGAGAAATGAAAGTCTTACCTTTACTCATTCACTTGATTTTTGTGCAGCATTTTCAGAAACTGAGTCATCCCTTTGATTGCCTGTGCCCCACTCTACCCCCAACAGGTTCTGTGATGTTGGACTGGAGGTTATCTTGTCTTCTTCTGCAGGCAGCTGTTCTGCTGCTGCTCAGCAAGGGGGAGAGGATGTGCCCTGCGAGTTGTCGCTGCGAAGGGAAGATTGTTTATTGCGAGTCCGGCATCTTCCAAGACATTCCAGTAAACATCACGACGGGTTGCCAGGGTTTGTCTCTGCGCTACAACAACCTGCTGGTTCTGCTGCCGTACCAGTTCGCTCATCTCAATCAGCTCATCTGGCTTTACCTGGACCACAACTCCATCCACAGTATAGACGTTCTAGCCTTCCACGGCGTGCGCAGGCTGAAAGAGCTGATCCTAAGCTCCAACAAACTAAGCTTTCTGCACAACAACACGTTCAGCCCCATTCCGAACCTGAGAAATTTGGACCTATCCTACAATCAGCTGCAGTCTCTGCAGCCAGGCTATTTCTATGGGCTGCGCAAGCTGCAGAATCTCCACCTCAGATCTAATGGGCTAAAACAGATCGTCATTCGCACGTTTCTGGAATGCCGCAGCTTGGAGTTTTTGGACTTGGGTTATAACCGTTTGCGTAGCCTCACTCGCACCACGTTTCTGGGGCTCTTTAAGCTGAGGGAGCTGCATTTGGAACACAATCAATTCTCCCGGATTAATTTCTATATTTTCCCACGCCTTACCAACCTCCAGTTTCTCTATCTGGCATGGAACCGCATCCGGTCGATAAGCCAGGGGGTTCCGTGGACCTGGCCGAAACTGCAGAAACTGGACCTGTCCGGGAATGAAATTCAAACGCTGGAGCCGGATGTTTTCCGCTGCATGCCAAACTTGCAAACTCTCAACCTGGAAACGAACAAGCTGAGCAGCATTCCCGTGGAAGTCGTGGAGGCCTGGACCTCCTTGACCACCATCAGCCTGGCGGGCAACGCCTGGGACTGCAGCGCCAGCATCTGCCCCCTCATGGGGTGGCTCCGGACCTTTCGGGACCCCAAAGACATCAACATGATTTGTAGCGGACCCAAAGCTGCGCAGGGCGAAAGGGTGGTGGATGTGGTGAGGAACCGCTCGATATGCGTGGACGCGGCAAACATGTTCTCGACCACAACTGTGGTTATTCTGAGCTCGACCCAAGCTGTTAGTGTCACCGTCTGGCCAGCTCCCCCCGGAGCCACGGACCTGACTCATCCATCACCACCGTCACAGACATCAACCCCTTCCCCGGCGAGTCCTGCCGGGACACACATAAAGACGGCAGGACCCACCACTCCGAGCTCTGCGCCTCCCTTCTCTGCTGAGACCTCCACGTCATTTATTCCGGAGCTGCAGTTTGAACATATGGCTTTCCATAAAATCATTGCGGGCAGCGTAGCCCTGTTCCTGTCAGTGGCATTGATCCTGCTGGTTATTTACGTGTCGTGGAGGCGCTACCCCAACACCATGAGGCAGCTGCAGGAACACTCAGTCAACCATAAGCGCAGGAAAAAGGCCCGCAAGCAGGAGCAGGACCTGAACTCTCAGCTGCAGGAGTACTATCTGACTTATCACTCCAACTCGGAGGCGCTGGACTCCTTGGTGAACGAAAGCAGGCCGTGCACGTGCACTATTTCAGGATCCATAGAATGTGAGGTGTGAGCGCTCTGCCTTCAAGAGACATACGGTCTCATTTTCGCCGCAGAGATAAATGGATTTTATTTTTCTCCGTGGAAGATAAGGAGGCGTTATCGCTGATGCAAGCAGATAGTCGGCAGCGGTTAAGGAAATACTTGGGGGTTTGGTACAATGATGTGCACAGAAAAGGATGAGCTGAATGGAAAGATATATTTGGAGCTAATTATCACCCTGACTGGCACGGGAAGAGTACGATTAGCTGTGTATGATCCAAAATCATGACAGGACATCTGCTGCGGTACAAATGGACTCCACAGAGAGACTGACCTTGTTCTTAGTCAGAGCATACTCTAATGAACCAACAAAGCCAATGTTTTTACTCATTTCGTTCTTATCATGTAGCTTGTAAAGCATTTCGGACGTATGTGCTCTCTGAGAGTTTGTACGTGTGCCAGTGCGTCCCGTTGCCATCTGGTCAGACGAGTAACAGCTCTGCACCTTCGTCTTCTCACAGATAACATTAGTCCGGTTGAGTTATTCCACAGTTGGCAGACGGGCTCAGCCATGGCAGTGCCACAGAGTGTGCGTGCCTGCGTGCGTGTGTGTGTGTGTGTGTGTGTGTGTGTGTGTGTGTGCGTTTGTGTGTGTGTGTGTGTGTGCGCGTGTGTGCGTGTGATGGGGGGACAATCACAAAGAGAGCATCATTTGCATGAAGTCACTCTCCTTATTAAAGATGCTTCTCTTCCAAGGGAAATGATCTGTCTCAACAGATAAAGGACAATAAGTACATTTCACGTTGTATTGTCACAATTGACCCAAATGAGGAATATTTAAAGCTCATGAGACTAACCTCAGGACTGAGATGTACAAATGTGTCAGGTCCAATTAAGGCCTTCTGCGACTGTGTGTCTGAGAGTGTGAGAAACGTAACAGCGTTAATTTTCATATCTAGTTTTATATTTATTATTCCTGTCATTATATTTATGCATTGTTTGTGTAATGGTATATTAATATATGTGTTTTTGGCTGTGCAAATCAAAAGAAAAACACTGGCAGGTGATGAAAAAAAAAAAAAAAGGAAAGAAAAAGTCTGTGTTTTACCCATCCATGACAGGTACAGTGGCAAAAGTGTACACACTCCTGTTTAAAAAAAAAACATTTTATGAGGCGAAACCTATAATGTGACCCATATCATTTCATCTGAAAAACAAACAAGTCTGTTAGAGCTAATATTTATCAAATAATAAAATTCTCAATAACCTTGTTGCACAAGTTTGCACACCATTAAACTAACGCCTCGTTCAAGCACCTTTCAATTTCATCTCAGTATTTGCTTTTCTTGGGTTCCCAGTAGCTTTTAACCATCACAAAGCTGAGATTAAGCTCAGCTGTCCCGGTGGGGGTGTGCTGGCATTTGCTTATTTGCCTAAAAATGGAACTAAAGCCCTAATCGGCGGTCACAAAAGTTCAAAAGTATCTCAACTTATAAAGGTATCAGTCAGAACAAGAGCACAAACACAATTTTATCGAATTATTTGTATATCATGGTGCAATAAAGAAAGTCATCAACAACTGAAGTGAATATTGTGAAACAGTGTAGAAACTGCTCGGTGGGGCTGCAAAAAAGACCATGGCAGCAGCTGTAAGAGCTGTAGGACTGTCTGTCGAGTTCTACATGTAAACACAATCTCCTCCATGCTTTATTTCAGTGTTAATATTGTGGCAGGAACTCGTTTGTAAAAGTTGTCTTGAAAGATCCTTTTTTTCTGGATAAAAACAAGAAAAAAATCAATATGGAAGAACCAGAACTATGATGAGAAAGACTGAATTTTTCAGCAACAAATAAAAATGTGGAAATATTTAAGGGAAATGAAGTCCAGTCAAATCTAATTTTAGTGCTGTTGGAAGGTGGGACATGGTTGAAAAATGGCCAGCGTGACCTAGTCTTCTTGAACTGAACTGTTTACACTCAGGCGCTTTGCACCCATTCAAAAAGATGCCAACTCGGGAAATTAAGTGAAATAGTCAACAGTAATGATGTTCACACGATGACAAACTGAAGTTGCATTTCGATCAGTGTGCGGAGCAATAATACCTATCAAAACAAAACGTTTTGTGTAAATGAGACGACTGAAAGCAGAGTCGAATTAACGTGACTACAGCTTAGGTCTGCACAGTATATTCTAAACTCATGGCCCATATTATCATCACAAAGAACTGCACGGACTACAATGAATATCAACAAATTTGAATAATTAACATGGCGGTAAACTATTTGGTGTTGCTTGTTGGTTGGTGAGGTCATTAAGAAAATACCATTAAGTTGTTTTGTTGCAAAAGCAGCAAATGTGGACCGACGCAGGTTTTTGTTTGTGGGACAGAAATAATTAATTCATATTTTTTCCAGTGGCTGGATTGTTTATTTAAGTTTTATGCTTGAAAAAACCCAAATCAAAATACACTGATACTGTTTAGTTAAATATTTGCATACCCAGTGCATGTAATTTCATTATGACAACATTCACCAACATTATGAATTATTATTATCATTATGCAGTTGTGATCACAACTACAATAAATTTACAAAAGAGTGAAAGTGCTGTCAAAATTAACGCTGCTCCATTTGTGTAATCTAACTATAGTTGAGCTCACATATATCTGAAAGACATAAGCTTTTTCTTCCAAAAAAAACCCCACACAGGTCGGGTTAATCTCACACAATCATTGTCCTGGTAGAAAGAATAATGATCAATGAATATTGAATTTTTGGTAACAATTTCAACATTTTTGGCATAAAACCAACACTGTGCATCACCAGAAGAATACCATCCCCACAAGCAAACACAGTGGTGGCAGAATTATGCTGTGGGATTGATCAAGAGCGCCAAAGGTTTTGGGTCCATTTTAATGCCAAAGTCTTCAGGTGTAGGAGCAAAAGACAATGATGGGTTTGTGTGTTTCTACATCACAATGAGCTCAGCCACATGTCAAAATTGACAAAAGAAAATCGCCTCACCAGACAAAGTTAATGCTTTGGAATGGCCTACACAAAGTAATGGAACAATAATCTGGGCAAATATTACCAAGGCAATATGTATAATGCTTATCGACTCCCACCAAAGCAGATTGTAAGCTGAAATTGAATAAAAATGGTGCTTCAATAAAGCATTGGTTTAAGAGTGTGCACACTTATGCAAACTTATGCTGCTTTTTACATTTTCATTTACCCCAACTCCCGTACTAATGCATTACCTCGTCTTTATGATCGATTGTACAAAAGAAATGTCACATTAAAGGTGGGAAAGTTTTGATATGCTCTATTATGGTCTAATTATTTACATACTTAACAGTGGGATGCACACATATATGAGCCACTGCACTGAAAGAAAGACATTCCTCAAGCCATGCAATATGCCTGAATGCCCCATATTTCAGCTGATTCCCTTGTGCATTCAAAGGGAGCTGTCTTTCACGTGCCTCCTTTGCTCCATCTCTCCTGTGCTCCTCTGGTTCTCCAGTATCCCTAACAAAAGCATTCTTTCAACCCACACTATTGGGTTACCTGCAACACCTTGAACTCAGGGCGGGAGAGCGCGTGTCCGTCTCTGGAAATGAGCAGCTTGAAATTTTTAGGTTCGACGTGCCAGTGGAGCATAAGTAGCAGGTGTAATGCTCTGTTTGTCTGTGGGTCGAAATAAAACTGGTGAGAATGGTGAGAAGGATTTATGCTCATGCATGCAGGAAAATGAAGGAGAGAGTGGACACAGGCTGCTGAGGTCAATGCAGGTTTGCAGAAAAATCGTTATCATCCACCTTGTTATGGCCTTTCCTCAGTTACTTGTTCATTTAGAGTAGAGAACATCATGTGAATGTGTTAAGCGAGGTAGGCCTGGGATCAGTCCTATACAGACGTGGACACATTTGCTGACAGCCCTGGTAAAGACGTTTAAAGAGACTTCAAATAAATGTCTGCTTCGTTGGAGTTGCTGAATCTCAAACTGAAAGAAAAAAAAAAGAAAAAAATGAACTCGAGGGGCATTCATTGACTGGAGAGAAAAAAACATCTTATAATGGCAGTCTATTGTTGTTGTTGTTGTTGTGGTTAACAAAATTACAGGGAGCACACTAGCTGCTACACCTAACAATCCATTGAAAATGAATGTAAGAGAAGCATTTTTATAACGAGCACTTTTTAACGTGAATCTGAGTCACAAAGTGCTGCTAAGAAGTAATCCAGTGTTTTATGCTTCTTAGCCGTATAAATATGAAATGACAAAGAAATCAATGTCTTTGAGCCTCTGGCTGATATACCGGGCAGGAAAGCATACTTATCTTGCCACCCCTACAGGAAAAGGTGATGGTATAGTAGGTATAAAAAATACGTCCAGAGCTTTCTGATGGAAAGCAGCAAAGAGTGGCCAGTGGACACTATCTATGTGCCCATGGGTTTTTGTAACGAAAAAGCCTGTTCTATCTTATCACTTTTGTAGACACGTAGAGTCTACTCACCTGCATGGACGTTGAATTAGAACCAGATGATTTAGTTGGACGGAGAGGAAGCTTTTCAGCAACAAACGCTCTAAATGGGTTGGTTATGAAACCGAGAATGAGTAAATGAACAGTATGGTAGAAAGTCTCTGATGCTTTGGGCTTTTTTTTTGTTCTCTTACCAAGGACATCTTGTCAGGTTGCATGAGATTCATTTAAAATACCTAGAAATGTTATATTGAAAGCTAGTGGAGTCTAACAGAAAACTGAAAGTGGGATTTTATTGGATTTATTTGGATAACGATCTAAACCACACGACATCAGAAAACCTCCCATGGCCAACTCAGCCGCCAGACAATAATCCTGCTGAAAACCTGCGAACTAAGCTGGAGAGAAGATGAGCGAGAAGACCAGGACTCTGGATCATTCAGAGAGATTGTGCAAAGAGATCCCTCGCTCTAACCTTGTGAAATGTGGCAGGGAAGACTGAGTGCTGTCCTATTACCAAAAGGGAGTTGTACAAAATAGAGCCAGTATGGATGCCAATAACTGTACCGCCTGAGTGAAAAACTATTATTTTCTAACAAATTCCCATTCTCAGAGTGATTTTACTCTGCCTTGACAAAACACTCCATTTTTACCGTTTTCACATCTTTACCAGGGGTGAAAACAAATTTGCCTGTGTCGGCTAGTGCAGTGGAGAAAGAGGTGTGTTGTCGTGAGCGCCTTTATGGTTTTCAGTCATAAATAATCGTTTGATTCCTCCTGCTCGTTATCAGCTATATCAAGCGCTCTCACGGGCCTCCAGTGCTGTAAGTCTAAAGTTTCTGAGTGGTCAAAGGTTGTTCCGATATGGATTTATGATCTCCCACAGTCCACATTAAAACATGACTCAGGCTTTCTTTATGCTCCGAGCAGGCAGAGAGGCATGCAGCCAAAAGAATTTATATCCATAAATTCAGTCTCCAGCTCTTGCATAAATGATGAATTTCTTTCAGGGTCCGCCGGGAAAAACCTTCAGGCCAAACGGGGGGGAAAAATGTAATAAGAGCAGCAAAAATGATTTGTTGATATAATTTTGGCAGATATTGTAATTAATGTTTGATTTGTCATATTGTGACTGATGAAAAGCAATTCCTTGTGTTTTGAAGCCTTTTGGTGTTGTGTCGCTGGGAGAGGAATGCTGATTAGAGAGCTGTAGTTCGCATGCTGCTGATCATTACCGAGGATATTTGTTGGGGATGAAATATTGTGGGAGTGTGCAGTATTGACCGAGCAAAACAATGCACAAATAGAACTCTGCTCCGAGGGCAGAATATAGCAAAAACTCACTCCGAGACATGGGGGAAAATCATTGTATTTGAAGTATATACAATGAGGTATTCTAATCAGAGGAGAGAGGCCAAATGCAGAATCAATGAAACCATGGTAGGAAATATGACAGAAGAACTATGTGTTTCCTGGCGAGCGAGCTCTGTGACCAGATAACTTTATCATTTGCTAAAAAAAAAAAAAATACTGCTGTGGGAAATATACTGGGTCTCTCTCACAGGTAAGCAGGTTTTTGACCAAAGTTGCATTGTTTATTTAAGAAGAGACAGAAATTGTTTCAAAGCAAACGCAGTATCTCATCATTCGAGGCACAGATTCTGTTTGTCTGGCTTTACAATTTCCTATTTTCAAGGTAAAGATCCAAAAAAAAGACCTCGCATTCTGTCAAAAATACAGAGCCATGCAAATACATTCCTACCCCTGGAACGTTACTTTACATGTTGTCACTCTACAACCACAAACCTCAATGGTAGTTTGGTCAGCACTTAGGTCAGCTATGCTGTTTTTTTTAAAGTGCTTATAAATACAGTTGGCTTGGCAATGGTGCAACCACAATCTAAAACCTCTTATTGGGATTTTGAGTGATAGAGCAACACGAACCAGTGAATAATTCTAAACTAAAGCAAAAATGATACAGGTTTTCTTCTTTTTTTTAGATTAGTAGAAACGTGTAGTCGAACATTTGTATTTGGCATCTGCGAGTGAGTACATTGTAGAACCACTTTTCTCTCCAGTTGGTTTTCTGGGCTATCCCTCTACCAGCTTTAACATTTTACTCATTATTCTTTGCAAAAGAAGCCGAGCTCGTTTGGATTAGATGGAGATCATTTGTGAGCATCTGTTTTCAAGCCTTGTCACAGGTTTTGGATTAGATTTAGGTCTGAACTTTGACTAGGCCATTCTAACACACGCCTGTGCTTTGGTCTGAATCATTCTGTTCCAGCTTTGGCTTTTAGATTAGGGTCATTGTCCCACTGGAATCTGAACCTCTGAGCCAATGTCAAGTCCGCCTCTAACAAGGTTTCCCCCATGATTGCTGTGTATTTAGCTCCAACCCTTTCAGATAACCTCTGATCAGCGTCTTTGTCCTTGCTGAAGAAAAGCCTTCTCGTAGTACGACGCTCCCACCCCAATGTGTCCCCAGTTGGATGGTGTATTCTGGGTAATGTGAAGTGTGGATTTAGTAACCATGGCTTATAACAAACTGCAAATGTGACTATGGCATTCTGTAAACAGTGGCTGCTGATTGCCACTTTACAAGAAAAGACATATTTGTGGAGTGCAAAAATAATGGTGGAGAGATCCTCTTATCATAACTGTGGATCCCTGCAGCTACCCCACAGTTACAATGTGCATCCTTCTTCCACAGATTTTCTGCCACTTCAGCTGTTGGATTGAACAGTGCTCTGTGAGATGTTGTTTTACAGCCTAACCCTGCTTTACTTTGCTCCAAAACCTTATATTTGATTAGTCTGCTGTGGTCCCTGGTCTTCATGAAGCTGTTTCGTCACTAAAGCAATTAGTAAATGGACTAAACATATTTATCCTATATCTAGTAAAACCAACCCCTCAAAGCACTTTAATAAAAATTACTCAATTGCACGGCAAACACATAGTCTTACGCCAATCAGATACTACTACTAATGGTTAAACTTGGCATTGAATGCTTTGCCCAAGGACAATGGAAGAAGCTGGAATCAAACCCACAGTCTTCCAATTACAAGACAACCACTCTGCTCAGTGAGCTGCAGCTGCTGCTAGCTAATGCCCTCTGACAAACCTCTGAGGCATTCACTGAACAGCTGTATCTTTACTGAGATTGAGTTAGACAAGAAGACCCTATTTAATAATCAGATGACTTGTGAAGGCAGCTGGTTGCTCTGGATTTTCTTTAGTGCCATCAGAATAAATGGGGTTGATTAAAAATGCACGACTAATAAAGGGGGGGGGGGGGTAATTTATTTCTCCACTTTGCAGTTAATGTACCATATTAACTGCAAATGTGGAGGAACATTTGGGTTTTAATGGAACAAAAAAAGACAAAAAGACTCTCTGCTGCTATATATATATATATATATATATATATATATATATATATATATATATATATATATATATATATATATATATATATATATATATATATATATATAATATATTCTCAAATCATATCTCATAAGTCATAAGACTCATAAGTCATTTATTCACACAAAAAGAAATCAAGGCTGGACTGTTAAGTGGTAAAATGGTTAGCATGTTGTTTATATGGTGAATTTGCATGATCTCATCACTGTTGTATCGGTTCCCTCCAGTTTCCTTTCACAGAACAACAGCATTCATTTTGGGCTAATCGAGAGATTCTAAATTGATCTGCAGGAGTGAGTGTTGACTCTTTATTAAATTGGATGATGAACTGTCCAGCATGCACCAGGCCAGTTGATCACGGGGATGGGCTACAGGTCTCCTGTGAGCCTCAACAAAACCAAGCAGTATTAAAAAATGAGTGAATGTGCTTTAAAAGGAAATAACGAAGCCCTCAGCTATTTGCGTCACAGAGTATTCACAGATGATGAAATTGATTATATGAGCTAGCTGGTGGGACTTGGGCTGAGCCACGAAGGTTTCTCAGCAGCAATATGAATTTTACTCACATTTGGATGAAATAACACTCAGCTGCTCAATAATCCTTATGACTGTAAAGTTCTACAAATTCTCACAGCTCCTGTCCTTGAGCATATTTCCCAATTCTATGGCCTATTGCTCCTGTAGAGGCCTGCCGTCCAATTTCTTCAAGGATGATTGAGCCGTAGAGCCTTACATTGGATAAAATGACCCCCTGGGACAAGAGGAGTTTTCTCCTTTCTCTCTAGATGAATTTAAGGATCTAACATGTATTACCCTTAAGCTGGCACATTGAAGAAATGAGTTCCAGGCTGTTAAATCCAAACGATTAATGAAAATAGAATCAATGAAGAACAAAAGTACTCAAAGGGAAGCTGTCACAGTTTAAGGAAGAAAAGTTCTTCTGTCCTTTGTGCTGCACAACAAGATCTTTTTGTCAGTCTCCCTTTTGTGCAGAGCATGTCACCTGTAAAATTTATTTCAATACGGAGGCGTTAAAGCCTTGGTCGTATATCCCAGAGGGCACTAAAGGAAGGGACAAAAAAAAAACCTTCCTTACTTTTTGGTTCTTGTGAGAGTGGAAGCTGATAAAAGACCAGGATGAGTACATGAAAAAGAAGCTTTTTATATGTAAGAAACTCAACTATTCCCACAAAAGCACCCTAAAAGTGAAATATATAGTTGAAGGTTGGAGGAAAAATAAACTGAAAATCAAAGGGAGAAGCTTTAGCTGAAAAAAAGACAGATTTTCTTTACTGGGTAAAGTGTTATTATCTACTTGGCCACAGTAAATTTTTCATGCACTCATCAGCAGGATGACTTTCAACATTTTTTGGGTGTTTAATTAGTTGGTCTGTTTCCTGGTGCAACCTGATTTTTAAGTGTGTGCCATTAATGTTTAATAGGGCTGAAGTCAAGCTGATTCAAGGAGCCCTTTATTAGCATGCCTTAGCGACTTTAGTTAGCCCTGTTGGGACAGAAAATAGTGCCCGTGTTTCAATCATCTAGCTGTTGATTTATAAGGAAGTTGAGTTTCATTACTCCATCCATTCTTTTGCAGTGCACCAGCACCCTTGATTGGAAATCTTCCCCACAGCATGATGCTGCCACATGAGGGTTGATACAGTCTTTCTTAGTTTAATGGTGTCATGCATGTGCAGATTCCCTGTTATTTGGGTCATGTCAATAGCAAACAGGCTTACATGAGCAGTCGTATGATGTTTCAAGTGAACAAGTAATCAACTCACATCAAACAATATCCTCTACCGATCCAGGAGAGTGACAGGTTGGTCACTGACTCAGAATGCACCCAGGAATTGACAAAGACTCCTGGATTGGTGTTGAAACGTTTTCAGAAAAACTGAGCGAAAACCCAATTTAAAAGTGTCACCCCTTTCAACAAAATAAATAGCTAATTCTTTTGCACCATTCACAAAACAGATAAATCCTAAACTTGCAAAGATGAGTCTCTCTCTGAGCTGCTCTGGTCAATCACGAATCACAAATCAATCAAGAATCAAGCCAGCAATGTGGAACCAATTAAGTCATGGGGTAAAGCTCTGCAGTAGCAGTTCAGAGTGTTACATATAAAACAAGTGACGTAAAACTTGCGAGCTCAGTCAATGATGGCATGTGATACCCTTCAATTTTTGTTCGATTTTCAAACATGAGACACATAAACACTAATAAACAAAAACATGACCGACCAATGTCAAGTAATTTCATCTATCTCAAACTTGAGCCCGACTCGTTCAATGTCAGTGGCGAGAAATTATATGTGTCAATTACAAATCGTTGCGTTTACACCTTAAATCCCTTGGACAGCTAGCTGCCAATTTTGTCATCGCCAAATAACACTTTGATTTAGCATTTATATATTACCATTTACTTTTTACAAGTCAGTTTATATGAGCTGTGACAATGAGTCAGACATGCAACAGCAGTGGGTTGACTTTAGTCCTACCATGGTCCTTTTATCAAACACTTTCTGTTTTGTTGAAGAGTAATTGAAAAGGGTTTTTTGTTATACGCCTGAACAGACAGAGAACCCAAAATTCAGCCTGAAACGTTGTTGCGTTTCAAAAGGTTTATCAAAAAGTAGGCAATAGGCAACTCTGGGCAGTTGCTCTGTCCAGGCTCTCTCTGGCAACTCTGAGCAGGCATTCTGTGTTGGCTCTTGGCAGGATCCATGGCATGGCTGGTGACAGATTCCAAGGGCTTGATCAAATTTGTGGTCGTGAGAGGAGTCCAGATTACGTCCAGAAAACCTGAAGCCAAACTAGGTATCCAACAAGGGCAAGGCAAAAAAAACAAGAATCTGGTCAGAGATCTGGCAAGCTGGTGAAGAAGAACGCTGGACATTTCCTCAGATAGTTTTCAGTAATCTGGCACTGGCTGACCGTGGAATCCCAGTATATATTATCAACCTCCAGGTTGGAAAAATTTAACTGGAACGACCCCGAAATTCGTTATTACAAGTCAGAAAGTCGGTACAACAGGATGGTACGCGACTTCGGCATTCATGATGGTTGCTACTCGCAGCAACATTGAGTGAAACCTCATACTTTGTTTGTAGAAGCTCTCTATTATTTATGAAACATCTAGTCAGTCGTACAGGTACTACCTTTCGGTGTTCATCAGATGGGATGTTTCAGCTCTGTTTAGTTGCACAAAATACAACCGAGAACAGTCATTATAGTTGTTTTAACAACAGTGAGAGCATCCATGTTTTTTCCTACTGCTCCGACAAGATGGAAACAGGAACGTAAAAATGCGGAGATAGCGAAATCTGTGACTCGTTAGCTCCGATCTCCAGAGCAGAAGGAAAGCACCAAAATGTGCAAATAAAAGCCCCAACATTAACATGACATTAGTACTGATAAGTGAATTTGAATTACTGACTACCACTGTAGATTTGCCTTTGATTTCAAGATGATAGCACATATAGCAGTCAAATCTATCATTATACGTTTATAGAAAGAACAGGTAAAAGTATCCTCTAGCATACCTTACATTTTGTGAGTTATTTTCTTATCCATAAAGAGTGATCCCAGAGCTACTTTTGTTTACTTAACATCAGCAAAATCATTTCAAGCAGAAACTCAGTTGACAGCTTGACCTTTCTGGTTGTGTTTCTACTTGCCTTTGAGAAAATGTCTGCCATATAATAGTGCCTAAAGTCCTGTTTATACATTTATACATAAGCCAAATGAAATGATCTTGCATTCAAGACACGTTGTACATGGAGCCTGTGTGACATACCAGTTTTATGTTGCATTTGTAGATTTTCACCTGGTTTATTTCCCCTGATTCTGCACCCGTTCTGCTGCCCACACCTGGGAAATCACCCAAAGCTAACAACAGTTAAACGTATACGATTTACAGCGGCAGGTACAGCCATGCTCTTGCTTCTTTAGTTAGAAAACCTCAGCATACAGGGTCTTGCAAAAGTGTTGCTACCCCAAGAACTTTTATTAACGTTTTTTGCAATGTTGCAACTACAACGTTTGATGTATTTGAATATAAGTTCAAGTGGTAGACCAACACAAAGTAAAACATAGCTATAAAGTGGCAGCAAAATTATACAGAGTTCTGATGTTTTTTACATACAAAAATCTGAAAGGGTTGTGATGCATATGCTTCAGTCACATTCCCCCTGATCCCCCTGAATACAATCAAGCACAACCGACTGGCTTCTGAAGTCACCTAGTAAGTGAACAGCCTGCTTGTGTGTATTTTATTCTCAGTATACATCAAGCTGTTCTGTGAAGGCCTAGCAGTCAGAGAACGTTGTTAGAGAAAGATATGAAAACAGCATTATAAAGACCAAGAAACACAACAGAGAGGTCTGCAATAAAGCTGCGAAAATTGTAATAGTCAGGTTCAGTGAAATCAATGCTTCAAGCTTTAAACATATTATGGAGCTCTGTTGCACACAGAATTGGCAGGGCTTTCACACCTGATGCCCTTCGTGATGCAACTGGGATTCTAACCCAGGTTCTCCATATCAAGGACACTACACCATAGAGAGATATAAGGATTTGAGGCTAGAGGTTAGAGCTAGCTAAATACAGGATAATCCCACCAGAAAAAAACTTACAACAGAGCCTTCAAAAAACTTGAGCCTGGGGGAAGATTCAACTCTCAGCAGAAAGACGTGAAACTTACAGCTAGAAATACAACGGAAACATTTAGATTAAAAGATATTCATACATTATAATGGCCAAGTCATAGTCCAAACCTGAATCCAATGAAAGTCTGAGATAAGACATGGAAGTTCATAGAATTTAACTGAGCTTGAGCTATTTTATTCAAAGAAAGAAAGATAATTGCAATAGGCTCTCAGTTGTAACTGTTTTGTTTTGCAAAACATTGTGTAAACAAAGTTTGATTTTTCACTCCACCTTACTTTTATGCATTAATTTATGGTAATCTATCCCATAAATCCCAATAAAATACTTTGACGTTTGTGATTGTAACAAGTTTTCTATTGTTTTTATTCCTCTGCAGTCAATGGGGATATAGTGCCCCGGTGTTTTGGTTGGATCTGGCCAGGTTGTTGTTAAAAGTAGGAGGGCGAGGTCAAGTACTTTTTGTGTATCACTGCATTGTATCCTGCCCAAGACTCTCATACAATTTCCTCCATTTTAATTGTTTTGGGGGGTGGGGGTGGCAGAAGGAGGGCCTAGGGCAGGGTTTATGCAAGAACCACCTTTGGTTAAAATAACAAAACGTTCAGAAAACTTTGTGGGGTGTGAATACTTTTGCACTGCAAGGACACAGAAGAGCCATTCTAGAGGTACAAAAACATAAAGTAATTCTTGCCAGCTTAATAGATTTTCACGCACACGGAATAAACACAAAGTACACAGAGCAACAAAACTGCAAAAAAACTACAATGCATAAAATGTGTAGAAAGGAGATTTTATCCTGTCTAGATTCCTCCCAGTGGCATAATGACTGCAGTTTAAGTGAGTCCCAGAATTAAATAGAGTTTGACTTATTACAAAGAAGCAGTAAAAAGCATTTACAGTAACTGCACTTATTCTAATTTATAGTGCAAGCAACATCAGATCCCAAGCACCCCCAAATGGAAAGGATTACAACATTTTGCTCTTATATTGTTTCTGATGGCGGGAGTCCTTTCGACTAAAGTACCTGCGGCTCAATGCAATGGTCGTCTCCACCGCTGCATTAATGAAAACAGCATCAGTGCTGCACAAGATAAAAGATAAAAGGTATCAAACCCATCTTAATGAAGATAGAGAAGGCTCCATGGTGAAGGTCGTTAAAGGGCAGAGGAGGGGTGGACCAAGGCTTTACAGGAACGCATGGGCTGTTACATTAATGAGCTTTGACTGCCTTTAGCAACTTGATCCTTATGGCAGCTGAAATTTACCCCATGGGGTTCTATCTGATTCCATGGCAGCTGATTCTCTTTTTTTTTATGGAAGTTTGTTCTCGAAATCTGTGGCATTTATTGACCTCTTCTATGAAATATTGTGCTGTCAGTTCCCATCAGCCTGTCATGTTTGACGCAAGCGTAAAGACTAAAGCCCCGTTACCAGACAAAACTTGTTTGTCGGTCAGAAAAGAAAAGATCTGGGAGCAGACCCGATGATAGACGGAAGAGTTATCACAAACTGCTAAATCATAAATCTACTATGTTGTATTTTGTTGGCTGCAGAATCAGATCCTTTGCTCAATGCTCCATTCTTCACAAATCCGTCAACAATATATTCCTGATTGTGGCCAGAGAGGCAGCAAAAATCGCGCTCGTAGCCTTAAAATTTCAGCTTTCAAGTGTTGCAATTTGGGTTTTTTTCATGTGATTGAAGGCCTTGGACTCCCAATCATTGTTCATCACAACCATTGTTGACACAAACCTTCCACTTCAGAGCTGATTTAAACAGTGTTCGTTTGATGTTTTTACGCTGGGCTTTCTAAAAAAAGGTTGAATTTGGCATGAAAATGCGCAAGGGCAATGGAACACATTGATTTTCAAATGAGTTAACCTTTACACCAGATGTTTTCTGAAAATCAGAATAAGGTTTAACAGGCAAGTTGCTTCAAACAACAAGGAATTGGACTTTGGTTCCACTTTGTTCTCAGTGAAGATATTTGAAGTACAATGAACAAAAAAATTAAAGGGGTCTGTTACGTACGTCCCTTTGTGACAGGCTTCTTAATGTATTCCTACCAAATGAGCTGTAAGGGATTCCTGATTTGGGTCGCCCCCGTGTTTGAAGGAAATGCTATGCTCTATATGTGTGTGGTTGAATTCCAGCAACAAAAAGCAGGGGGTGGTGTTTTTAATAGAACTGTGTGTACTCTTCATATCTGCCCCCATTTAAATAAATTTGCACTTGAGGTATCTTCTGCTGGAGTACCGATATGAAATTAGTGCCCCACATTTCATCTTATTCCTAAGTTTAACTTCAACTAAATGCAAATTTGACCACCCGCTGAGAGGCTGAAATCTTGCTCCTGTACCAAACCAGTTCAAAGCTCTTACACAGCTACTAATTCCCTTTCTGTGTGGGTTTTCCATGTTTTGCCCTTAACTGGCTGGTGACTCCTAATTGCTCCGTGATGCACAGCGTGTATGTCCTATTATTTGTCTAAGCGTTGGCCCTGTGTAAGACTACAAACCTAAATAGGCTGCTATGTTTTTACTCTCAGAAACTTCAATGCAGTCCTGTTTTATTCTTTTGCTTCTTAATAAAATCCAGTTGACCCAGATACCTCCATAGGCCCCCTAATTAGTAAACAAAATCCACACGTGACATTTCATCTTTAACTGTTCTGTGCAGGTTAGCATTGGTTAACAAGCAGATGAATGAAGATCTAGGACCATAGCGCTGTTTGGTCCATTAAATGAAAATGTAAGGAATATGTCCAACCTGCTAAGACATGGACACGGCAGGCCGTGCAAGGAGAGCAGTTATCAGAGAAGCAACTAGGATGTCAATGGTAACTTTGTAAAATATGCAGAGATCGACCACTCAGGTTGTAGAAACTGTTAATGATGTGGTACAATTATTAGTTTGGATTCGGCAGATCGGGTCTTTACTTCAAAAAGCTAAGGCTGTTTCGTTGAAAAAACTGTGTGGCAAAAATACCAAGAAAAATACCTGGATGCTTTTCTTCAGCAAGGACAGGGAATCTGGTCAGATTAGATGGGCAGATGGATGAAGCTGAAAACAGGACAACCCCAAAGAAGAAACCCTGATAAGAGTTGAGATTAAGGCAGAATTTCACTTTTTGACTGCATGATAACCTTAAGCATACACCAAAAGCTAAACTAGAATGGTTAATGTTTCAGAGTTAGGTGCTTCAAACAATGATTTTAGATAATTTTCCAAAATCTACGCATATTCTACTCTAAGAAAATTCAGAAAAGAGAAGGTGTTTGCTGTTTATACATTTTTTATCATTATTAAAAAATGTTTAACTATAGTTAAAGCAGTTGCGTTTTGACCCTAATATTAGTTTTGCTTAAAAGGTTTATTGTAAAAGATGTGAAACTTGACAGCATGATGACTGAAGGGCTCGTGGTAGGCCGAACAGGCTGAAAGGGTCCAGCAGGACAGTCCAAGGGGCTAGACTGTAAAGATGACCGCCCCATGTCGGTGGGCCTCATAGTCCCTGGAGAAGAGGTTTTCTTTTATTTATGACTTATTTAGTAAGAAATTACTCTTGGGGCAGAAATTACTTTAACACATTTAATCTAAATAAACCAGAGAAATGGTAAAGTTTAGTACTGGGCTCTCGTATTGATGCAGGAAAAGGTCATATTAGGAAGAGAGAGTCCCGAATGTCGGTTACATCAGCTTACATCTGGGGTGGAAGAGAGCCTGTTCAAATAAGGATTCAAGTAACAATTAAAATCCCCACCAATAATTAGACAACTTGAATTCCCATCAGGAATTGAAACGATGACATTTCGAAAAAATGCGGGGTCATTTGTTTTCGGCCCGTATAGGTTAACTAATGTAATAGCAATAGGGAAAGTATAGTGTTCTGGCGTAGAGTGTGACAACACATATATATGGTAATCATTCTAAGTAATAACAATAAACTTAATGCCCTAAAGCAGTGGTCCCCAATCCTGGTCCTCGAGGGCCGGTGTCCCTGCAGGTTTCACATGTGTCCCTGATCCAACATCCCTGACTTACTTCCCCAGTTTGCTGTCAAGTTCTCCAGAGTCCTCCTAATGACCTCATTATTTGACTCAGGTGTGTTGAACCAGAGTAACAAATAAAAGTTGCAGGACACCGGCCCTCGAGGACCAGGACTGGGGACCACTGCCCTAAAGGCAACATAGAAAGAGTTAATTTGCCCAGATAATATGATATACCTGCCATTGGAGTCGACATGAGACGGCTCAAACTGAAATAGTATTGATTTATGGAAGAGGATGGCTACCCCCCTTGACATGAGATGTGAAAGAAGCTTGATATACTTGGGAGATCCAGTTAGCCCGAAGCTTTCTCTGCAGTGTGGGTTTGATATGTTTTTCCGATGAGAACATGATATCTGCTTTTAAGGATTTTAGATGAGAAAATACCTTGCCACATTTAACAGGGTTACCCAGGGCCCGAACGTTACAGGAAATCAAAGATACACAATCCACACAATTATTCATTTAGCATAGACTAAATAATAAAATATCCTACCAACCATTAAAAAGTCATACTTCAAGCATCTGTGCAGTGTTCACACATCAACAAAACATATCAAAACACCAAGTACAGGAAATATTTTACAGCTGAACATGCGGAAACCAACCCCCCAGTGAAGCACTGTAACCCTCATTCTTAACTGGGATCGCTGTGGTCGATAAAAGACAAAGGGAAAAAAGATAACTAAACAAGTGCAACTGCCCCTGCACAAATTAGTGATTAAACATATAAAATATTAGAGCATAATATAGTTTCCCTACAACAGCAGGTACACATTAACCTACAATTAAGCCATTATTTTGGGCTTAGCTGGATTGGTGAACATTTTTACTTGTCCCTGACAGTGAAGCTATAACATCGCCGGGAAGGGGAGAGAGTGACAGATTTCTTTTTCTCTTAAAATCTGAAGGACTTCACGGAAGCTCCTATGCTGCTCCATCACCTCAGCTGTGTAATAGATAAAGATCCTCCGACCGCCGTATTCTTGTGGCCGCTGTCTGCCAAGCCAAATCATTTTCTCGCACCTGTGCGAGGTGTCCCTGTGTGATGAGCGGGCGAGGCGGGCTCCTTCAGATGGCATTGCACGTACGGCTTTTCAAAGTAGTCGGCACCCAGCAGTTTGGGATTAAAGGTGGACACGAACTCCATCGGTCGCCCATTTTCTTCATCCTCTGGAATGCCGATGATCTTGATGTTATTGCGTCGAGAGCGACCTTCCAGATCTAGCAGTTTGGATCGTAACACTATTCTCCCGTTGCTACCCTTTCCACCGAGCCGATTTGATTCTCATGGTTAGCAGCCTGTTGTTCGGTTGCAACCAGTTACTCTGTAAGAGCCCGTTACGCTGCAAGCAAGTCCCGTAAACTCTGCTTGAATCTGTTAAATCGATCACTGTCGAGCGATGAGCAAGTTAGGGCTGCAAGAGACCAAGAACGAAAGAGTTCTGCACTATGGTGAGTCAAAAGCTCACGTACCATGTGGAGCACAGGAAATATGCGACTAATTGGCCACCATGTCAGGCCACAACCCCCACACTTGGTGCTTATCGATGCTCTGTGCCAGCTGCCCTTCTCAAAAACTCACCTGTAACTTTAGGATGTCAGATCCGTTACTGAATGGGTTATGTGACTTGAAGCACCACTCCAGGTCACATGACCCATTCTAGCTTACAGCAATCTGGGTAACAACAAAACAAAACAGATATGACACTTACCTGATCAGACATATTTTTGGGTCTCTGATATAGGATGTAATCTAGAAGGGTGAATGTGGTGTTGTCTTCACAAGTAACTCCATCACTTCTCAATCTGGTCCAACGTGGTCTGCCATCAGATTCAAAACCACCGAGGAGGACTGCTTAAATTTGCGACAGTGCAGTGTTGCCAATGACCTTAAGGGGCACTAGACCTGGAAGTAGCCACCCCCCAAGTGGCTATAAGTTACGCAATGCTGCTTTAAGTTGTGAGAACTTGCCATCCTTACATTCTTCAAATCTAACAAAAGTGATGCCAAACATTTATGCTTGTTTGTGCCACTATAGCTTTAAAGAACTGTAGGTCTCATTAAGGATGGCTAGATACAGTATCAAACTAAACCGTGCTTTTCATTGGTGACAAAGTTTGAAAACCATAATTTCATCACCTTTTTCCTCCTCACAATGGTGTGCTTCCCGATGTTCTTCTATCACAAAACATCTTAATTAAATACGTCACGGTTTGTGGTTGTAATATGACAAAATTTGAAAATCTTCAAGCAGAATGAAGACTTTTTTACAGGTACTCTGTGTGTTGTTGACTCCACAAATTGTATACTTTTTTTTATCTAAGTCATAGAAAGGTAACATAGGGCTCTATCCAGCTTTTTGTTGGGCATAAATTAAGTTAATATCCTTAATATTTCTGTTACTAAATGTCAGGTTTAAATGATTTGGAAATTAATGGGTACTGTTTTGATTTCTTATAAAGCCTCCATCTTTGGTCAGGGTATGAATTTGAACTGTCTTTGTCAGAACACAGTGAATCAAACTGCTTCCAATAATTTTAATGGGTACATGGCGAATAGAGGATGTCCTCTGCATTTGGACTGACAGCCTTTGTTTGATAGCCATGCTTTTTTCTCAGCACTACACTGAGCTCAGGTTTCCGGCAAGATATGATGAGCTCCACAATTCAGTGCAATGTTTTCTTTCGTTTTTACAACACACTAATCATTCGAAGGGACCGCTCAGTAACTCATTGCATGCCTGAATAGTGGCATGGCCATAAAGTGCAGTCAGGTTTGCATTCCTCAGGGATTGAAATGAGATTTTCTAGTTCACCATGAGTTCAATGATTACTGAATCTAAAAACACCGAATTACTTCTTTAGCAGCCATATCAGATGAATTACTTTTTATTTGGCCCCAGTGTCTTGGAATTCAGTCTTGGAATAATGTGGTACATTACAGTAGAACCTTGAAAAATGTTTTTATATAATTAGCATATTTTCATATATTACATAATATATAAATGTTTTTATTAGAATATGTAACATTTATAGACTCTGGTCTCAGTGCAGTGAACTTATAATGCCATGATCATACTGTATGTATAGCCATGTACTCTTATGCTCTGTTGAACCACAACCAGATCTTAGCCTTGTAAAAAGATTTTATTCATTAATTTATTGTAATCCATGTAAAGACGCTTGCATGCATGCCAGAATGGCTAGTAAGCTGCTGCCACTCAAGGACAGTAGGGGGTTTATTTGCTCTTTGTTAATGCGAGTGTTTGACATGTCTGTGGGCCCAGCCTTTAAAGGATTATGGAGTCGAGTAGCTGTCAGGAGTTTTAAACATGCCCACATGACATATAGAACATGCATTTGAATTGTAAAGCTTGTACTCCAATAAAAAAAAGTTGACTCAACAAATCCTTACAGAAGTAAAACACTGATTTTACAGAAACTATTTCCTCCGGCTCTTCTTGCCCTCAGTCCAGCTCTTGACAAAACACAGTACATTTTCAAACAACAATTTCACAGAAAAAAAAGACATAAAAGACAAAAAGTTATGTTATCTCAAAAACCTTGAACCCTCTCAAATTGTAACCATATTTTTTTAAAAGGGTGGATTTCCCCTTCTGGGCTGGGGGTCAGTCTCTACCTCAATCTGGGGAGTTTAAGTATTTTGTTCATGAGTCATGGCAGGATGGAGCAAGACATGGACAGACGGATTGGAGCTTCGTCTGCAATAATGCGGGCGCTGCTACGGTTCGTTGTGGTAAAAAGCTTTCCATTTACCGGCCCGTCTACATTCCTGCCTTCACCTAAGGTCATCAGGTATGAATCATGACCCAAAGAAGGAAATCCCTGATACAAGCAGCTGAAATGAGCTTTCCTCTAGTCAGAGAGCATCCAGGCTCAGCCATAGAGATAGGATGAGGAGCTCTGTTAACCAGGAAGAGCTCAAAGTAGAGCCACTGCTTCTCTGCATCCAAAGGAACCAGTTGAGGTGGTTTGGATGCCCCCTAGATGCCTCCATTTGGGGGTTTTCCCAGCGTGTCCCACTAGGAGGAGACCCCGGGGAAGACTAAGGTCTAAAGACTTAAAGGCAACTTGTACCATTATGTCATATCCATGACTTTATGATAAATAGTTGTAAAAGTGATTAGTTTGAGTTAAACTGAACATTCTTTTGTGAAGAATGTTTTGAATGATTGCTGCTCTGATCCACATTATATCCAGTTCATTACCAAAAGCATCTCCTGTTGGTACATATTATCTATTGGCACCAAACCACTTTTTCTTAGTGGAAGAAATAAGTCAATCACATAGTGTCCTCACTCAGGGGTGTGACGACAACAATCTCCATCTCCATGTGACTAAAACAAAGAGATGAATAATAAGTCCCACATTACCTCAGTACTGCACCTTCATCAATAACCAAACGATGGAAATAATTGACCATTTTAATCCCCCTGGGTTAATATTGGACAGCCAACCTACTTTTGTCCAGCACAACAGTGACAAATCCAGAAAAGGAGCCGTCAAACCCTGTCAGCCAAACTGAAACAACACTTGGTAGGCCCCCACCTCCTCCTGTTGCTGCATCAAAGCATGATCGAATCTTCTGTACTGTTCTAGGGGCTAGCTATTAAAAAGAGATGGCAAGCTTGCACAAATAACCACCACAGTCGCCAGGATAATTGGTCTACCTACATCAAACTTAACAGACTTAAACAACAGGGCCATTACCCCACATTGCAACCTCAACAGAAGAAGACATGGATCTATTAAACTCCCTGCTCACTTCGCTCCCCTCAGGACGCAGAAATAGACCACTTAGCTGCAAGACGGCTGGCTTTGGGAAAAGCATGATCCCTGCTGTCGTAGAGGCCCAGAAAAAAACAGCCTAACTGAACAGACCAGAGCATTGACCGTTGCTAAGTGTGAACACTGTTCTGTTTCATATCCTTACAGTGTATTTTGTTTGTTTTCCTTTGTGACGGTGGTTGTCTGTGAAACGAGAATGGTGCTGGGGAACAAAGACTCTAAGAAAATGACTTTAAATCAAAAGCTGTTAAACTGGGTACAAAATGTAAAACCTGAACGGATGCATGGTCTGTATAAAAGAATTACCTGGTGGACAGCTGTTTTCAGTGTACAAAAAGAAAGCTCATTTTTCTTCAACTTTATCTGTAGATTGTGACTTTAAATTACTGGTTGTCAAAAGTGGGCACGAAATGTCCCCAGAACTGGCAGGCGGCGCCTCTCCGTACCACAAAATGTCATTTACAAATAGACCAGAAATATGAAATTTCAGTAAAATAACCACATTTTGCATATGGTAGACTTACCCACACATTATAGAAAATTGTTTTCAATTATTGGTTGTGAAAGTGAGTACAAAAGGTATGTAAAGTTAACACAAATTGAATGGTATGCAAGCGTCCCATCGCCAATAATTCCTGTGCGTACCTGAAAATGTTGGGTACACAAAACAAAACTATAAAAAGGACAAAGTTGGGGTCACATAACCTAGTTCTCTCGCTCAATCCTGCCATCATGTTTCTTTCTTTCATTTTTACGGTACAATATACAAAATGAAACATTCTCAACATTCCTCAGACAGCTTTCTTTCCCCATACCCAATAAATACGAATAAAAAAGACCAAAACCACAAAGCTACAAAATTGAAGTCGAATAAATAAATCTTTCTTACAGTAGACCACTGGATCTGTAGATTGTATGGATGTTCTGTAAATCATAGCTTCTCAAAGTGGAACCCAAACATCCTTGGTGCAGACACAACTTGGCACATGGTTGATACAAAGCATCTCATGGCATTTGGCTCAATCTCCTTTCCAAACAAGTCAGGACTGGAAAAGACCAAATCTGCAAAGGTGCAAATTTGTGAAAAATGTGAAAAATAATATGTATATTATTGAAAAAAAAAAACACTGAATCATTAGTTGGCAAATAAGTTACAAAGTATTGTATAGCATACACCTCCTTTCCATTCCTGAAAAAGTTTAACCAGAAAGGCTAAATGGAGAAGGGGAAAAATTACTAAAACCCATAAGGAGAAGGGTTCAAATAAATTTAGACAATTAACCAATGAATGCTCAATTATTTTGAGTACCACCAAGCCAAGGTAAAAACAAAGTATCAGTTAAACACTCATTTGATGCTGAAGATGATGAATTTTCCAGGTAAATACCAGTATTGTGGAGAACCTGGTGTCCGATTTTTGGCTTTGAACTAAAACCCCACTTCCCCCACATACTTCCTATTTTGGGTTAAAGCTCAAACTAGCTGGGGTTCTAAGGACCTCTGAATCTAATGAGTATATTACCCTGTTTAGAATTCCTGTGAGACCTTTTCAGCTAGATGAGTAGGATACGACTGACCGGCTAACCACCTTCGTCCTAGGGCCACATCCTTCTGCAGTGGACAGGTCAGGCAACCTAGTAGCCCGAGGCCACCTGTAACCTATCCACCGCCCTAGTTAACCGTGGCTACTCCTATAAATCAGCACTTGTTACACGATCAGTATTTTTTAAAGACTCAAAAGTCCCTAAGGGTGTTGTTTTAAAGTTTGGGCTATAGGCAACCTTTTAAGACCTCCAAAATATTTCTAGAACCATGCACCATGACTGTTTTACAATCATAGAAGAACTCGGAAAAATGTTGACTCACAAATTGAATGTCCACAACTTTGAACAAAATTTTATATGCTTCTTTAATTAGTACGCTTTAGCAGGGGATTAGAAACAGCATTAAGCAATTTAACAGATTACAAATGAATATGTAATCAACGTCCTATCTCTTATCTAAGGCTGCTTACTAATATATTTAGGAGAGGATTTTAAATTTGGAGGAGCAAACTGACCCGAACCTCAGATGGAAACTTATAGTGGCTTTGATTGCTGGATAAGGAGTTGTTCAGCCGAACAACGTGCCTTCTCTTGATGGCAAACCCGATGTCCCGTTGATGCCCCACTCACAAAGACTCACGCCTTGAGTCTCTGCCTTGATGTCCGTGCCTGAGGTGCGTCTCCTTGGCTTGAGAGGTTGGTCTAACTTCAGAGCTGACATCTCATGGGTGCAACTCGCATCTTCTGGACATCTAGGATCTTCTCATCAACCAGGTCAAAACCACAGCAGTTCTTCTTGACAGGATTTGCAGATCGTTGGCCCCGAATTGTGGAAAAACACGGAAAATAGATAATCTGGCTCAGTCTCGGCGGTTCTCAGAGACACGGGCGCCGTGTTCTTCCTTAGCCTCCACGATCGTCCTTCCGTCTTGGGTCTTTTCTTTTCTGCTCCGCGCTGCATGTCTTCTGAGGTGAGAATCTGAGCCACGAGTACCCAAATCACCCTTCTTTTATGTGCTGAGAGAGCCGTTGGGAGGTTGCAAACCTCATTCCCCCCCTTTCTCCACCGAACACTTGCACCCAGTACCTTATCACCTCATAAACTTTTCACCCTACGCAGCTCTCTGGCCGAGTCAAAAGTTTTCGCTCCTCTTTCTCCGACCCCAGGCAGCAGGTCATTGAACCAAACCGTCTGGTTCCACTTCCTCTTTTCTCCTCGGCAGATTTCCTGTAGCCAGCAGCTGCAGTCTCCTTCCAAGCGCTACTTCCTTTTTGCACAAATTATTTTTTCCTTAGCCTGTCTGACACTTGGACTGCACTAAAATAATCATCATTTCACTCATTTAATACATGAATGCTTGATCTTTTTAAGAAAGAAAACATCAGTCAAAACGTGCAATTTAATAAAGAGAAAACAATCAATTTAAATACACAATAGAGAGCTCTTTATGTTATCTTTTTTATGTAATACCTTTAATTTCCAAATTATCTCTTAATTTTGAATGATAGAGAATATGGTTGAGCTCACCACACCACCGATTTTAGAGGTGTTTTGACACTGGATTACATCGTTATTCATCTGTTGCCATTAACACATAGTCCAATCCGCTGTTTGCCCTGTTGCTGTTACCAGAACATTTACAGCCAAGGCATTAGCATGTCTAAACGGGTTTAACAACTACCTCATCCAAGGAAAGAAATCTAATAGTTATATATTCCTCCCTGAAGAAGCTACAGCCAGAATTACAATAACAAGTTAATTTGAAATTAAAAGTTAATTAGATATTTAACTTGGATTAATGTTATTTGTCCATTATAACATCCGTTTTATATTAGTGAGAGTCTTCTCTATACATCCAAACTGTTATCAGATCTGCTCAGCTGATTTATGCAGCCAATCATTAAATTCTCATTAAAACATCTTGATGAAGACTGACCTGCCTGACTGCTCCGCTATCAGCAGCCTGCCACGCGCCATCGGTTTGAAAATTGAATTTTGCCTCAACAAAGTTGAAGATATGAAGCCCTGAGAGATGACAGCTTGGTCTGATTGTTTTGTCTCAGGACCAAATCCATGACAGGGATGTTTCCAGTCGTCGCGTGGACAGCTAGCCTTGATGTAGATGAGACACGGAGACCAAAAAAAAGGAAGAAAAACAATTAGATTGATGTAGTGTGGCGTTTATTTTGTGAATGTGTCATGTTTTGCTGCAGAAATGACGGCCTCAATCTATGCGGACATTTACCTCAATACCGCACAAACCCTTTTGATGGCAAAACAAATAGAGTCGTACATTTTTCCGATTAAATAGTGCCAGTTTGTAAGGATTATAAACTTATTCTGTTGTTTCTGGTTCACGAGACTGCACAGAGGAAAGCTGCTCAGACTGGATGGTTCACTTCATGTAATCCTTATTGAACCCGCTGATATTTGCCATCTGTGTGTTTTCAGCTGAGCTAGTCTGGTGTCAAAACTCTTCCTTTTTTCCCTCTCCAGCGAGACTGGGCAGCTCGGTTTAGAGCTGGCTCATCCGCCCACATCACTCATTCATCTGGATAACCTTGTGGGTGTATGTTTTCATCCCAGCAGCAACAGCAGTTTATAAAAGAAGAAAACTCTCAAAACCTTACCAGAGGAAGAACTCCATGTGCCTTGGTGAGTGGCAGTTTCAACCCATATTATGTTTTAATGTTGCAACTATCATGTCATCCATGGGAAGGGAAAAAAAAGAGTAAATCTGGTGACAAGATGTTTAAGCTGTGCCACTGCAGTATCTGCGGTTTAGATCTTGGTCAGGAACTTATGTTGGGTTTTCTCCCTGTCCTTGTTTCTTGCCTTTCTTCAAAGTTTAAGAGAAAATGACACAAATGGGGAACAGGTCAAGCATTTAAACGTGTGCGTTTTCTTTGACAATTCAATGGTCCTACACTGTGAGAAGGTTATTGCTACTGTGGAGGTTTAGTACTCTTTTAGCCAGTGTCACAAATAAAATACTGAAGGTTGATGTGGACCGCTACCTCCACTTCGGCAAAAGCTCCTGTCGACGGTGTGAAGAAATACTTTTGCCAAAAAGGGCAGCTCTCAATTTACTGCTCTGCTCTGTCTTGCACCTATGGTAACAACGTCATGATTTAAAGATCGTGATCCAGGATAAAGGTGACTGTAATAAGCTTCCTCTGCAATGGGGGTTGGGCTCCTCTATGGAGACTGGGTGGAGAGTTTCATCATCTGGGGAAGCTAAAAGCTAAGGTCGAGGTTCAGACCTCCTGGACACCTCCATCTGGATGTTTTCCTTACATAACTTGGATGACACCCCAGGGCAAACCTAGAACTTGTCGTAGAGACTATATATCTATAGCTGATAAAGATACAAAACAGATTCAGGAAAGAATGTGTATAATATAACTACATCAGAGTGACTAGTAAGGAAATGCAAAAAAAAAGGGTAAATAACAGAAATCACAGGAGTTACTCAAAAGTTAAGACGACACAACTCAGCCCAAAGGTGAAAGAACCAAGTGTTGCAAATCGTGACTCCTACATGATGTAACCGTGAGCTCACAGCAGTCAGGTTGGAGGAGGAAAAATTGTTTCATTTTGCTCAGTGTTTCTCCATTTCCTCCTAAAATGGTCACAGAAGAATCTGAGTTTTAATAAAACTAAAGGCAGGTAAGGTTCTTACAGCAGGATGACCTTTAACGGATTCATCAAAACGTTTCCATCAAGATGTCATTGTTATTTTGTCTATGGTCTGTTCCCTTTCCCCGTTGACCCCTTATAACTTCCCAGAATGGCACAAAGCTGTTGGAAACATATTTAGCATGCCTTGCCGTTACCAGCAATCCCCTGAGCTAAATTTGATTGAACGCACGTAGAAAAGAAGACACCCTCCGTTCAGCCAATGCAAAAATTTAAAAAAAAGAATCTGCATAAAGAAAAATACTCGAGAGGAGGTTGGAGTTGATTGAATGGGCTAATTAAGCCCGACCTTCAAAATCTTTATTTGTGCTAAATTCTGACAGGACCTTTGGGCTATACGTTAATAAGAAAAGTTACATTTTCAACATTTTGTCTGGGCTAAATAAAGACAAGGTCTGCCTAACCCTTAAATAGTCACGAAAATATGCCCAAAAATCCCAGCTTTAAGGTGTTAGATATTATATGAGACTACTGTGAGCAGTTACTATGAAAACCACACAGTTGCGGCATACATAAACAAATGGTCAGTTATCTCGGGGCAGCATGTACATGTGGGGTCTATGCTATTATCTATGCTTAGGGTCTATGCTATTTAAAAGTCAGACTGTGAAATAGCATAGACTGTGTCTCCTATAACAACACATGTGAGGGGCGTGTCCTTGCTGACCTATAAGAGGCTGATGTAACCGACGTGTGATGCTCTTTGTTCGTTTCTTTTCCCGCATCGTGATCAATATAAGAGTAGTGAGTAGTACCACTTCACTGGCTTCATTAGGTTAAATGTGTTAAAATATAGTTTCTCTTTCAAGAGCCATTTCCTACTTAAGAAGTCATTAATAAAAGAAGACCACTTCTCCAGGGTAAGAGATCAAAAGGACCGCCGACCGGGGGCGGTAATCTTTAACAATGGTTTCACCTATGATTCGACTGCTGAAGGTGTAGGTGTGTTTTCACTAGGATTTTAGAGCCATGCTGTAGGGTCTTCTTGGCCTTTCGCTGTCCTCAGATCAAACTATTATTTGAGTAAATCAATGGAAATCGCATTGCGCCAGATAATCAGGTTTTAAAACTGCTTGCAATCAGGTGCTAGTATATGACTGTGCATGAACCAGAGGAGGATTGAAAATTAATTTTAAGCACTTTAAACAATGTAGAACAATGGCCTGGATTTACAGTCACAGCTAGTCTGCAGTCAGAACTGAGCTTGCCCACGTTCTCAATAATGAGATCAGACAGTAGCAGTATGCAAATGACAAGAGCGTACGTAACGTCTTCCCAAACCGTGTGACAGAAACACGAGGCATGCGACGGCAGTTTTATTAAGGGCTAACAGACAACAAAGTGATGTTTGCTAATTTGCAGCTCTGACAGAGAACAAATGGCATCAATAGAACGCAAATTAATTTTCACACAAGTGTGTGGATGAAAAATTTGCCATTACTGTACGAATTCTTCTGTCAATTTCAAGTAAGCATGTAGGCGAATCCATTCAGAGCGGCTTCAGCTCTCCAGAAATAATTTCCCTTCCAAATGAATGCCTGCCTCTTATTGACTGATGATACAACGGACAGCGAAGCAGAACATCTTCCGTCCAATCTCATGCTCATCACCAGTTTTTTCTCTCCAGCACAGTTGGTGGGCGAGTCCGCCACTGCTCTCTCTTAATTTGTGTTTTCTGAAGAAGAAGAAAAAAAATAAATGAGCTCGAAATGACATCGTTAAATAATGATTCCCTGATGTTTATGGGAAATAAGAGCTGTCATTACGGTGGAGACGGGGTGAGATTTCACTGGGGTGTTTTTTTTTGTTTTTTTTAAATCACAGAAAGCAGTTTCCATCTGACTCCTACAAGCGAGGCTTAGAGGACCAAACTCTCCACGGTCTCCCTCTGTATGCCAGACTTTACTGGGTTTAGCACAAGAAGCACAACTTATTGGATTATGGAGTCCACCGTCTATTCTCATATCGCTGGAGGCTGTGTGTTTGTGTGTGTGTGTGGGATACGTGGCCAGCTTGAAAACACAGAAAAGCACGCATGGTAAATTCCTCTTTACCTACTTGTTTTAGATGCCTTTTCATGTCCAGAGGTTGGTAGTTTAACGCTTCAAGGCTCATTAGGGCTTCTTGTTTCACATGGATTTAACTGCTGCACTCTAATTTCAGTCCTCGGGAAGCGTTGTGTCTGCACAGACAGGATAGGTTTTTGGCACTCACTCTCTGTTAGTTGAACTCCCTGCTGATGATATAATGCTGCATAATTGAGCACAATGAGACAGATATTTGCAATAGAAGCGATTTCCTGGCGTGTTCTGTATTTGTGGTCTCCGTCTCTTGTTGAAATTATTAACTTTTTACTGATTTGTCTCCAAGTAGAGTGGAAAGTTACATTTTCTTTCCTTCCTAATGCTCTCATCTGACTTTCCTCTAATACCTTTTTTTTAAGATTAATATATGAGTTAAAAACATGATAATTGCTTTTTTTCCGTGTGATTTTTTTTTTTTTTTTTTTTGCAGTGAGTTACTAGTTGAACCAAAGCAACAAAGTTGTAGTGTGTGCATTTCAGGGTATCCAAAAACATGAGGGAGTTCTTCCTAAATTGTCCCAGTTTGTTTATTCTCTGAATAAATATGTGATTTGTGGTGGTATTAATAACTACCAGTAAAAAGGTTTAAATGGAACTTGATGCTCACAATATGTTTACAATGTATTTTAATGCTAATAACAGTAAAATCCTAAAAATAACCTTATTTTATTCTTAATTCTAACCTTGCAGCACATTTAGAAATTATTTTTGTTGATGTGGGACCAAGGCCAGCGGCAAAATGTAATCAGTCTATGCCACATGAGTGATTTAAACAAAATGTGTGTTTTTTTTTTTTTGCTCAGTATATAAAGATGCACCTAGCTGTGATATGTGGCAGATTTCCAATCTGTGGCTTTTAGAAAGCCATGACCTGCCAATACCGATTTTAGTCGAATATTGAATTTAGCACAAAATGTTTCTTATTGCTATCCTGCTGTGAGCTGTTTTCGTTTTTCAAACAAGGAATGACGACGTTGTACCATGTTGTTTATGAGAGCAGCTGCTTTGAAACAGTGTTTTTTTCTCATTTAAAAATAAGGATAGGAAGGTTTGGCACAGAAATAAATTGTCTTTAGCATATTTTATTAACAGTTAGCAGTACTAGCGGTAAGCATCAGTTTCCATGTGTGTATTCTCTGGCAAAATGTCAATCTGGACCATTACTCAGACTTCCGAAAGGTTGGCAACGTTTCTAAATCCACGGGGGTCCAAGACACACAGAGGTTAAAATCTCAAAAGACTAAAAGAGCAAATTTGCTGTAATACGCTCAACACTAAATGAAGTTGGCTCTCAAACAATTTGATCTTCTTCACACAGGTTTCTTGGGAAAACAAATGCCACAGAGCACAGCAGATAAGCTGTCGTGTTCTTTGTTTAGGTTTAACAAAACAAATACAAATCAATAATAATTTCATTGTCAACAGACTACATCTACATTCTTCTAGCTGCTGATTTTTAATGATATAAACGGAAACTATCACTTTTTTGGCTTAAAATCTGTTCTTAAAAGAATGGAATGCAGAGCAAAGTTCTTTCCTTTTGAGGCTTTGTTAAAACCTTTACCAAAATATTTTTGTCTGGACTTCCTGTTGCAGCTTTAATATGGTGCTTTCAATGCTCAGAAAAATATCCAAATTTAGAATTTCCAGCTGTCCTTTAACCAGTCAGGGCCGACTGAAGTAAAAATGATCTGAGTACAACCGCAAGCCAATCCTCTGAAACTTGTTAGATTAACAGATTTAGCTTTAATCTTTACATGAAGCTAACAAAACATTACATCTTAAAGCCAATTTAGAAATGACAAAATATTTTCACATCTTTGTTATTTTGTTTGGTAACCTAGAAATTGAAAAATAAAAAAGAAGATTTTTTTGCCTTTGAACGTCAATCTCAATGTTAAAACAGGCACACATGATGGCACCATCCTTCTTTCTTCTGAAGAAGAACAGCCCAAATATTTCTGGAAGGAATTTGCTCAGCTTTGGTGAGCTCTAATGAGCTTTTTTGCTGAACTCCCTTGTGGAAATCTCCCCTGGTTCTTCAATCTGAGTTTATTCAGACAGCTGTTTGCTAGGGGCAAGACCCAGGCTGCTCTTAAAGGCTAAAAAAAAAAAAGCATTTCAAATTTTCCAAACTGTCCCTTTTGGGAGGCTTTGTGCCTTTTTTGAGGAAAGACCTGGGAATGACGTTTTCTCTAATCCTGCGCACTCATTTAGTTCTGATATATGCTTCCTGCTGCCACTCTCCTTTGAGGTGGGTGTTGTACTCACAGTGGTGCAGGATAAAAAGCTCCTTCTGGATGGTGACTTGATCTAATGATTCAGATTCTCCTCTGTGCAAACGTTTTCATACTCTAACCACTGTCAGACCGCAGAGTATGTACGTAGGGGCAGGACAATTGATTCGCATTGTTGTGCAGACATCAAAAAATGACTGTAAGCAGTAATTGTTAAAGTCAGGGGATTGTGTCTGACTGACTTGACTTATGTTGCTCTTTGAGCGGCTGACTGAATATCCTTCTTCCTGCCAGAGGCGACATCCTCATCGCAGTGACTTTCCACCTTTAGAAGACAAATATATCCGTCTAACAGGCTCTCTGACATTGACACACAGTGAGTCATGATGCTTCGCTGTTTGAGTACGGCTGCTGGCAAGCCCTGATTTTCTCGAGCCTCTCTCCTCCTTGTTTTTGTTATTTGTTTCCACCCCTCCCATGCTGTTCACATGTAATTTGGAGATCTGACAAGGAGGTGTGCTCGCTACCCCGTTGTCTGATTAGACCACCTTTGCCAAATCGGCAAAGACAGAAGCAGGTCTTAGTCATGAAGAATCTGTGAAGAATCTGGCTACTTTTCATCTACCAGGGTAATTAAGAAGACACCAGGTGACAGAAAGGGATTGCTGGTATGCAACAAGTTCAGAGCATTTCATATAGGCTTGTCCGACTTTTTTTTGTGCTCTCCTCTTTCAGTGTAATATGTCTGGTTGATCCAACCTTGCTTTGTCTTAGTCTGAAGAGGCTGAAGAAGCTCTGGGGGACTGCTTCAGCTCCACTGTGTGGGAAGAGCTGTGCGCTCCTCATATGGAGGACATTGACAGCCTGACAGGCTGCATCACAGGTTCGATTAGCTTCTGTGTGGACATAACTGTGTCCCTGATTAAGATGTTTCTCCAACAACAAGCAATTGGTAAACCCTGATATAAAGTCCCTCCTCAATGAGAAGGTGAGAGCCTTTAGCTCAAGAGACAAGAGGGGGCGGAGGACTGTGCAGAAGGAGCTGAAAAGAAAGACAAGGGATGGGGTGTGATTCTTCAATGAGATGGTACTGCAAGTGCTGTAGTTTGTCCTCGCCGAACCAGCGTACACTAATAACCCATAACAAGCTGAAGACCTCTAATCAGGGATGGAAAGAAACATCAACATTAAGAAGATGGAGGACCAGCTGCAGAAGATCATAATTGGGCTTTGGAAGAGCCTTAAAATAATTTCAGGTCATAAACCAAACTCCCAGATAGTATGTGGTTTTAGAATGATCTGAACACTTCTGAGATCCCAGAAGTGTGACGATGTCTCTAGAACTATGTATTTTTCAGCAGCTTCGATCAGACACTGCCCCCTTCTCCCACAATTTTCTCCTGCTGCAATCCCCCTCATCTTTGGCCACTGCTTCCTTTTCCTCCCAGGACCACACTGTCATAATCTGGGTTTTGTTTTGGTTTGTTTATTATTTGATCAGCTGTTCCTCTCTTCCACCTCAGGTTTTGTTTCTGTTCTGTCTTGTTTTGGATTCTTCAGCTTATGTACTGTTTTAGTTTATCTGGTCTTTGTATTAGTTCTGATCTCCCTTCTGTGCTTTGTTAAGTCTTAGTTTTATCTTCTGTCTTAGGTTTGTTCTTCATGGTTATTTATGTTCTAGGGTTGGTTTAGTGTCTGTTCCTTCCCACGTGTTTTCTGTCAGCTTGTTTCCCCCTGCAGCCACTTCCCTCCCTCTGATTACCTCCACCTGTTTCTGTTGGTTATTCGCCCCTAATCTCTCATGCGTCCACGAGAGCATTCCCTCATTTGGTAAGAGTTTCCCAGCACCTTGATTCCGTTTTTAGTAATCTGTTCTGTTCTGCTCGTTTCCCTGTTCAAGTGTTGCCTGGATGTCTGCCTTTCCCGTCATTGGATTTTTGCTCTGTTACCTGCCTGTCTGCCACTCATCAGCTCCTTCAATAAATTTTGAGCATCATATTTTTGTGTTTGGTTGAATACCGGGTTCATCTCATCAGTAACTCATTACAACTGCTTGCTTTTCCTCCCAGGACCTCACACCTCTCAGCTCCTCGCCATTACCCACACCCTCTGTTTCAGATTACTCCACCCTACAGACCCCTCCCCCACCACCATCATGTCCCTTTCAACACTTCAGGTGAGCAACGTGCTGCAAAAGATTCGCGGTATGAAAGGCTGCAGGTCTTGACGGCATCAACTCAAGGCTCCTGAGGGGCTGCTCAGATCAACTGTGTGGTGTCATGAGAAACGTATTCAACATCAGCCTGAAGCTGGGGAAAGTACCACAGCTATGAAGACCCCCTGTGTGATTCCAGTGAAAAAGAGCATACATCAGAAGGACATCAGCAGTTACAGGCCGGTACCTCTGGCATCACATCTGATGAAGATACTCGAGAGGTTGGTCCTCAACGATCTTCGCCCCTGGTGAGGTCTTCATTGGATCAGCAACAGCTTGCCTACCAGCCTGGCTTCAGGTGGACGGTGCCATACTCTACCTTCTGCACCGTGCTCTAACCTACCCAGAGAAGCCTGGTTCTTTAATTTCTCTTCTGAACTTAATACCATCCCACCAGCACTTCTGAGGGACAAGCTGGAGCGGTCACGAGTGGACCACCCCCTGTCCCTGTACTGGACTACCTTACTGTGCACCTACACTATGTGTGGACACAGGGCTACATTATGTGTGTCTGACAGGCTGGTTGGCAGTGTGCTAAACTGCTTCTACTCCCCAGGTTGTCATCTTCAGAAGTTCTCAGATGACCCTGCCATAGTCAGCCTCATCACAGGTAAGGAGAACTCATAGTACAGACAGTGGACACAGGACTTTATGGACTGGTACCAGCGGAACCACCTACTAACCAACGCATGGAAAGCCAAAGAGCTGGTGGTGGATTTCCACTGGTGCAGACCCACCACACCAACACCAGTGAACATCTAGGGAACTGACATTGAGATAGTGGACTCTTACAAGACCACTATATATAAGACCTGGACAATAAACTGGACTGAAGTCTCATCACTTATGCTCTTTACAGAAAGGTTCAGAGTAGACTCTGCTGCTCTACCTGCTACAGAGACATGTCTTTTGGAATGTAGATGGCACTCTTAAAAATCAGTAACACTTAATTGGAGTGTGCACACGACTGACATTACACTGTCATAAACATGACATAACACTTGTCATGAACATGCAGGAGTCTTTATAAATGTCTATGACCGTTGTCAATAATCGGTACATTATGACACCTTTAATGCATAGTTCAAATCGTTTAAAATGTCTTTGTTATGACAACCTGACATTAACCAACAAATCATAAGCCATCATAAATATGTCATAACAGGTGTAATTATAAACCTTTAAAAAGTTATTTAGGTGAAAGTGTTAACACTACATTACACTGTCATACATGATTAGTCTTAACTTTGGCTCCCATGAGACTGTTTTGTGTCATTCATTTCCCTTACCTCAAGTCAAGTTGAACAGGTAGGACTAGTTTTACAGATGTCATTAAGTGTTATTATCCTGTCAAATGTTTTAATAAGAGAGTAATGAAGGTTTAACCTTACTTCAGGGAAAGTTGAACAAGTAGGACTATTGCATAGATGTCATTAAAGCTATGGTCGGCGATTTTTCCGGAAGTCTCCCTAAGTCCCTTTTTGAACAACGACGCATCCGCAAGACCGTCTTACCTGCTCTTCAGGGGGATCACATGAAAAAAAAAAAATCTCCCAAATCCACTCTGGTTTTATTTCTTTCTACTGAGTCCGTCCTCTTCTTCTCTTAAACTTGTACGGGGTTTGCTTCTTGCGACTCTCAGCCATGTTCAAAGTCTATGGTGAGAGCAGCGGAGCTACAAGGTACAGCTAACACCACCAAGCTAACCGGATACATAAACCATGCACAGCCAGCAAGTGGAAACTATGAAGGAACAAGCATGGACACTAGCCTTACATGAGTGCGTCAGAATGATTGCCATGTGAGACAACCATTAGATAACGCGATACCCCTCGAAACTCAAGGGATAGAGGAGAGTGAGTGCAGGAACAAAATTAGGACAAATCCCTGACCTTTGGTGTGAAGAGGAGTGATTGGTTAGAGTTAGAGACCATATTACCTAGTATAATTAAAAAGTGTTTCTGAACATGATTTCCAGCAAGCTTTAAGTGGTATTATACTGACAAATTTTGGTTCTGTTAATACCAAGTTGTCACAACAAAGACATTTTAAACACTATCAACTTTCCATTGAAAGTATCACAATTTACCGAATGACACTTGATGACAACAGTCATAAACATTCATAAAGACTCCTGCATGTTCTTGCCATGTTAGGTTTATGACAGTGTAATAATAGTCTAATGCACACCCCTTCAAACAAAGTGTGCCCCATGTTTTTTGACTCAGCCGTTTTCTATGGTGTAGTTTGTTGGAGCAGCAGCTTATCTGCTGCTGTGAGGAAGAAGTTAGAAAAGCTCATCAGGAAGACCAGCTCTGTCCTAGGAGGGCCCCTCGACCCAGTGCAGGTAGTCAGAGACAGCAGGACTCAGGACAAAACTAACACTCCTGTTGGACAATGTCTCCCTCCTCATGCAGGAAGCTGTTGCAGAGCTGGAGAGCTCCTTCAGTGACATACGGCTGCACCCTGGGTGCATTAAGGAGAGTAATTACAGGTCCTTCCTCAGCTGCACAAACAAGCACGGACATTTTTTTTTACATTGTTTAAATTACCCCACCTAGTTGCACATTTTTAATCTGGGTATTCTATATTTAATAACTATATTTGATGCTGATTCTCATGTTTCAGATGTAACCATACTGTGCCGTCTCTTTTTCTTCTTTTCTGTTTTCCCATTTTTTACCTTTGTGTGAATCTGAATGCTTCTGTTTGCCTTTCACGCTGTGGCTGTCACACGTGGATCTCTCCACTGTGGGACAATAAAGGATAATTCTTTCCCCTTTTCTATTCAATTCTTGTCACACAGCCCGGCTCCACGCTCCGGCGCCAGGAACGCCTTTTACACCAGGAGGAGGAAGTGGGGCAATTAACCCCATCCCACCCCCAGCCTACCCCCCCCACCCCTTGCTAGTCAAGGATGCCATACCTTGCAGTCTCGCACAAACCCTGATATTTGCGGGATCGCTCAGGAACACCTTGTAACACAAACCTGTTGGGGCGTCTCCACACAGAGCAGCAGGTTCACCGCGTGAAAATGCACAGCATGCAGAGAGGGAGGAGGGGAGGATTTAGGAATGTGCGCTCCGATCATGTTTCATACCGAGCGCTACTAATTTGTTCATCTCCTTAATGAGCATTATTGGCAGCGTCACATTAAACCAGCACTCCAGTTTCCTAATGGCCAACGTCACACTCCGTGCTCACATCATATACTGTACACCCTCCTGTAATCGATGCTGAATTATCCCACCAAAGCTTCAAACTCATGCTCACTGGCAGTGGCGGGTGTTTCTGGGCTTCGTGTTCTTCGTTTTTAAAACAAAATTCAAGCCATCTGCGACTCTCGGGATAATCTCCATCATTTAAAAGGGAAAAAAACAAGTTATACTTAGAGCATAAACAGCAGTAGCAGCTGTCACGCTGCAGTTTACAGCTCAGAATTTGCTGCTGTCAGATCCTCACGGCTCCCATTGTCTGCTGTCTGTCAGTCAGTGAGGAACAACAACCGTGACTATGTTTTTTTTTTTTTTTTTTAAAAAAAAAAGAGAGAGAAATGAGGGGAACAACTTGTGGGGGCTGTCAGACACAGTTACTTCTGTTCTGCTGTTTTAAAAAAAAATAATCATAAAGAGAGACAGTCATTATTTTTAGGAAGACTGCTGCCCTTCTGTTAAATCACATTTACGGCGCTTGCACAGAGGAAGTAGAGATATGCATCGTTTCCATGAAACAAATCATAGTAGATGATCAACACCGAAAGGCTGAACGGCGGCATAGTTGTCGAGCTGCTCAAGAGACACAGGGCTAATTTTTAATCTCTGTCATCAGCTGCTTCACACAATCCTGTGCAACGAAAACAGTTTCACTCAGACACGGCCATAGGGCAATTACTGGTGTCAAGGTACACCAACGTCTGACTTAAAAAATGTACGGCATGCCGTTCCCTCAGTCTTCGAGTTGTCTTTGGCTTTATGGAGTACTGAACAGAGTGCTGCCCCTCCCCGTCTATTGCTGCGCACTGCCAGTAAGCTGTTTGAAAGGAGGCTCTAATACTCCCCCCCCACCCAACCCTGGCTTACAAGAAAGACTGCTACCGTAAATGGATCCATGCATGGATATAAAACCAGACGGGCATTAATACAGACAGTTCTGTATGTTACAATTTTTCCAAATAAACAAAACAATAAACAAATCTTTCAATGTCAGATCAGTATAGAATAAGAAGGCCTGACTTGATCAAGTCAAGATCAGATCACATGCTAGAGACTTGGACTAGAGTGATCAAATACCATTCATTGCTGGGGGTGCAATGATATAATTATTTATTTTTTCATCTGACTGTTCATGCCATCCCCTATGCTGTGGCGCCCTGGGTGGAGAGTCATATCACCCAAATGAAAAGCCCGGTAGAAACTGAACCTACCAGTGGCCTTCCTGTTATCATTGCTCATTGTAGGCTCTCCTGGAACAGGTAGCCTGACCAGTTGACCAAGTGACGTCAGCTTGATATTTATGTGTTAATCTGATTAAAATCAATATAACTAAAAATAAATGTTAAACAAATATTACACAACAGTATCATCGCTAAAAAAAAAACAATACATTAAATAATTTTATCAGTGTTAGATTAAAGCAGTTTCAGCAATTAGCATTTATTCCTCTCGATTTCTCCATTTGTATTGTACCTTTAAAACATTGAGGTCAAACAAGAGGAACTTTAAACCAATAAAACAAGTATGAAGGAAGTTTGTCTTGTTTTGCAGCTCTGGGAGGGGCCAGGACGTGCACTATGATCAGTGAAGGTGTGGTCATAGTTACTGCTGCTGGGTTTCACCTGAGCACAGAATAAGCAAGCCTCCCCTGCAGTGACACGGTGACAGGCCTCGAAGGACTCGCGTTTAAATTGGACCTGATCTCTTTAAGGTACATCAGAGCGCCTCGGTTTTTCTCTATCTGTCCCTATTGATCAACAGATCTTGATATTCTCGCTGTGTGTACTGACAGAACCTGTTTGTCAGACTTCTGCTAAATCATGATTTATTCCAGACATGGCTTGTGCATTGAAAGGCTAAAAAAAAAAAAAAAAACACAGCATTTATTGTTCCTTTTCCAGATTCAGGTTGAAGGACAAAGTGTTCAGAGATAACAAGCTGTGACTGAAGGGGGCTCTCAAAATATTTTCTCTGCTTAACGTCATGTTTGCTCTCAGGGTTGAAATGGATCATACGCGCCGGAGTGTGTGGCTGAAGGTGGCTGTGCTGTTTCTAATAGCGACTCAGCTGAGGACAGGTGAGCCTCATTTTCTCATCTCCAGAGAGCGTTTTGGCTTTTTTAGATGAGGCCTACTGATCATGTTTTCATGTTTCCGTCCTGATCTGACAGGTGAATTGCATTTCCAGACACTCAAATACATAAAACGCAGGTGTCTGATGAGCAACTTGAGTAACATTCATCCTCCCCCCCCCCCCACACTTCCTCTGTTGCTAAGGATCACAGAGTCGTGTTCATGTGTGCCCTATAACCCTGAGAGACGGTTTTAATTCCATCTTTTTTTTCCATCCCCGAGAGATAAATTAGTTCGGGGGGCTCCTGGCAAGCTTTCTGTTTCCATTTATAAAGCTCACAGTGACAAGTGAATGCAATCAGATGCATGCAGCAGGTATACAGTGAAACAAAGACTTGCGAACGCAGCCAAATCTTCACATTTCAGCATCAGACCAGTAGCTGATTGAGTGAGGCTCGATTGAATGCGTTCTGATGCTCCCCTGTTATAACACTAAGAAAACACGCTATCAGCAAGAGCGGGGAGGATTTGAATGCTTTCAGCTCATTGTATCAAGCTTAGTGACTGGGCTTGCTGGCAGACCTCCTAAGACAGGGGGAAAAACCACATCTTCCTTACAGCCGCGCTGTGCCCAGGGGTGCAGTTTCCCCGTGTAAACATCTGATTGACTGGTTTCAGCTGCTTTCCTGCCTCCTCTCATCACGTCTGACATTTACATGCTTTCCCAAATACCTGCGACACACTTTGTTTATTTGCCACTGAGATCTGAGGTGTCGTTTTTTTTTTGTTTTTGTTTTTTCATGGCGGGTTTAGGAAGGAGCGGAAGATTTAAATAGTGCTCCGCTTTATATATTTAGTTAAGGTTAAAGATGTAATTGAGAAAAGGCTTCATGTGAGCCTTTTTCTGTTTTTTTTTTGTTTCTCACAGATGAATCTTACTTGGATAAAGAAGCTGGGTGTGCTGCAATTTATTTGTACTCAATTACTTTTGCAAAGGAATTTGAAGGATGTAATGATTAAAGCCTCGTGCTGTAAACAGTGAGTCACTGGGGTGTGTGTCCGAGTTTCTCCGTTGCTGTGTTTTGAATTTTTGGTTTTGTTTGTTGTTTTGTTTTTGCCCATGCACTCAGTTTATCACCATCAGTCACCTATTTTATTTATATATATATATATATATATATATATATATATATATATATATATATATATATATATATATATATATATATATATATATCTATAATATATATATATATATATATATATATATATATATATATTCATTCCTTTCGGTTAATGAACCTACAGAATATTAGGAAGCATTTCATTTCAGCAAGAAAAATTACTCCGACAGTGTTTTTATTTTTGGTGTTCCAGCTCTAAAACTCTCAATCTTCAGTTGACTTAAGAGGCCAATTAGTCTCACATCGGTACTCCTTTCCCACCCGGAGCATGGTTAGGAGCTCTGGCCCAGGGCTTGAATACCATTAAGCTGGAAAAACTGCTTAATGCATTTCTGAGTGAAATTAGTTTGATTTCCCCCCCCACACACACACACACACACACACACACACACCCTCCTCTTGTGTGTATTGGGTTTGGAACTGAAATTTGGAGGGAGGATAAAGTGGATTTGATAAGTTAGTAAGTTTAGATTTCCTTTCCATCACAGAGGCGTTGGTGATAGAAGCGTCGGGGCCACAGACTGTTCAGAAAGCAGAAGGGGAATCCGTCAACCTCGTGTGCAAGTACACTTTAGAGGCAGTAGACACAGGAGAACTGGACATAGAGTGGTCTAACGTCAGTCCGGACCCGACGCAAAAAGACAACCTGGTGAGTTGTTGATGGGGAGGAAAAGTAAAAGTAAAACCTGCTTTTGTGTGTTCAAGGGTTCCTCTTGGGTCCTTTGTCGAAAATAAAAGTTAAACACTGAAACTTTGCATCTCAGATCTTATCTTACACAGTTACCGAGACACACCACTATGACACATCCCTTTCCAAAAGGCTGAAATTTTCGACCGACCCAAGGAATGGAGACGCGTCTATCACCATCTCGGAGTTGAGGGCCTCAGACAGGGGAACCTACCAGTGTAAAGTGAAAAAGGCACCAGGCGCTGACATGAGAAAAGTCACTCTGGATGTACAGAGTAAGGTGGAACTTCTGCTTTTTACCTGTTCTACCTGTTTATTATCTCATAGCTCCTTCTCATCCTCTACTTGTTGCTGTCATTCACATGGAATGTCATCGCGCCCTCTTTTCATGAGCTTTATATAGCTTTAGGTGTGAACCTGTTGAATGAATACGGAGGATTACAGTTAACGCTCTCTCGTCACAGCCACAAACTTCAACACAGCAGGTGATTTTATGTGACAGACTAACACAAAGTAGCTCTAACTGTGAGGTGGGGGAATTTGTTTTTTTTTTCCCGCTTGTTTTTTTTATTTGTTGCTGTTGTTGTTTTATCTCTGTGTTCAGCTGCCTTTAGTCTGCCATCTCTAAATAAAGTCCCGTGGAACCAGTAGCAGTCAGAAAGTAACAGTGTACAGCTGTTAGCATGAATCCAGCCATTGAAGGCTTCAGATGGTCTTTTGGAGAACGTTAGGGACCAGATAGTGTCCCGAAGACCAAGGAACACAGCGGACAGGTCAGGGAAAATGCTTTATAGAGGGTTAAAGCAGCATCTGGGTATAAAACATTATCTCAAGCTTTGAACATCTCACAAAGCACCGTTCAGTGTTTTCAGTCTGAAAACAGAGCATGGCACAGCTGCAATTCTGGTCCAGGCAAAAGGAGCATTGATCAGTGATGCAGCCAAGAGGCCCATGGAGAACCCTGGAAGACCTGCAAAGATATCAGCCCAGGTGGGGGAATCTGTCGATGGGTGTTCTGTTAGTCGTGCACTCCATGAATCTTTGTTGAAGAAGAAAACTGTTGAAAACAGAAAGCCATAAGAAGTCCTGCTTAAAGTTCACCACCAGCCATGGAGGAGACACAGCCAACATGTGGAAGGTGGTTGGGTCGTGAGACCTCAACTCATTGGCATACATGTGAAAGGCTTTGTGGGGGCAGCAGCATGCTGTGGGGATGCGTTTATTCAACCTATCCGGCTGGACCGACTCACGCCGTAAGCACGGCAGATCAGTCTGGAACGCTGCCGGCAGAACCCAGTTTCAAAGGCAGAACTAACAGGGTCAGTGGAAACAGGTCAGAACCAATCAGATAGCTACGGATGTGACGAGAAATCCAAGCAACGCGCTCTGTTTTAGCGCTTAGAGCAGCCAGTTCTTGAGTTTTTAAAGATATAGACCAAAACAGCTCATCCAGGACATAATGAAGGGCATAATGTAAACATCGCTTCACTGCGGCCGCCATCTTGACTGTTATGGTTACAGAAAAGTGCTGCTGCATTGTAAGTAAAGATTGACGCATCATGAACTCCAGCCTCCACCACTGTGACTGGTCTGGTGAGTTTTAGACCGGAGCGTCTGAAACTACCCAGATCAACAAGCTGTGGTTTGAATACACAGCTCGTCGGTCTGGCAGGCCAGCCTAGCGCTTATTATGCAATGCCAGGGAAACTGGCCATAGATGATGGGGATATGGATGGAGCTACAGTAAGGTCAACTCTTCCTTAAGGACCATGACCCCAAACAGCCTGGGCAACAATGGAAAGGTTTAGATCAGTGGTTCCCAACTCTGGTCCTCCAGTACCCCTGACCTGTACGTCTTTGACGTGTCTCTATTCCAGCTCACCTAATTCAAGTGATGCAACCTCCTCTGCAGAGCCCTCTTAATCATCCATCCGTTTAAGCCGGGTGTTTGGCAGCGAGGAGACACCTAAAACATGCAGGACAGGGCTCCCCGAGGAGCTGGATGGGGACCGCCGATTTAGATGGAAGATGGATATGTTCCGTCAGACAGAAACCCAGTAAAAAAGATCTGTGGCAAGACTTTAAAATGAATCACAGAGGCTCTCCATCCCGTCTGACTCTCCGTCCTGTCTGACTGGGCTTGAGCTATTTCACAAAAAGGAATTGACAAAATGTTCAGCGTCAGTATGCACAAAGCCGGTGGAGTGACCCCCCAGGAGACTTTGTCGCAGCAGCTGTAACTGCAGCGAGAGCGTTTTTCAGCAAAGTACCGACTCGGGAGGAGCAGGACTTAAATCCATGTCACACAATTATGCCAGACTTTGGGTTTGTGTGTCACACGAAACCTGAATCGCATACTTTGAGGTTTATGGCTGTAACCGGACAAAGCGTTGCAAACGCTCAAGGGGTGGGAATACGTTGGCGAGGCTCTGAACGCCCCGAATTTGCTCGTCTCCCAACCAGCTCCCCCCTCCTCGCCGAAGTGTTGGGTGGAAGGCGCTGAGGAGAAAGGAGGGTCCGTGTCCCTCCGCTGTAAGTCCTCCAAGGGAAGCATTCCTCTCAGTTACGTGTGGAAGCGAGAGACGGGGGGTGCTATGCCGACCACTGCCACTCAAGGTAATGCGGACCCACACGTGACGAGTGTCTGTGTAGGTGTAGGTGTGTCCTGAAACATCTCACCTTTCATTCAGATGCAGAGACTGGAGAGCTGCTGATAAAGAACCACACAGACAGCTACACCGGAACCTATACGTGCGAGGTGAAAAATAATGTGGGCACGGCACAGTGCAAATATGTCCTGCGTGCATACAACCGTAAGTCCACCTTGTTCTCATGTGGTTTTTAGGCTGAACATGTTTTTTTTTGCTTTTGCATTTATACAAAATAGAAATTCCCAAACAGGCCTTTCATGGGAACTGAGATTAATAGCTGCACAGAGGGGGATCTGCGCTCGTTTGATGTCTTTTCCACTGCGTCCTCTCTTCCAGCTACCAATAAAGTGGGCGTCATAGTCGGCGCGGTGATAGGTGCTCTGCTGCTGCTTCTCCTCCTCCTGTTTCTCATCTGGCTCCTGCTCTGCTGCTGCCACAAGAAGCGCTACCAGAAGGAGGCTGCAAATGAAATTAGGTATTACATCACAGCTGGAGAGTGTTTTCGGGCCCTCGAGGGGGGAAAAATCCCAGATCAGAGCGCCATCTGATCGAGGCTCGCCTCTTACCTTGTCTTCACAGGGAGGACGTCGCCGCTCCCGAGAGCAGACCCCCCAGCAGGCAGTCCAGCCGGCAGTCATCGGCGGTGGGGTACCGCACTCACCACGGGGTGCAGTACACGCCGGTGAGCCGGCAGCAGTCCAGCGTCAATGGATCGCGTTCCATCTACAGAGCTGGCAGCGAGGCGGCGAGCACAGCGGGGAACAGAGTAGCTTCTCTTGAATATGACCATCAATACGGATATGCTGTCTAACCGCAAGCATGTTTTTTTTAAAAAAAAAAAAGCTCAAACTGTGTAAAATGTAAATTATAGCCTTGTGAAGGAAACGCTATGTAAAACATGCAAGTTACTCAAAGTGCAATCCCAGTGGGAGCGCCTCGCTGTGACGCATCACTGCTTTCAGGTTCTCATCGTCTAAATCACAAATTCTGCGGAAACTTTATGTAAAATGTATATAACAAACATTTACATCGTTTATTAAGGTGTTTTTACCTCTAACATAAGGAAGTACTGTATGATTGTAATGCCTTTTTTTAAATATGTACAGAATAAAACATTTGCCTTTGATACGCATTGTTGAGTGTTTACAATGTCTTTTCAAAGTGAGGGCCAGAATGGAGGCTATTGATAATATTAGGGGAAGGGAGAGGGGGGAGGGGGGGGGGGCACACCAAAACCAAAGGCCAGACCAAATTTCAGGTGTTTGCTTGAGGTATCATATCGCATGGTGTTGCGACCTAAGTCCTGGTCTTTGATCATGGTGGCCCAGGTTTGTGTTAGGGAGGGCTTCTGGCACAAAAACTCTGACTGCAAGCTGCAGCGCTGGAAATGGAGACATCCTGTTTGTGGAATGAATCCAAATTGACAGATTTCCACAACTACTACTGAATATTCCACATATGGAACAACAGCAACTCGCCGAGCAGGGTCAGTGGATACTGAGAGTCAGAGGTCGCCAACTTTGTGCTACAGACCTCCAAACTTCTTGAGAGGAGTGCATAGAGATCTTTACTGATTGGGTATCATGGAAAGCCTGACATCACCTGGTGCCACACTAAGCATCACATCTAGTTGTGTAAAGCACACCGGCACTGGACTCTGGAGCACACTTTTCAGCCTGCGACCCCCAAAATAACAGCACCAGAGACAATATCATGAGGATAAAGTTGTAAAAAAAGTCATATTTTTAAAATAATTCTTACAAAAAAGTGCAGGGAAAACTAAATCTTTTTAGCACATAAGCATCAAACCATGTCATGACTCTCACTTTGGGAACCCCGGCCCTAGAGCAATGGAGATGTGTCCTATGCAGTGAAAAATCAATCTGCTCCGTCTGGCCATGCAATGGAAGAGACTGAGTTTGACAACAGCCAGGAGAACGTCACTTTCCTGAGTGAACTGAGTCAAGTTTAAATTTTTGTATGAAGAGGATTATGATAGGGAATTGGGCTCAGCCCCTTAGTTTCACTGAACTAACACTTAAATCCTCAGCATGCCAAGGCATTTTGGATACTCTTATGCTCTCAACTTTGTGGAAACCGTTTGGCTGTGGCACCTGACTGTTCAAACATGACTATGCACCAGTACACAAAGCAAGGTCCATAAAGACGTGGGTGAGTGAGTCTGGTGTGGAAGACCTTTACAGGCCTGCACAGACCCCAGCACCTTTGCTTTAAATTACACCGTAGGCGGGGAGCCAGACCTTCTCATTCAACATCACTGTACAATCTCGCAAATGCACTTCTGAAAAAAACATTTAAAATAGGCACTCCTCTAAGCCTTGCTGAAAGACGTTCTAGGGGGGATGAAGTTCTTACAGCTGCAGTGATAGGTCAGCGTCGATTTACCGGTTTGCCTGTGTTCTGACCCCCGCTTGAGATATGGATGACTGAAACAATGAGGCCCCACATACATGTGGCTGAAATGGCCTGACTCAACCTTAGAGATAGGCGGAGAAGCTCCATCATCTGAGCTGCTGCTCCTCTACATTGAAGGAGTCAATTCAATTTTATTTACATAGCTCCAATTCACAACACATGTCATCTCAAGGCACTTTGCAAAGTCAAATTCAATCAAATCAAGTCAAGTCTTGACATGCAGCATTCACTCCTCCTGAAAGAGCGTAGAGCCACAGTGGACAGTCGTCTGCGTTGCCGATGGCTTTGCAGCAATCCCTCATACTGAGCATGCGTGTCAGTTGAGGAAATTCAGGCATCTGATCAAGACGCCTCCTGGACCCTTTCATTTGCATTTTTTCAGGCATATCCCACTGGGAGGAGTGCAACAATAAGCTCTCTAAGGTCTTGATGTTGCTCTTTGCTGTAACGTGTGAGTTTATGAGAGGCTTCATTTATGATACTTTTGTAACGAGAAACCTTTTTAAAGGCTATCAATTACCCCTAAAACAGCAGTTAGCATTTAGCACTGATGGGCACCTTTCTAAATACTGGAAGATTTCATCGGGTTTCTTGGCTTTTTATGCCTGATGCGGCTTCTTTCCTTCGTGGGTACTTTTCCCTAAATCATTCCACTTTGTTCCACATGATTTGTGGTTATTTGGATTTCTTTTTATGTTTGGATTATTTGGGTTGTTACTTAAATCTGGTGGGAATTTCATGCCATTAATCTGATTGAAAAAAATAAACATACGTGCAACAATTATTTCTACCTCATCGACAGCATTATAGAACTTCTAAAAAATTCTGTGTGTAAGGCTGGGAATGCATAATAGATATTTTAAAGTGACATGCCACAAAAGACACAAAAATAATTAAATAAATGCTGCAAATCACTGATACGTGTACTCTAATTTCCCAGATGTGTATGATTAGAACATATTAACATAAGACTGTCAGAGGGGGTGAGGTAGTTGGGTGGGAAGGGGTCGAGGGGGTGCATATACAGAGGCCATTAGCCCAAATTTGTCTGGGGTTCAACTCTCAACCTTAGGACCTTTACAGCATGTCTCGCCTCCTTCTCTCTATGCCCATTTGCTTACTGGTTACATTTATTATAAGCCACTAGAGCCACAAAACCTTCACAAAAAGGTTTAAGGTTGTCTATCACCCTCCTTGACAAATCCCTGAGAATATTATAATTTTATAATATTCTTTGGAACCCAGAGAAACGACAAGGTTTAAAAATCCTGACCTCTGAGATGAAGCAAGGTTGAAGAAAAAAAGAAATCCATGCTTTTAGACTCCAAGTGAGAACACAGACAGCTCTCAAGTGTTTGTGGATCAATGTGAAATTCAACTTTGAGTTGCCCATGAGTCAGAGCACAAGAAGGAGGAAGGTGTGTGTTGTGCCAACGATCTTCCTCTCTGTGTGTTCCCCCCCCCTGAAATGTTTCTTTTGGCAGAAGAGCTGCAAAATTGCCTCTTTGTGCTGCGTCTTTCCTCCAGCGTTTTTTTTTTTTTTTTTTTTTTCCAAGCAGCCACTAAACTGGTTATTAGTCGACTGCAAACAGCTGAAGCTCCTGCAGCTGACACCTCAGCAGGCAGAGTCAGCAATGTGCCTGCGGTCCAACCTCTTCTAAAACACCCCTTGATGCTCTGATCCCATCTTCAGAAGGTCTGTTGAATTAATAAGGGCACCTAAAACGGAGCTGTAAGCTGGTGGGATGTCAGCAAAAAGCAAAAAAAAAAAGCTTTCCTCCTGATTCTCTCAAGGGTACAGGCCATCCTGTACTAATACGTAGCAGATTTTAGGTTATTTGTCCTCGCACAACCTTAGCTGCACCTCTACTGCGTTTGCCTTTGTCAACTTTTGTGCTTCACGCAAGGCAAGTTTATTTATAAAGCACCTTTCGGTAACGAGATGATTCAAAGTGCTTAAGGACAAATTGACACTTGTTAGGGAAATATTTGCAACCTTTGGCTAAAACTGTAACGTTTTAATAAGAGCATATTCATTGTATGCGCAAGTAAAAATAAATGATTACAAATATGGCACCCTCCTTTGCCCCTCGAGCGAAATACTCTTGCATTTTTTTTTATATTCAAGAAAGCTTTGTCTTCCATGGCTACAAGTAAACAGCTGGAAGGTAATGACGTCCTTGCTTGTTCCACGTTGTGTTGTATCTGGCCGTAGCTCACCGTGCGCCACGCAGCTCTGCCCAGCCAAATAAGCCCAATCCGGCAGTTATTGACAAAAATGCTGAAGAGAAGTTGTTCAAGTTTGAAGTCAGAGGTCCCTTGAATGTTCTGCGGAAGTGCTTCACTAAATGATATTCCAGCTGTGTCAATATTTGCAGATTTGATTTCATTTCTGCTGCAAGTTTCCCAAACCTAATGCCTCCGCTCAGTGGTTTCACACATCGTTGGTTCATCTCAGGGTCAACACACAGCAAGAAACACAAGCATGCATGCTCGCACTCACTGTTGAGGCCAATTTAGTTATTAGTGAGCCTAGCAAGCATGATTTTGGGTTATGTGAGGAAGGCAGACAGCTACAGAAAACCCATGAATGCATGGGCCTGAACCAAAGATAGATAGATAGATAGATAGATAGATAGATAGATAGATAGATAGATAGATTAGATAGATACTTTTGAAAAACATTTTTTATAAAACAGGGACATTAAAACCCAGATAACAGGAAGATACAATTCATAATATATCAGCTATTATTTATAATAGCAAGATGCAGTCCAATGAAATTTGTCCTCTAGAAGCCTTTTAGGGAGCAGTGGGCTGTCACTATGTGGTCCCCAGGGAGCATTCTGGGGCTAAGAGTCTTGCTCAGGGAACCGTGAACACTTGCACCCTACACCCACCACCACTCCCCTCACTGAACCTTTATTTAATAAGAAGTCACAAGAAAACTTTTTGAAAGCAGCGATTCTAATTTCAATTCAGGGTTTTTTTTATGTGTGGTCCTGTGAAGACATTAAGTACAGTCAGTATCTTACCTCCGATAGTCATCTCTCCCAACATCTTTGCTTGATGAGGCGGAATGCTTTTCCTTCTGCCAGCTTTATCCGAGCAGGGCCACGACAACTTTAAATCCAATTTAGCTTTATTCATAAAGCACTTTTCAAACATAAGTGAATCTCAGAGTGCTGAAGAAGCGAAACATACAACATAAAAACAAGTAGGACAAATAGGATGAAAATAGTGTGATTACTTAACCAGGAAATGCATAGCAATAAGACACAAGACAGTTAAAATTAAGAAAAGTAAATAAAAGGCTAAAGTATTGCAGCGATTGACCATGATGCAGAGATCAGCAACGACTTTATTAACAGCAGTAAAAGCACTCGGTACAGGTTGCTGTGGCTGGCACAGTAGAGATAATTCAGTGGAAGATATTTTCTTTGGAGGTCATCAGGGGTGCCCTTCCCTCTGAGACCATTTAGCATCTGGCCAGTCGCCCAACACAACAGCCATAAATTTGGTCACTTCCGGCATCCTGTACTTTAACGGGAAAAGAGTTGTTGCCAGGATTTCAATTAAGAAAAGATAGACTCTTGTTTTTCATGAGCTTCTTATTGTTAGGACATGTATCAGGCAAAGTAACGCTATACAAGACAGCCGTTTAGTTTGGGCGATGCTGTGAAAAGAAGCTTTTCACTTTTCCCATATCTCGCACACTTATCTGAGGATTTTGGAAGTGAGCCGCTTCAGCTTTCTCTCCCGCGCAGGAAAAGTAGGGAAAACACAGAGGAAGACAGAAGCCTGCTGGGAAAAGAGACCAGAGTTGAGAGAGGCCCTCGGAGCAGCGGGCGGGCTCATGCTCTCGGGACATTCATGCACCATTTTGATACATGAGTATTCAGAAGTGTTCATTTGAGATTTCACTGAACAGAATTGAATGTAAACAACTATCAAATTTTAACACTGCTGTGATTTAAAGGTTCATTAAATAGTGTTGGCATGAGCTGCTGTAACATTTTTTTTAATTGAAGATATTTAAACATGGCAGAAGTCCATTTTTTTCTTGGCCTCTGCTCTGGCTTCCCATTAACTCTAAGACCAATCTCTGCGTAATCAATGTAAGAATGACGAGGGTGGTACCTGCTGCAGGAGACGGTTTTACTGCTTCAAAAAATGTGAACAATCACATACAATCACATTGTAAACACCACATCATTGGTGAAGAGGGCACAAAAGCGACCGTACTTTCTGCGGAGGATGAGGAGAGCCCGCCTGCCCCCGCCCATCCTTAAGACCTTCTACAGAAGCACCATAGAGAGCATTCTGACCAGCTGTCTCTCTGTGTGGTGTGGAGGCTGCAGTGCCTCCGACTGGAAGAACGTGAGGAGAGTGGTGAGGACAGCAGAAGGGATCATCGGGGCTCCTCTCCCCTCCATTAAGGACATTTCATCTCAGCGCTGTGTGTCCTGAGCCCGTAACATCATCAGGGACCCCTCACACCCCCACCATGGACTGTTCTCCCTGCTGCCCTCTGGGAAGAGGTTCCACAGCATCCGCTGCAGGAACACCAGGTTCTGCAAAAGCTTTTTCCCTGCTGCCATCAGACTGTTGAACTGCTGAAGTACAAAATGGACTGTGTACCACACTCGCTAATTTGCACATTTGTAATTGTATCCTTATCCAGCATTATAAATGCTGCCCAACTCTTAGTCTCTAATATCACTGCTGCACTTTATCTGGAAATCAATTGGAATTTATCCTGTAAATTACTACAATTTATTACTGCATTTTAATCCTGTACTGTAAATTCACAGCAACGTATCCTGTAGAGTTACTGCAATTTTTCTGAGCTGTATGAAAACGAAATTTCGTTCTGTATGCACTCTGTGCATACAAAATGACAATAAAGAAAGTCTAAGTCTAAGTCATACAGTTGTGTATAACTCTATTGGCACCGCTAGTGGAAATGGGAAAATCTTTCACATAAATTCATCTTTCATTGCTGTAGTACAATCATGCTGGATTCTTTAAAAAAAAACAACAACAACAACACATTACATTGCCATTCTTAGATTACCGCGGTGGCCGAGATGTGCAAAAAGGCCACATTGGCCAAACACGCTGCAACAGAAAAACTCTGCAAGTACCAAAAACAACAGCAAGTTAAAGAAAAGCTGCAAACTCACATTCTGGTTCAGGTTGTTTTTAAACACAAGGCCGTAATACAATATTATGGAACATCAGCTTATTGCCATTGGTAATATTAGCGCGCTCGTCTTTACTGAGTCCCCTTACTCCACCTAGTGGTCTGACACACTTCTGTTTGTTTTTTTTTTTTTGTTTTTTTAAAATGAGTTTGAAGCCTTTTTCTAATTGCTGTTGTTTTTGGTGCTTGCAGCATTTTTATTTTCTGTGATTGTAGTTTTTTTTTGGGGGGGGGGCTGGGGGGTTTGCAGCCTTTTTCTGTTGCAGTGCATTCAGCCATTTGCTGCACATTTGCCACTGCCAACCACCATAGTTACCACCCACTGAAGAAAATACCAGCTTTCTATAAGAGAAACCTGATAGAAATGGGAACTTCTAAAAAAAAATACAAAAAAGTAACCAAATTTGAATAAACCCTAATCCCAGGAAAACCCCAGAGCATGATGCTGCCACCAACATGTTTCACGGTGGGCATGTTCTACACCAGGTGCAAAATGCTGTTTTGTTGCCGTAAACATCTTTTGAAAATGGGACCCTAAATTTCCTTCAAATCGTAACACATCCTCACACAAGGTTTTGGGAGATTTCAGCCTTGCATGGAAAAGGAAGAAAAGGGTTCTGTCTTGCAACCTTGTCCATCAGTCCAGACCTTGTGAGAACACGGCAGATTGTCGTCACATGCAGAACACAACCAGTACTTGTTGGAAATTCCTGCTGCTCCTACTGTGTTGCTGTCAGCCTCTTGGCAGACTCCCTGACCAGTTTCTGCATTGTACTTTCAGGAATTTTGGGAAGTGAAAGACATCCAGTCCTTGACACTATGTTCCTATAAATCTATACTGGCCATAGTACATGTTGCATTCATTGTACCGTGGTGTGTGTGTGTGGAGCCCAGCCCAAAATTGTTCATACATGTTATCTTCTTATTGAAAGTAACATCAATGCCCCAGCCAGAGATTCTATGGAGGGCGCTACACATTTGGGGGGTGGCGAGGGTGTCTTCTAGTCTCAAAAACTTGGATCTCATCACCTGTAAATCATCAAAATGCCTGCGGGAACATGCAAAAAGCTGGTGAGTAGTTAAAAGAAGATGATGTTAATTCTAAATCTGCCATGGGTAGGAATAATTAATGAGTAACACATTTGTACAAGAAGATCATTTAGAAAGCACTCCTAACTATGCCTTTAGCTAAAGGATGCAAGTCAGAAACTACTGCAGGGAAATCCCAGTAAAACAGACAAACACGGCGCCCGTCTGTGTTTGGAAAGCGAGAAGTTTCTCATTCCTGGAACACAAACAGTTTTAGTAAATGGGATGGTGGAGTGGATGGATGTCTCATCTCTTATTACAAGTAAACAAAACAAAGTTCTGGTACGTTTAAGGCTCAGACGTGAGAGTCTCCCTGAACCTAACCTCCTCCACTGCACAGCGTACGGTGATAAGGCATAAGGCATATGGGAGCGTCCCAAAGGTGATTTTGTGGTGATTCGCTTTCATTACCAGGTAAACAGGCCTCCAGCTGGTCCAGTGTTTGTAAATGTGCGGCGCCTCTGCAGGAAAAGCCATTTGCATGTGGTATGTGGCAGACTGTGGTCTGACAGGGCTGACTGAGCTGCCACGCAACGCTGACAGACGTACAGTAAAGAAGTCCCACAACAAGAAAATATCCTGCCCAGCCAGTATCAATGCAAATTCTGCCTCACCACTACCTGTGGTCAGAGGGGATGCAAATCCGATGCTTACATATATCCCTGCGAGGGAACTCTTGGATCAAAAGGCTTTGCATCAGACAGGTTCTGATTAATTAGAAAGAAAGAATAATAAAAAATAAAAAAAAATTAGAAGTTGAGACTGTAAGAAGTTGGAAACATTTCATCTGACCTCATCTGGAGCCTCAGTTCAGGTAAAAACTACAAAACGTTTCTTGCCTTCATCCCTCTAACCTTTGTATTTCAGCTTGATTTGTATGTGACCGATTAAATTGTAATGGAGGACTTTTAACCGAAGCCTGTTTGGGTCTGTTTTCTGTATTCCAAAAGCCAAACGTGAACGTGAATTTTATTCTGTCCCACCAGTGATGAATCAGTCTGGTTTGAAGCGTGCGAGTCTTAATCTTTTGCCTCCTTGTCATCTCTTTGAACAGAGCAAAACCCAGCCACTGCAGGGGACCCACAGAGACGGCAGAGATTGACACGGCATTATTGAAGTATTCTCAGAAGTTCACGGCTTGGATGCGACTGAGGGGGAGCACTCCTGATATGTTCGGCTTGAGTAAATTCACCTTCTGGGTCCTGACGAGCCTGGTGGCTGTCACCACGGTCTTCTTTAATGTCTACATCTTTTTCATGACTCTGTGCAACAAGACGGGGAAGAAGGAGAGGAGTCCCAGCGAAAGCATCATCATGGCTCTGGCGGCGGCCGACGTGATGTACCAGCTGATCTGCTACGTCTGGATGACCATGAATGAGGTGGACAGCGGCTGTCACGTTCTTGAGGTGTTCTACACTGCCATGCTGGGAATCATGTCCAGCCTCAAGTTCATTATCATTTGGGACACTAGCTTTCTCACTTTCTACTACAGCACCAAGCTGGTCAGCACTCCCAACCACTGTTACACCCAGATCCAAGGTGCCATCCTTAAGCACGTGACCCTCGTACTTTTCCTCATCCACCTATTTGGCGTTGCCACCTGCATGCCGATCCTCGTGGTGTTTCACTACGACAATCACACCACTGAGGTCAACGCGGGTATGGACTGTGGGGTTTTTGTGTCAAGCTCCATCGCTCTCAGGGTCTATGATGTCCTCTTCCTGCTCCTCTCGGATGTGGTGCCTGGGATGGTCATGTTGAAGTGCTGCATCTCTATCTCTGTCCACCTGGGCATCCACCTGCGCCACATAAAAGCCAGCACCAACGGCGCCCACCTCCCGAAGCTCGGCTCCGAGATGAGGGTGGTCCAGATGTCGTTGTCCCTGGTGGCCAACTTTCTGGTCTTCCTCATGGTCGACCTGTACGTCAACTACCAGCTTGTGGTGAGTCACAAGCACTCTGTGGCGGCCACGGTCTTCATCACATCCGTCTACGCCAGCGTCGCCGCCATACTCCTCATCTACGGCAAGAAGACTCTGTGGAAGACCATGATGCACGACATTAACACCTGTCTGGATGCATATCCATGTTTGTCCTGCCTGAAACTGCCTGAGCATAGGGCTCCACCCAGCACACCTCCAAAGGAAGACAAATGAAAATACAGATTTCCACCTACCAGAACTTTATGTTCCATTTTTGCCACCTTACAAAGTAGCATAACTGCAAAGTAGAAGGAAAATTGTGGTTTTCAAAACTGTAAAGCGAGGTATGTATTTGTATTCCGATCTTTTTAATTTAATAGACCCTAAATAAAATCCTGTTCAACCAAATGTCTTCAGAACATAATTTGTAATTAGAGCCCACCTCCACAGATACGGTGTGAAGGCCTCGTTTATTAGAGAACATTAGTGAATAAACAGCATAGTGAAAATCAAGAAAAATAGCAGACAGGTCTTTGCATATCTGGTAAGCACTGTTCAATCCTGAGAATGTAAAAGTATGCTTTAAACCTACCAAGCTATGGGCATCCAACTAAACTTCCTGACTATTAATCAGCCAAAAGCCCTGGAGGACCTGCAGAGATCCACAGCTCAGGTAGAAGAACCTTTCAACGGGAGAAGAATCAACCTCCACTGGCCATTTCTGAAAGATAGCCGCGGGAAGTCTTGTTCGTATTTCCCCACAGTCCACGTTGGGGGCACTGCATGTGGAAGAAGGCGTGACTTTTACATCAGACCAATTTTTACATTTTTGGCCAACATAGAAGGCAGAAAACTGACACTGCAATTCCCCCTGAACGCACCGTCTCCACAGGGAAACATGGTGGTGGCAGCCTGATGCTGCGGGATATTGTGATGGTCAGAGTTGATGGAAAGATGAATGGAGGTAAAGACAAAGCAACAAGGGGGGGGCAGCCTGTTAGAGGCTGCAAAAAGATTTACCACTGGTGTGGAGACAACTCTAAACATCGAGCCAGAGCTACGATTACACGATTTAGAATGAACAACCATGTAAAAACTTTGATAACTATGCATCATTTTAAGTCCAAATCACAAAGACGCCCTACTTTTTGTTGGTCTATCACATGAAATCCCAATGAAACACATTAAAGTTTGACGTTGTAACGTGACAAAGTGTGAAGCCTTACCAAAGGCAGCGTAGCTTTCTGCTGTAGGTCTTTTCTTTTAATGGCTTCAGTAATGACTGGAGGTCCTGCTGCGTTGCAGGTTCCCGTGTCAGCGAGAGCTCATTTTAGTTTGTTTGCTCGTTAAGGGAAGAAAACGTGACGCTGTTTGAGCGACGCACGCTGCCAGCAGGTAACCACCACCCCGGGCAAATCACAACCTTATCGGGCAGCATGATCAATATTAATATTTCAGTGGGACAAATAATAGGCAGGCCGGGGGAAGTCTATCTGCGAGCATGGTTGGCTGGACGTGATGCAAGTCTGTGCCCATCTAAAATGTTAAAAAATAAATGCGACTGCGGTGAGAGCACAGAGCATATTAATAAAACAAGACCATACGCACAACCTGATTTTTTTTTTCTTTTTCTTTTTCTTTTTCCAGGACAGACTGTTTTCCTCAGCCAGGTCCTTCCACCTCAGTGGGACCTCAGCCGCACGCTTGTAGCTGGCAATATTCCAGGCTGAACACCCTCCGAGTGAGAAAACACAAATATGATAAGGAAAAGAGCTCCTCCTCCCTTCTATGTTTATTGGCCTTCCTCAAGACTGCATGTGACTGCACTTGACAGCTTGTAGGCGTGACGCTTTAAACATACGTGTGTGAGTGCGGGGTGAGGAAGCTGAGTGCTAAAGTGCACTCGTGCCCATTTAAAAAAAAAAAAAAAAAAAAAAAGAAAAAAAAAAAAAGAAAAACTTCCTTGACCAAACACAAGTTTCGTCAAGAAAAGAAGAAGAAAAACGAAATGCGTCAGACTTGTTTGCGATGCTACATTAGTTCACAGCCTCTGGCACCATCTAGTGAGGTTCAAAGCCTGGAGACAATGATGTAGTTAATCCTACTACACACAAAGGCCCCGGGTGCCTCCAGCATCCGAGTGGACAGTAAGAAAGGCCATATTTCCCTTTGATGCAGAGGGATTAAGTTGTGCCAAGGCCTCTGCTTTCATCGCTACTGTCTGTGTAGACGCGGAGAAAGGAGCTGGGCTCGACGTGACAGAGGCGAGAGCCGGTCAAAAGGGAATAAAACACTGACCGACATGGCTGCAGTGCGAGCAAGTCATATTCAGATGTTTAGCAAACAAAAGTTAGCAGAAGAATTTGAATGCAAAGTGACAACATCCACACATTAGGCTATAGCGCTACTAAACAGCTTGATAAGATCAATTCAGTAAATCTGTATCTCTTCTTTTTTTTTTCTTCTTTAAACCTACATCATAGAAAAATCCAAAATACTGCAGTTATGTACTAATTATTCACAGATGAATTATTCATCCATATCCATTTTACAGAAGGCATGACAGATTGATCATTTGAGCATAAATCATTCAGCTATGTCAGGTCTTCCAAAAAGGACACTTTTAAATGTTGAATGTTGTAGAAATTTTCTAACGGAGCCAGAAGTGTACTTAGTCGTCGCCCTCTGATCGAGTCTGCACAGCTCGCTTGGATCCTAGTCTAACAAGGAACGCACGGAGGAGCTGAAATTTTTAAATATGAGATTGTTTTGCTCTAAGAACCTGAAAAATAATTGGTTAAAATGTATAGATATCTAAAAAATATCCCACCGATTTCCATGCTGTCCTTTAAATAGTTTACTTTAAATAAATGTTTTATTTTGCGTGCAAGTGTAATGCAACACCAAAAACTGTTCAATAGAAGGAAATATTTTATATAAATGACTAGATAAGAAAAAATCTCACTTTTAATGATTGTAAACGGACTTATTAAAAACATACTTTTCATTAAGCCCCCATTTCTGCATGAAAAAGCTCACTTTTTTTAACGGTCTGGTGCAATATTATAATCTTAAGGCTGTGTTTTTATTAGCAGGAGGTGGGAAAAATGAAGAAATAAAGGGTTTAAAACATCTTCAGCCTGTGTTAATCCACATGTGTTTCCCTTAGCGAATTAGGTTACTTAAATAAATTAACTTTTCAATAATATTCTAATCTATTGAATATTAAGGTATATAAAGTGGAACTCTAATGTTTTGGTATGAATTCCTCATTAATTTATCCCCACTTTCTCCCTTTTTACCCCTGTCCTGAGGTGCGTCTGAGAGCAACTCCTTTTGGTACCGTCTCTTTAAATTTAAGGGAGGCACTTCATACCCCGCCCCTCTCCAAATCCATTCCATTCCACCCTGTTCCGCCATTTTTGTAGTATGCTGGGGGACGGTGTAAAGAATAACCAATCACTTTTCCACTTGTAGCTTCGCATCTTTGAGCTCGGACTCCACAATCGCTCTGAGAAATAAAAATGTCAGATTTACGAAAATGGTAACTTCATGACCTTGTTTAGCGGTTCTGTTCTAATTGTTCAAGAAACACGATAGAAAACAGAAAGAAGTAAACAGATGGAAAAATATGACCCAAAAAGAATATAAAGAGACCCACGCAGCTCCTGGACAGACTACATTAAAATTGTCTGACTGCAAGGAGAGACTAAGTACATAACAAAATGTAATTTAAGTGCTAAAAAGTGGCTCTTGTATATCTCCCCTTTAAACCTTTTAAAAAATCCACTAATATAGTTTTAATATTCTGTATAATTAAACTTGCCTTACCTAATTATTCATGAAGACACAAAGGGCTGCACAGAGGCACAGTCCTGAGTCCAAATGAAGGGCCGGGCTCTTTCTGCATGGACTTTGCATGTTCTTCCCATGCAGGTGTGGGTTTCCTTTGGGTATCTGGCTTCCTCCCACAGAATATGCACATTAAGTTCAGTGGTCACTACATAGCCATTGTGTGTGCGTGTGTGTGTGTCTCTGTGTTACCCTGTAACAGGCTGGCATCCTGTCCATTATGTACCCTGCCTCCAGCCCATTGACTGCTGGGGATTGGCATTAGCCTCCTGCGCCCCTGCCAGTATTAGCGGGTATAGAAAATAATAGATGGGTTTACACAGGAAGACATGAACAAACAAACACAGATTTAAAACTGCTGAAAGAAAGGTTCAGGAGGGAACCGAGGATGATGACAGCTTTATTAAAGGTCTAACTTCATCAAGATTTCAATCAATGCATCTCTGTCTGAAACTCAAACACAAGGTTTTGTACATTTCCAAGTCTGGACAGAATCTTCGCTGAGTTAGCGTTAGGCAGCTTCTGGGAGGGGCAACTTTTTAAATCATCAGGCACCGATCGCCATGTCACATTAGATAAAAATGAATGAAAAATAGCTTCAATTACTACAACCTTTCCGTTTTTAGAAGAAAATTACTGTAGATGAAACATCTTTCTGGCTAGAAGCTGTTGGTGCTCAAGGTCACCAATATGTATTATGCTAAGGAGAGAGAAAAAGACTGCATTCAAACTATATAATCCATATAAAGAAAGGACTAACCACTCATAAATAAGCCAGGAGTCCTTTCAAAAGTTTAGAAAGTTCTAAACCAGCAGAATCAAATCATTTAATTCAAGAATTACCTTTAACTATATTGGCATGAATCTAACTAAAGTTTTTTGAGAGCTTCAGGGTCATAAACATTGCACAGAAATTCTCCTTCTCAGAAAAATGTTTAGAGGAGAAAAAAAGTATTATTTCAGCAACAGCACCATGAAGGCCTTCTGCAAAAGTCCTACCTGGCGGTGAAAAATGTGCAGATGTGGGCAAAAATGTACTTTTTCCAAGGTTCATAGTCACTACTACTCAAATGTAGAAATACAATGCTACAGGGTGACTAAAGGATTTCAGTCATTAAGTCCAATTGTTTGGGCATAAAATACACAAATTAATAGATCCGAGAGTAAACAAACAAAATGGAATGCTTCTGGATTTTAGAAAATGAATTTTATATTATGAACTTTGTAATGTGACAACCTCACATGTTTTCTCTATCTCTCTCTCTTTCTCTCTAAATAACCTTCCTGTGTGCTTTTCCCTAGAACACAACACAGCAGCATGCTTCTCCATGCAACACACGAAGCCACATTGCTTTAAAAAAAAAAAAAAGAGGGAAAAAACATCCTGCTTCAGGGAGACGGCTCTGTGTGTCCCTTGGACAGACACAGCGCCAAGCTGTGTCTACAGTGTATGAGTAAACACACACACGCACACACACACATGCACGCACACACGGGAAACAGAGCAGAAACAGAACTGGGAGGCTGTAGTTGAAACTATTACCTTGGCCTGGAAGAATTTCACAAAGATGATATTCCTGTTCTGTCTAAGGGTGCACACAGGTAAATGCTCCTTAACACAAATCCTTGCAGAGTGCAGACCTACGGTGATGGTGATGATGATGAAGATCGGGCTATAAGGGTTTCCAACCTGAATTACCCAGAGGCAGACTCCAAGGTTCTTAGATGTTTTTGTCCCATTTTGTAACAGTAACGATAATTTTAATCCCGTTTGAATGCATTATGACAAAAATCTGATTACGTCAAACACTGATCTATGTAATATGAAGCCATGCAGTACCTGGCGAAATGAGTTGTACACTTTGCTGTTTTTGGCCCCACATCACTTTTCAAACTTCAGTGTATTTATATCTTAAAAAAAAAAAAAAGAGCTGAAAGGTGGAATGTGCATCTGTATTCTGGTCTGAGTCAATACCTTGCAGAACCACTTTCTGCTGCAATTAGAGCTGCAAGTCTTTCTGAGGTATGTTTCTACCAGCCTTGCACATCTAGAGACTGAAGGTTTTGGCCATTTTTCCATTTTCTTCAAAGATTGTTCAGTATTTACTAAAAAAAAACCTCACTAAATGTGATGAAAGCCCTGTGCTGTTGCATTTGTTGCAGTTAGAATTAGGGGAACACGCCATGGCTCAGTTAGATCAATAGAAAGACATAAGGAGCTCTATTGCTAAAACTATTCACTTAGTTGCACGCACCAGCATGCATTAAATGACAACCTACTCTGACACCAGCCCAAACAACTGCCCCTGAAGCAGCTCCCACTTGTCTGGGAAGGCTTTCATAAAGGTTCAGGACTGTGTTTACGGCACCATTCTATCAGAAGCACATTTGTGAGGCCAGTCATTAATGTTGGAAGAGAAAGCCTGTCTCCACTTTATTGATCCTAAAGGTGTTATATCAGGTTCAGGTCAGATAGGTCAATCGAGATTTTCCCCACCAAACTCCTCCACGTCCTACGGGAGCGTGCTTTGTGCAGCGGTGCGCAGTCATGTCGGAAGAGACCATCTCCAAGACGGTCCAACAAAGGAGCACGAAAATGTCCAAAATGTGGAACACTGCAGCTCTAGAAGTTCGTTTCAGTGGAACTTAGGGATACAGCCCAACCTTTGAAACAGTGAAATGCATTAGTGGGGTGTACTAAAAGTACAACTTTCTTTTTTTCTACATTTCATAAAAGCCTTCAGATCTAGATGAGCAGTTTGGAAGAATGTTTTTCAAAATATCCTGCTTGAAGGAGCTAGCTCTGCGTGTTCCTTGGACAGACACAGCCCCAAGCTCTGCCTACAGTTTGTGAGTAAACACACATATGCACGCAAAACACACACACAAACACACACACACACACAGAGCGGAAACAGAGCAGAAACAGAACTGAAATTATAGCTGAAACCCTTACCTGGGCCTGAAGAATTTCACAAAGATGATTTTCCTGTTCTGACAAAGGGTGAACACAGCTTACAAGATGTCACTTTACACAAACCCCGTCAGAATGCATTAATGCAACAGAACACACAACACATACAAAGCACAGTTCAACTCTGCTTCCAATGTACAGCTGCCCTCAGACGGTGAAAGAACTCAAGAGATGCACAGACGGGCCATTGGCCCGAAGTCAACAGAAAGGAAGCTGGAAAGACACGAAAAGGAATAAAAGGAACGATACGGTTACAAATAACATTCTTTTTTATCAATTTAGCATGAAGTAAGCATGTTGCATTATGCATTATTCCACAGAGGAGTTCCTGAGCATCTAGTTAAAGCTGGCAGCTACAACGCTATTCTGTTTGCATGAGCGAACATCAGTACAAGTGTTCATTGCTCCTGAGATTTCCTTGCAGAGTTATCTCCCTTACCTCACAATCTGACAGGAGGGTACAGGCCATTAAAAATCCTGATTAGCCAGACCCGAGCCCCAACACACACACACCCACCATAAACATCTTGTAAACCCCACCGCTGCCAATAACGACCCCTTGTGAATCACCGTGAGCTACAGCGGCATCATTTACCTTCACCTGACCCGTGGTATTTGAAACGCATAAATCACCCGTTTCGTGCCAGCTTGTTGGACGTGTTGAGACCGAATGTGTAATTTGTTGCACCATCGGGATTCAAACCGCCGTCTAAGTGCCGCGTGCCCACAGAGAATAACCTGCGCTCTCTGCGATTACGCAGCTGCACTTAAGCAATGGAGAAAACACCTTTAAACAAGACACATCTTCACCTTTTGTTTTGTTTTTTTTGTAAATGTCTTTATTTTCTGTTCAGTCAAGAGCTTGTTCATTAAAAAAATATCACTATATGTCTGTTGAATCATTGGTCATAAACATTTCTGCTCTTTAAAAGAAATAGCCACTATACAATGACATTAAGCCCTTGTGCAACAATTATCAGTCTTAATAAAGGAAGCATCATAACGACAACATAATTAGCAAATCAATTTGAGCTCTATCAACACATCATGCACTCACATATTTAGCATTCCGAAGGCATCTCATTTGAATTGCTTCTTAAAAAAAAAAAAAAAAAAAAAAAAAAAAAGATTTACAGTGTTCAGTATCAACTAAAAGGACTGCAGCGGGGCTAATGGCGCCTCTGTACACACCAGCTGTGCAAGTCTCTGAAAGGTTTTACAGAAACAACACCTGAAATCTCAAGCTAAAGTGACCTCCAGAGACGTTTTGCATTGATGGCTCTGTAAAGTCCCGGCAAAACACATTCAGAAACTTTGCTCATTTACTTTGCTGTGTTTTATGCCTCTGCAATAAATATTTACCAGGAGCCCGAAGCAGACATGCTCGGCACGGCGATGGAAGACCCAAACCCTCATAAATGAGCTCATTAACAAGATCTAATTTGTGTTTTATATCATTTTTCAAGGCCATGCTTCTCAAACTCAGGTACATGGGTTGCCTTCAGCGTGTCTCAGAATAGTTTGGTATTAATTAATGTATTTGCACAGAATATATATAAGAAAAAAATTAAGCATCGTAGAGGTAAGAGGCATCTACATTAAAAAAAGGTGAGTTATTTAGGCCCACTTTGTTCTAAACAGAAACATCTTAAAAGAGAAGCACAGTGGAGAAAGTTCCCACACGAACTGATGCAGGCAACTGTGAATCAGGAACAGGTTCTGGTGGCCAGTATTTATTTGTCTTTCATGTCCCACCTTGGATCTAACCCAACTCTACTGTTCTCCCGCTCCAAGCTGGAACACCGACAGAATGTGCTAATCAACGAGTCCAGTGGCCAGGCTAACTACAGTTAGCAATGAAGTCCAAAAACAATCTATTTATTTGAATTTTGCACATTGAAACACTTGCGATTAGGGTTGGTGAGAAATTTCCACTCAGAAATTCACCATCTAGGGATATTTCATTCTTTAAACCCTAAACTTTGACTTCTGAGGAGGAAACGGTTTGCATACTAAAATCGCATCCTTAACCCAATCAAGCAGGACCAATTATGTTTTTGGTTGCATTCAGTAGAAATGGAAAGACAAAGAAAAAAACACTCAACTGGTGACCAGAATCTGAAAGCTTCTTAACATGATCAGTTAAAAAAAAATGTTTTTTTGTCTGATTAGTGAATGTACTAAACACTCCCAGTGGTAACAATACAGTGTAGAAGCTAATACTGAGGGGAAAAACACTCAGTTATCAATTTTCTGTATAAGTATGATTAAAATGACCGGAAAAGGATATGTAGCATGATATAACATTACATTAGAAGTACGTTTCCGTCTCTGTCGGTTTGGCATTTTCATGGGTTATTGAGACGCATTTTAATGAAAGAAAACTGCTAACTTGAAACCACATTTGTGCACTCGTTCTGACTAAAAAAAATGTTTCATCCCTACATGATTGTGAGTAGAAAGGACCGGGACCCAGCAAGAAGGTTAGAAATGTATTTTCCTTTTCAGTTACAATGCAACCCTGTTTAAGAGAAATCAAATTTAGGTGGGAGAAAACCTGAGATCGTACATCTCTAGTTTGCATGATATTACCCAACAAATGGTAAAAGTCCAAGTCTTGTTGAGAAAATGTTGTAAATGTTTGTCAAGATGGAAAAACTGGGTATTTAGCGAGGAGGTAGACGTTATAAAAAGTTGGATAACCATTGCTTTTAGGGGTATTTAAGAGGTTTCCCTGCAACCATTCATAATACTTAAAGAACGATCACATTAGGTTTAAGCAAACTAACTACCAAACACTTGAGGGGAATGGATTTCAGTCGCAACAGAAAGTTTAGTTGTTTTGTTTGTTTGTTTTTGGCTCTGGCTATATATTTAATGCAGATTTGACAGCGCTATCAAATATGGCAACACGTCCCACCAAACGCCACCACCAGTGCAGTGTAGTGTAGTCCTGGAAGCAGGTAAAGCACTGGGTTCATTATGAGCAACAACGACAACAAATGCAGCATCCGCAGCACATTCAATAATGCCATCCAGTGTCTCTGAAAACATGACGGGTTGGGAAAAAAAGGTTGTGCTTATACAAAATGAACGAAACACAATCAACAGACACAACGCAACTACAAATCAACCCAACAGTTACCTTCTGTACACGGTAATCCCTGCGTCTTGATCAAGTCTGTCATTTATCCGGCGCAGCTTTTGTCTCCGACTGTATAGGGAATGCTGTCAAACAGCTGGAGGCAAAGTGAGTCATCCAGTGTCGTTCCATACACGAAAATAAAATAAAAGCACGACGTCGTACCACTGCTCGCTTCTTTTGTTTGCGACTGATTAAAAATAAAATGCACTGCAGTGACCCATCTCTAAAGGATGAGTCTTCATTACCTCAATAAGTCCACAGAATCTTAAGACTGTACCTTAAATATGTCCCAAATCCTGCATCCAGCTCTGCTATTTGATGCCATGCCCTTCCTATCCGCTTATCGCTACAGTAATCGTCCAAATTTAAGAACAGAGGACAACTTGGAAACAAAAAAAAAGACCTGAAAGAAACAAATTACTGTTGCAGGAAGTGGAAAGAAGAAAGCCCTGCTACCCCCCCCCCCCCCCCCCCCCCCCATCCCTGCTCTCTGTACCCCACTGTGGCGTTTCCATGACGCCTAAAACCAGACTTTGCTTTCATCACGGTCAAATCAGAGGATTGGTGAAACTCTGACGCAGGTGCGGAGGGTCTGCCTTTTGGGGGGGGGGGGGGGGGTGCTGCTCTCCTATGAGGGGAACATTGATTTTCGAGTCTTCGGAGGAGGTGGGGGGGGCTTGTTCTCAATTTTCGCGGGTAACGGGGGGCCGAACTGCGGGGAAACACAGAAGACGGTTCGTGTTAAGACTTTAAATAAAAATACAAAAACAGAATATTTCCACATTTATTCGCCATTAAATATGCATTAGGGAGGGGCCGTCGTTTCCTCTGAGCAGATGTACCTCTGAAGAGATGGCATGGTTGTCAATCTCGTGCGGATGTTTCTTCGGAGGCATGGGTGGGGGAGTCCCTGGGGTGTCGATAGTATTGACATCATTGTCGCTGAGGAGTGATGAATAACCTAGTGCGGGAGGGAAGAAATAAAAGCTCCTTAGACCACATCCATCTGTGCATATGTGTGACCTGATTAGCTCGGCAGACCAGAATGTGCTTACACGCGGAAAAGTCTGCCGCGTTCCCTCTTTATTGTGTGAAAAGCACAACTTTAAGAGGAAAAAATAAAGATGCTGGCGTGCAGCGCCATGCTTCTCAGAAGAGGAGCTCTTTGCTACGTACTGGAGCTGCGCGGAGTGTTTGGAGTGTGCGGGGAGGCGGGAAGCGGGCTGAGTTGGTTAGACAGGCTGAGCTGGGATGAAACGCCCTGGAATAGGGAGAGGGTGAGCCGTCTGTCACCTAGTTGTAAACTTTTGGGTCTCTGCTGCTTGTCAGGGGAAACCTAAGAAAAAAAAGATATACAGGAAAAGCACAGAAGACCATAAGGAATGCTCTGTACTCACTATTATACTTAAAATAACTTTATTTCAGTTCAATAACAATACAGTCACTTGCAAAAAGTATTCATATATTGATCTTTATCACATTTACAACAGCAAACTTCAGGGTATTTTATTGGGATTTTATGCGACAAAGTATGACGTGGAAGGCAAATAGTACAGTTATTATATACCACACAAGTGTGTCATTCATTTGTGTTTAGCTTGCTTTACGTACTGCTGTACGTCTAAATAGAACCCACTGCTACCATCTACCTTCAGCAGTCAGCAGGACAATGACCCTAAACATACAACCAGAGCTACAATGGAAGGATTTACATTAGAGCTGGGTGACGTGGCTAAAAACAGGCTTTTCTCCTTGTAATAAACCATTCTAATAATAAAATTAGAAGTGTAGCATCTTTCTAAATACAAACTAAAAGAGCTATTTAAAACAAAGATTATTAACAACTAATTAAGAAAATTGACAAACTCAACACGCAATTGCATTTAGCACTATGGAACATTATGCGAGTAAAAAAACGAGTAAAAAATTACACTTTTTTACAACTATAAATAAATGCATGTATAAATCCTCTTTCTAGCAGGGTTTACCGACGCAGATATGTTTCAGTACAAGCATAAAACAAAGACAAACAAGCCCAAAGGTGGTAATCTCCTCTCTGTCTTAACTGTAATGTAACGCCTACCTTTATTATTATTGTCATGTTCTGTTCCTCAGTATAATATTCTAATAGTTTATTTTCCGGCAAATCAAAAGGATCTTAATGTGTTTAAATGCCCCGGTCAAAGTGCAGGTCTAAATCCAGCTGAAAATCTGTGGCAGGACTTGAAAATTGCCCTTTAGAGGCCCTCTCTGTTTAATCTGACTGAGACTGAGCAGTTTTGCTGAAAGAAAAGGCAAAATATATCTCACTAGATATGCAAACCAGAACAGACATACCCCAAAAAATGTGCAGCCATAATTAAAATGAGTGGTTCTACATTTTTTTTTGAAAACTAAGAAAAGCCTCTTCTTCCACTATTTAGTTATGCACTAGTTTATGATGGCCCTTCACATAACATATACAAACATAAGGAGTTATAACGTCACAAAGGTGAAAAATGCCTGGCAGTATGAAAACTTCAGTATGGCGCTGTAACGTAGCACAAAGTGTATAGGCACAGTTTAGGCCTCACCTCATCGCTGTCTGACTGCTTCTCCAGCAGGACCTGGGATTTGCTCACGCTCCACTCCTTCCTGTTCTTCCGAGCGATCCTGTTGTCTTCCTCGGAGCGGGACAGAACAGAGACCCTGCGGTCGCCGCGACAAAGCGACAGAGAACCGTTAGGGAATGACCCGAGGCGGAGAGACAGGAGCAGCAAAATGCGTACCCAAAGTGACAAATGACATCGTTTTTATACAGGAAAGAAAAAAAAAAATCCATGTCTGAATATTAGTCGGGGTATTGTGTTGATGCAGCGGCACTAACTCATGGGAGGGGTGCCCGTCCGAGGACGCAGACCAGCTGGAGAGACCCGAGGAGGTGCTGGACAAGGTGGACGCGGTGGACATGCGGCGCAGGGTGGAAGACATGATGTAGGGCATGACGACGGAGCCCACGCGACTCTTCTTCTTCTCGGTCAGGGAGCAGGGCTGGGACACACAAATGGGATTAAGCGTCACTGGGGTGCAGGGGGAATCTTGGCAGGAAGATGCGGAGTGACAGGCGAAGCGCTGGTTGCAATCCCCGGCTAAAGGAAGATTTATGGTCCTGTGCTAATATAATGTACACTATCCTTTGAATGAGAAGCATTTGATAAGGCCAGTAGCTAAAGTTGGCACCCCGGCGCATGAAATTGAGTTTGCAATTGGCAACGCACCAAGGTTATGACGCCATAAAGCTTCTCCACTTTCTCCCGAAGATCTTGGAAGCAAGTGACTATACGGTTGTGTAAGGGCTTGAGCTGCTCCGACGTCTTCTCCCCGTGGATGCGTATCCCATCCTCCAGGAGAGGGATCTGGGGGTGGAGGTGAGGTAGGACAGAAGTAGAGCACATGCACGTGTCTGGCAGAGGAAGAATAAAAAAAAAAAAAATGGGATCTTGCCAAAGATGGTGGAAAGATGTACCTGCAGGGCGATGAGCTGTTTAAGGACCTCGATGCGTTCGTGGTCACCCGGGTGCTGTTGGATGTAGGCGTCGGTGAAGAAGGCCTGCAGAGGAAGGAAACTAGGTGACAACTTGGCAACGCGTTAAGCACGCTCATTTAAAAATATGGCTGCAAGCAGCAGTGAGCAGGCTGCCACCATGTTATGAAGAGGCTCCCGTGTGAATAGGACGCTATAAACCCTTAACAGAAAACAAGCCAGACACAAATAATGTCAGAGAAAAGTCTAGAGTTACATGACCTTACTGTAGCCTGGCCAACGTTTGACCGCATTTATGTGCTCAACAATATCCTGCATTTAAACAGAGAATGAGTGCAAAGTCACTTCCATTTTAATAAGATTTAAAACCCTCTTTCTAAAGTTTTACAAAAACTATTAAAACTAGATATTTAGATACAATGTGTAAACAGACACTGCCCTTTTTTCTCTCTGTCCAACATTTAATCAAACAAACCCTTTCCTGCTTGAAATCAGTTAGAATGACCAAAATTAATAAAGTTTGCCTAATGTCCAGGTAGTAACACAAATAGCATTTTTTTTATATATATTTCTTTCTATATTCTCAATTTCTGATGTTTAGAAACATCTGCCTGGTATTTGATTGACATGTCTTTTAAACACTATGACCTGGATTAATACATTTAGCTACCCCTCCAGAAGGTTCTCACTATAGTTTACTGAAGTTTTGGGCCATTCCTCCTAAAAGAACTGGAGGAAGTGAATCAGGTCTGTAAGCTTGCCTTGCACCTTTTCAGGTTTCACCATAATTCCTTCTGTAGGATTCAGATCAGGACTTGTTGTGGCCACTTAAATCACTTGAGTGTGTATGCATACGGTACATTGTACATTTAGAAGATGCCCCCCTTCTAACAATAGGGGAGGTCACGTTACATGGGAGAATGGCATGTACCTACAGCTTAAAAGAAGTTCTCCCTCTCTGGCTTTGAATTAAGAGAGCTCTCTAGATCAAGACTTGCTGGAGTTAGTTCCACATTTCCTGATGTCACAATAGGCACACCTCAGGGCTCAGTCTTGGAACCTACTGTTCACAATCTACGTAATAAATCTGTGCACAAACCTTTTGAATCTCTCCTACCATCTTTATGCGGATGATACTGTTGTATAATTCTGTTCAAAACTCAGACATTTGAATTTCTGCAGTCTGCCTTTGACGCAGTGCAGATCTATCTGGAGCAATAGAAATTGCTTATGCTGAAAAATATAAAGCAATGCTTTTTTTTTTAATCCATCAGTTTCTTCTGAGAACAAATCCTTAATTAAAAGCTAATTTTTAAGCTAGTCATCAGTTAAAAGCACCTGGGATCAATTATTGATGCAGCGCTTTCTTAAACATTTGATCTCCAAATTAAGGGTGAAGCTCGGTTTTTATTATCCATTATTAATCATTTGAATGCTATAATGAGAAGAAAAAAAACACTGTAACCCTTGTTTATTGCCTGTTTATTTTTTATGTGTTCTCTTCGCTGGAGTGGCCAAAAATAAATTTCACCACAGTAACACGCAGTGACAAAGAATCTTTGAATCTTTATTACAGAAAGAGCCCTCAGAGCACTGAAGCCTCTGATAACAGCAACATTTCTGCCTTTAGTTGATTATGGTGATGTTGTGTATGAGTGGTTCAACCATTTGCCTACAATCGTTGACTCTGGTGTACCACTGTGCTCGCAGATTAACCACCGGTTGTAGTCGCCTCACCCACCACTGTGAACTGTATGCCGATGATGTCTTCCTTGGGTTAAGGTGCTATGCACACTGGAGGGCACTAGTTTATAAGGCTTTTATTAGCTTGGTTCCTACTTATTTATGTATTTTTCCTCGGATGAAAGTGCTATGACTTATGGTCAAATGACATTTCTCCGCTCCTTGTGTTTGAACTGAAATGGGGAGGAAAGCTTTCCATTGTGTGGAGTGCCCTCCAGTCTGAACTGAAACTGTCAGTCCTGGTTTCACTGAAAGCCTTCCCCTCTGTCTTAAGAAACTGACAACGGAAATCCTTCAAACACTGCCTATATTTTAAATCATCATGCTTGCTGTTAATTTTATATTGTCACTGTAATAATAACGCCTGCATTTTATTCGTCAAATTGCTCCCAGTGTATATATTTTATTTTAATAGTTTTGTTAATGCCCTCTGTCTTGTCCACTATGAAGCCTCAATCTCAACAGGTCTTTTATCTGGATAAATAAAGGTTTAATTTTAAAAAGATGACCATATGGTCCATACTTGTATCTGACTGTTTAAACAGATGTGCCATCTTTAGGCATCTAGAAATTGTACCCAAGGATAAACTTGATTTATATAGGTCCACAATGCACTTCCTGTTATCTTGGCTTATTAATTTAGATTTTTAATGGCATCACATAAAAAAGCCATGTTTAGAGTGTTGCTTTAAAATAAACCCACTGCTTCCACTTAAATCAAATGTGAAATTATTCATCAGAACCTTAGAAAACCACAACATCACTATTTTGGGCATTTCACAGACAGTTTCTAGGCAAAGCAATGACACTGTATGTAAACTTCTGACTTTGAAGAAAGCAGTGAAAAAAAAAAAAAAAACGTAAAAAATATGTGGTCATTAGTCCGGCATTTAGCTAATAAACATAATCCGTAATCCTGCCTGACCTCAAAAAGAAAAGGTTCTGTCTGACGTATTATCAGATGGCGAGCACAAAGTTAAACTTTTTTTATGTGTATGTAAACTTCTGGTTTCAACTGCATGTTTAGTCAAAAAGAAAATAATTATAGGTCTCAGTATTTCTTTTCTTCTAACAAAAGTATTCTGCTTCGCCTGTTTTGTAACAGAGTGAAAGCAGCGTTATGCATACATTTTGGGCGCCCCAGCAGAGTCAGAGGAAGAAAGCGTACACTTGGTGAAAGGTTTTGGCAATGAGTGGTAGTTTGATATTGTTGTGGCCATAAACACCCTGTTGAGCCTGCCCCAGTTCAAGGCCAAAGACCTAAGGCTAAAGACCTATTTGTTCAGTACGGCCTTTGATATATGAGAGTTTTGCCCCCCTTTAAAATGTGAACTTAATTATAGTTACATTTACAGTTGATGTATTATCATTATCCTCATCCTCATCATTATTATTATTATTAATTCTGTACAGCACGTTGATCAATCTGTGGTTGTACAGCGCTTTAGAAATAAAATGATTGATGATCGATTATAAGGAAAAAAGGAGGATATGAAGCTGTAGGAGCTGAAGAAGACATTGTCTGTTACTGTAGCAACAGAGGGATGAAACATCGAATTCAATTCTGGGAAATGGGTTTCTCTCAGTAGTTGCTTTTTTAACCGGAGACAAAACAGACTAGAAAATGTCATTTATTTTGAAGCAAATCTTTACAAAAATCAAAAAGGCTCTTCAGCTATTCAGTACTGAGGATCCTAGTTTACTCATGGCAGATAAACAGAAGAAAGCGAACGACAACCCTCTTTGGTGTCAAGGTTGTTACTGAAGGAAGACTTGAAGTTAACTATTCAGTGAATTCTTTAAAATTGAAGTCAGATGAATTAAAAAAAAAAGGTGGAAAAGGCTCCTAAAAATGTAACAGTAATCTTTGTGGCGAACCTATCTGCTGTAGATCTAGGCAATGACAATAGAGAGTGAGATTGAACACATCACAGCAAAGCTGCTCTGCCGGATAATAAGAAGTAATTTTATCCACTTAAGGTGCTTCTACCTCTCATGGAGTACACCAGGTTTGAAATTGCTGGCACCCTCTTAAAATCTCAGAACAAAAATCTAAATTATCTAGAGAATAAACACAGATTTGTAGATTTATATACAGTTGAAACCACAGGGTTATATACACTACATAAAAAGATACAGATGCTTCTCACTGTCTGACATGAAATCTGAATAATCTTTATATATTTTAGGTCTGTTAGAATTAACATGTTTTTCCATGTTTTCAGCTTAAAATCCTTTGTGTGGCTGCGCACACACTTTTGTTAATGTGTGTCTGCCAATAGGTGCCGTGCTTCAAGAGAGCAGATGGCTACTTATGCAGCTACTTAACTCTGTTTGAAAGAGAAACTGAGTTTCTGTGACTTGTGAAGGAGATGGACCGAGCTCAACGAATCTCCAAGAGCGAAACTGCGGCTTGCTCAGCGCTCCACATGTGACCAGGATGCAGACCCAGGAATCATTTCATATTCTGTATCAGGAGAGCTGAAATGGAACAACCTGATGAAGTGACTGCATAACTTTGGTGAATATTCATAGTTTCCAGCTGCCGTTAAGCAAAGACGAGGAAGAAAGCTTTGGACTAACGGCAGAGGAGCGAGTTACCCAAAAATGAGGAAGACGAAGAACACTTTGTGTCTCAAGTGCTCAGATGCACCATAGTCCAGTCTTAAAGCGCAAACTCTCTCCTGAGGATGGATGGATGGATTATTTAGACACAGAAAGAGAGCAGCAGAACATGGGACACATCGGACACGGAGTGAGTTTGAAAAGTTAAAAAAAAACCTGATACATCATACTGAAATTTAAGCCGTGTATCATTTAACCTTCCATTTTTAGTATCCAAACATGATTGTGGCAGATAATTCATACCTGCATAATCAAACTCTGGTCTTTGAGCTAGAAATGCACAATCTCTTCTTTTATATGGTTGATTGCTGCTATACCTGGAAGATTTCTCCATGAGATTATTTTTATGATAAGGTAATGAGAAATGTTATCTTAACAGGTGCCCATAAAAATCTTTTTAAAAATTTCATTTAAAAAAAAAAAAAAAACAGAACAAGCAATTAAAAAGCAGAAATACCATTGTGCATGATGCAACTTGCAGACACAGAAACATGAAGGGATGGAAAACTTAACATTTACCAGTTTTGTAAATGATAACTGTTTAAGGTAACTAAGTTTTTGTTTGTATGAGTGTGTGTCTTTGTGTTACCATTAAATTTGGTGTTGTCATTTTTTAACTACTAGAACTGAAGTCTGGTTGTTCTTGTTTTTTAATCCTTTTTTTTTTGGATTTGCCATGTCTTGGATGACTCCACCAGCATAACACAAAAGGTACTTATTTTAGATAGATAAGAAATTATCTAACTTGCATTAAAACCAAAATATTTCTCAGCTAAGTTAAGCCTGTACTGGCCTAAGATACAATATTGAGTTTAAATGGGGTTACACGATGACTCAGTTAAATTATGCATTTGATTTGATGCTGTTCAAATTAAAATTACCACCTTGCGGCTGTATGCCTCTCCAGTTCACACCCAGTGCCACTCAGTCTGACCTTTTGATTGCTAAATGTCACCACATTATGATTCTACCCAAGCAGACATTTGCGAGAGATCGTGTCCTTACTACCTTATGACTACTTAAGTCTTAACCAAAAACATGCTTGGAAAGGGCAAAGTGGCAGCGACCTTTGGCCACCCGAGCCAAATGTGGAGAGGCTAAAAAAAAGTCACTAATGTTTGTTCTTTAGATACTGAATATAAAAAAAAGGATATGCACATAGACGACATTAAATATTTAAGAGTCCAGTCACTGGAGGCAGAAAAAGTGCCCTCTGCAGCAAAACTGTCATATTAAATTACAAAGCCAGACCTTCTCGTAGTTGGAGAAGCCGCCCATGACGGCCGGGTCAACAATGCCGCTCAGCATCATGGACAGCGGGTTGACGGACAGCGACCGGTCGCAGGCCTGCTGCTGCACCAGGTTGCTCAGCTTCTCATTGGCCATCTCCATTGTTTCTATGGCATTCATCAATGGACTGATCTCCTCCTGACCCACAGATAAGAATCCTTCATTAATTAAGATTTAACAATACAGCAAGCAGCTTTAGAAATAAGGGCCGCTTCTCACCACTGAGACGGATTTAACTTCAAACCACTTGAGAATCCCAGGGAAGCGGTAGGCAGAGATGTAAGTGGTTCTCTCAATCCACATGGTCTGCAGGGCAGAATATTAATGTCATACTCAGGTGGGGACATTTTCATGTCTTTATTAATCTTCAGAGAATACCGTGTGCTTACACGAAACATTTTTTCCTGCTACAAGGTTGTGCTTTCACATCATTTGACATCTTCAAAACAAATGTAAAAAGGTGCTCACAGCAAACTCGTTGTCCGGATCCTTTTCGCCTTTCCTAAAGGGCCTGGAGTACTGGAACTTGTCCACTTCATTGTATCTATAATAGCTGCAGGGAAACAAGAAAGGACAGCGATAACTTAACACTCTGCCTAGAGAACTGTGCACCCTCCCCCATTCAATAGAAAATACATCAGTCTTTAAATGTGTTGTCACACACTTTAATATCTGCTCTGGAACCCCTTTGTCTTTAAACCGCTGTGGCACTGTGAGAACTGGCTTCACAGTGAAGGACTGGATGTCTGTCCAGTTCAGCTAAGGATAAAAACCAGAAACTGGAAAGAAGAGACAAGACAAATTGGTCTGAATCATTCCTTTTTTTCCCCCTTTTTCATTTGTAGCTGTGAGGCTGCAATTAGATAGAGTGGTACTTGAAGTTGAATGGCTACTAAAGTAAAACCTAACATCACATACTGTAGAAAGCTGATAGTTTACTCTGTGCACAATGCCAAGCAAATAACCTGTCAAATCCCCTGTTGAATATTTTCAAATTTTGTCATGTTCACTTCAATATATTTTATTTGGATATGCTTTAGCTTTCCTTCTCCTAGAGACTAGACTTTTCTGCAGATTCATTTTTAAAACATCGGCCCAAACTCAGTCAGATCAGACCAAAAGGCTTTGTGGAGAGAAATTTAATAGATTGGTCACAAATTATCATTTGGATTTGGTTCTGGACTTTGACTAGGCCATTCTATCACCTGAATATGCTTTGACCTAAACCCTTCCACTGCAGCTCTAACTGGCTGTTGTCCCTCTGGAAGGTAAGCATCTGCCCTATAGTTAGGTCTCCAGCAGCTTCAAACAGGGTTTCTTCATGGATCGCCGTATATTCAGCTCCTTCCAGCTTCCCTGTCCTTGCTGAACAAAAGCATCCTCTCAGCACGATGCTGCCATCACCATGTTGGCCAAAAAGAAATAAATCTGGGTTGGTCTCATCTACCCAGTGCATCTCCTAACCACCTTTCTGTGACCCTTCATGGCTTGTGCCATCTTTTGGCTTTCTTTCAGTAATGGCTTGATGCCACTCTTCCACAAAGGCCAGATCTACTTGTCCTGTCAACAGATTCTCCCATCTGAGCTGCAGACCTCTGCAGCTCCAACAGAGTTACCAGGAGACCCTTTGCTGCTTGTTTTGACCTGACAGTCAGGTTAGGTTTAATTAAAAACCATGTATAATTTATAATTTCATTGCATAAATTATATTTGTTCCTCTTCACAATAATGCACTATATAATCACAATGAAATACACTGAAAAATACAGCGATTATTAAGGTGAAAGGGGGCGGAAAAGCTAATAAAAGCTTCTAATCGGCAACGGCGTTTCTGTGGTCACTCAAGGATACGCTGCCCAGGTGAGTTACAGATGTCGTCTCCAGGGGGCGCTGTGCTCGTCATCCGGGCTGCATTTGGGAACTGAGAGAGCAGCTTTAAACTGAAATCTTCCAGCCACTCATACTCTTTGCCTCGATAGATGAACATTTTGTTCTGCAAGATAAAAAAAATGAAAAAATATCATTGTGCAACCCATCAAATCAAAGCCTATAAATAGAAAGATCTGTCATCAAGGTTAATTTACATACTTGATGGGGTAGGGTGGGAGAATGATTAAAGCTTCAACATGACTGCATTCATTCTGATATTCTCTTGTGGCATCAAAAAGCCAATAACCTTTATTGGAATTATTGCACATTGCCCCAATAAATATTTCAAAATGCCAGCTCATTGCATAAGCACAGCAATATGAGGTTGTCTCTGAGTCTCCATTTATTGAAACAGGTAATCATTTTCTTACCCTGAGGAAAGAAGGGAATCCAAGGCCGTAATAACCGACAGCAAAGTACTCCGGCTGTGGCCGCATTGCGTGCATTATTTTCTCATAGAACTTGGCTTGCTCATTCTGTGACAACAAAAAGCAGTGAGAAAGCATGATGTAATAAAACTATGTTGCAAATATGGCAGTGCTTACAAATTGGGGGTGGCATCCACAATGCAGCTTAAAGAAGAAAGATTTTTGTCTTTGTAGGTGGTTGAAAAATGTACTTTTAGAGTACTAAATCTTCCACATCACAAGTTTTATTTCTTATAGCCCATTGCAGCACCAACACTCCCAGCAGACTTGTTCGCACGCTTTAAGAGCGATGATGTTTGAATGACCCCTTGCTCTTACCAGCAGCCCGCTCAGCTCCATGAAGTCGAACATTTGGCTCTCGTGCATCTTGGCCAGCTGCTTGCCCAGCTCAATGGCCTTCTCCCACATCTGACAACAGAGGGGATGTGCGCATTTAAGTGTTGCGGGATCATAAAACATCAACTTAGAAACAGGAGCAAAACCCAGACTGCCATCTGGCTCCCACCGCTCTGTTTAACAAATGGCTGGCCATTACAACACGACGACCTGTGGCTGGTATCTGGGCTGTAGCAACATCCTAATGGGTTTCTACACGCAACTACAAAGTAGAAAAAAAAAACTAAGCAGTTACCTTGCCCTTGTCCAAGTAGCATATAATCTCCTGGAAGAGCCTCTCTTTTAGCTCCTGTTGGGTCCACACGGGCTCTCCGTCTCGAGGTATCAGATGAGGTGCGCAAGGTTTCTCTGACCACTGCCGAAGCCGGACAAAAAGTACAGAGAAATTGGCAAAGGCTGAACTAGAAATTAATGAGAAGAAAATCGAAACCGGAATTTCTCGGAGTCCTTGGAGCAAGGCTTGCACGGGGAATAGACCTCTAATAATTCAGCATGTAGCAGCAGAGTGTATGCAGCCTCCGTGTAGTTTTCGCAGTCCAGATGCAAATCTCGCAGCTTGTACAGATAGCTGGTTACGAGAACAGAGACGTTAGATACAGTTAAAGGCCAAACCTTAACAGCCTCACGGATTCCTCCTGACTCACCGGATATAAATGTCCTCTCTCTTCTTTTCTTTGTAGAAATTCTACAGGAAAAATAACAATTTTACAGGTTTTTAAAGGAGTCATGACAACAAATCAAATTTTTCTGAGGTTTTGGGGGTGTAATATGATCTGCTGTGCAGTGATGAGGCCGTGTGAATGTCAGAAGTGAGTAACAAAGGACCTGCTCAGGGGCAGTCAGCTTTGATGCTTCGCTCAAAAATTTTCAGATCAGAAAAAGGGTCGTCTTTCTACATAATTCGTATTTTCCAATCAGAGCACCCAATCAAGCAAAAAAAAATTTTTCGTTGCCGAGGAGAGCAGCTCTCTGCCACAGTCACGGCGGTGAAGAGCTGGCTCTCCTCTGCATATTCCTGTGTCGCAGCAGTGCTACCACAGCGAGCTCCCCGCCACGCCGCGGTCTATATTTCAGTCCCACCGTGTTGAATCACAGCGGCAGGTTAAAGCCTTTGGTCAGCTTGGCCACGCCTGTCTGACTTCTTGCAACACAAACACTTCCACTAACCATAAAACCATAACAATGGAGTGTTGTTCCAAGAAGGACGGTGTGGATGGAGGAGGAAAATGTTGTGGGGGGACCGCGTTTGAACGGTTTTCCAAATATGGTTGCAGCCAATCAGAGTGCAGTCAACTAGATAGAGCCGTATATCATTACCACAAAACAACATGCTCACATTATGCTCAAGTCCAAAAGTGGACTTCTACAGTTTTAAAACAGCTTCATTCTTGTCAGTTACACAAAAAGCAGTTTATTAATTACTTGGGAAGTTGAGGTAAAATCAATCCCTTTCAGGACATAAAGGGACAGGTTTTCTATTATGATAAATGTTTAATAATCTTTTAAATTACCACCTAATTCTAACCTGTCAGTTTTAAATATTGCTAAAATTGTGTTCACTTATTAAGACAAGAGTTGATTTAAAACAGTGGAAGTCCGCTTTGGCTCCTCTCTGACCAGCTGTTAGCATGAGCCTCTGAGACACTCTAATCTGGATTTTTAATTAAAGAAGCTGCCTAGAGAGTTAACTACCTGAGCTAAGACAGCTGCTTATAACCTTCAAACAGAACCTGACTGTAACCATCCCTTTTACTGTCTTCCACTGAGTGCAGACTACAGGCTTAAAGCTTACCAGCACATTGACAGTGCAACTCATGCGGTGCTCGGGACTTTCATCATGTGTGATGGTGCGGTACGCCAGGAGATTCTCCAGCAGGCTGCTCAGCAGCAGAGCCAGCTCTTCTCCGGACTGGGACAGGTATCTGTGGCGTCTGCAGTGCTCCAACAAGCTGCACAAGCAAACATGAGTCCATCATGAAATTCAACCCAGAGAGGTTATGTGTCGAGGAGCTGTTTGGCAACTGATTAAAATCATAAATCATGTTTTTTTTATTGGAATCTTCTTAATATGCCTTTGCAGTGCAGTGTGCTTTTAAACTAATTAAAGTATTTTAGCTTTGCATGACGCTCTATGCTTCAAAAACAACCAACTAAATCAGGGCAAATAATTTCTGTTTGATCTGCTACTTTGCCTTACATTTTCTCCAAAAGGACTTTGTACTGTTCATCTCCACGGCCTCCTTCTACTTCTTGATCCAGTTTTGTTATGAGTTCATTCTCAAACTGCGGAGATAAGAGGGAAATCAGAGGGGAGCAGACATACAAATTAAATGGTGGGTTGTATTTGTCCTAAAAAGTGAAATTCATGCAAGGAGGACCCACAGGGCTGAACTCCTGAGGCAGCATTTTACCTTTTCGAAAGAACGCGCTGAGCTGAAGTTGTGCTCACACTGCATCATATCGAAGAAGATAGGAATGGTATCCTTCCTGAGCTCTGGCTCTGGCACCAGCGTGACCTCCAGAATGGGGCCGACCATGGAGGGGATAAACTTCATTTTGTGGGGGCCTGAGGGACGGCAAATATTATCACGCAGAAATATTACAGCATGACTTGAGAAGGCAATATGCTGCCTCTTCAGGTCTCAACAAACAGAGGAGGAATCTAATAATGTGCCTCAGAAACCACCAACAACAGCACACTTTGAAACTGGACAATAAAAAAATATTGTCTAGTTATTCCCCCTCGCATCGCAGGCAGCCACCGAATAAACAGTTGCAGTAAGTCTACGACGACTGCAATGCTATCAGAACACAATGCTCACCGAGGTTGTACCACATGTCTCGGATTCTGAATCCCATGGTCTTCCTCATGTCTCCATATCTGAAACACAGTCAAATCAAGCAGTTTGAGAAATTTCTTTCTCTCCAAGTTCAATTCAAAACTGATTATTGATAACCCCGGTAAAGATGTGTGCATATTCTTAAAATAATATCCTTTGATAGCATAATCTCCCACAGGAAAATGTCTTTGGTGAACCACTTCTGTGTAGATTTAGACATCGGTTTTGGAGCTCTCTGGACCTCTCCTGGACTGAAAAACACCTATCTGGCAAAGAAGGCCAAACAATGGCTCTTCTTTCTCAGGAAACTGAAACAGACTGAAACTCTCTACCCAGTTGCTAATAACCTTTTATAGAGCTACAATTGAAAGCATCCAGTGTCTCGTCATTACAGTGTGCTAAGGGGGCTGCACGGCACAGGTGAGGAAGGATTTAGCATGGGTGGTGAGAACAGCGCAGGGGATTGTGGGATGCCTTAAGCAGGATCCGGACACGGTTTCTGCAGCACGAGTCCAGAAAAGGACCAGATGTACAGCCACAGATCCCACCCAACCTGACAATGCACCGTTTGTCCCATTTCATCAGGTTAACAATTCAGGAACATTAAATGAAAAACTAATAGACTTAAAAACAACTTCTTTCCCAAAGGTCACCTATATAGCTCCCATTCAGCCGTGCTGCATGGCGTCGCAACGTCAACTTCTCAACCAAAACTTACTGATGTGCTCAGAAGGCAAGGATGTGATGACAGAAAAGCGGAGGGCATTACGCAAAAAAAATGTAACATGGTAGAATAAGGCATGATGCCTGTAGCCCAGTTAATGGTGAGAGCTTTCATGAAAATTATAAACATTTCACTTATGCTATTCATCATATTTGTTTCTACTCAGTAACTTAAAGTTACATTTTATCAATAAGTCTAAGTTCAATAATGTGAGAGAAAACAATAATTATTTATTTATTCTGTCAGGTGGCTCAGTAAATTAATATTTAATGATGTGCATCTTTTTAAACTCAGCATATTGTTAAAAAAGGGCCCTTCATTTTATAAAAAGGACCCTCTTGATACAAAAGAAAACTCTGATTTTAAAGAAAATTGCCGCTTATGAATGAAATGGCCGCCCGTGAAGTCCATCGATAAGATTAATCAACCTTAGATTATCTCAATAATCAATGACTTGCATCCCTAATTTGCACACATTTAGCTTCTCAAAGGGTGTTTTGACATCCATGGAAATTACACAGTTCTTTAACTTGAAGATTTCAATTTTTGCTAATGACCATCAGCACACTTTTTAACTTCTCAGGAAGAGTTTATCTGGTACATCCAGGCAATGGCACAGTGTTTTACATTGTCCTGGAAACTGACTGCTCTACCTGTCCTTTTCACTTGAACATCAATTAACTTGAACATTTCTACTATGGATGCTTTTAGCAACTCAGGAGGCGCAACTTTAACATTATGTCTTAATTTGTGGCTGTGTGTGAATTCTAAACCGGTGTCTGAACAAACACTCATGGTTACATAATCACAATAAAGACTTGATTGTTGCTACACCATGGTTCAAGTACAGGGCCTTGTTTATGGGTAGAAGGAGAAGTAGGAAAGATGAAAGGCAATACTCAAGGTATAAAATGAGGGGTTCAAATTGGTGAAGAAGTGAATTGATCCAGAGCTGTGTAATCTTATTGTTACAATGGAGACTTGGTGACTCCAATATGACACTTTTTGCTGCAGTTCACAAAGAGTGAGCTTTTGAGACTTTTTTTACACACCCTTATAATCGTGCATATGCGGAGGCAAGATAAATGTGTCTTTTTTCTAGCTGTTTGTCACAGCTTTAGGTTTTTATAACTTTGCTTTTATGGTTCTGAATTTAGATATATAAGCAAGTCTAAGCTTGAGTCTGTCATGTTGTCTCTATTTAACAAAATATGGAGATCAGCTAAGATCTATGGATAGGAGATTAATTCCAAATAAAATTTAATATCATTAAGAACTTACTAATAAAGATTCCATAAAATAAATTATAGACAAATAAATATGTATTAAATCAAGGAATACTGAATTAAGTAAAAATAAATAAATCTTGAAATAAAAAAATAAGTGAATTAATAAATCTTGAATTAAATAAATGACAAAAATGTAATAGATATTTTGTATTATTTCATGGGGGCATTTATTTATTTGATGGAATATTTATTTAGATTATTTATTAATTCATTAATTTTTGCTTTAATTGAATGCCATGTTCTCTTGTAGTTCCCATTTTGTTGAATGGCATAAAGGAAAAGAGCCTCTGGTTCCGATTACTAATTAAAACTTTCTGCATGCTATAAAGAAGTAAAGGGGGGTGCGAGTCAGCAGAAAACAGCTATTATTTAACAGATTTACTTATCCCCTACTAAATCAATGCACTCAAATTAAAGGTTTGATTTTTCTAAAACTTTCAGAGGAAGATTATGCTAATGCAATTAAAAAATCTATTTTAAGGTTGTTTCCACATCTCTACCAAGGGTGGCAAGAATAAACTGTTATAGATTATATATAAAAGAATCTCACTTGTTCAGGATCTTATTTCGTTTTTCCTGGGAGAAAGATTCCAGCTGCAGCGTCTTGTGAGTGAGGAATGCCACGGTCAAATGAAAGTAATTATTCCACAGCTGCAATGAAAACAGGCTTTTAAAACATTAATACTACAAGCATCCAAGCCTGATGTGGGTTTAATAAATGGTTGTTGCTGCTCAGGTGGGGGGGGGGAGAAAACCACACAGACCTGCAGTTCAAAGTGTGCCTGGTCCAGGAAAAACTTGTTGAGTACGTCCGAATACTGGTTGATGGCCCTCAGGAAGACCTGCATCTGCACCAGGTTCATCACCATCCAGTCAGCAGGGAAGACATTTCCCATGAGGTCCTTAAACATAATGAATGTCTCCATCAGGAAGTCCTAAAGACAGAGGAGAGAAATAAAATCTTTAATGCAAATGCATCAGTTCTGTCTCATAAAGGAAATGCACTGAGTAACAGCGGTAGAGATCAAAAACCACACACACACACACACACTACAGGTAAATCAGCTGCACCGCTCCAGCATGTCAATCACACACAGTGCCCCTCCCCCCCAACCCCCCTTAGTTTAATAGAGGTCCAGGAACATCCTGATCCTGTCAGTTTAATCAAGAGCATGAAATGCCTGTGATCAATATTCCCTTAAGGAGCAGTAAGTGGCCGGGGTGGTTTATTGCCTGTTATTGATGAGATGCTTCGGGACACGATGTAGCCAACAGTGGAGGAACCGAGACACTTACAATGATATCCTGTCTCGTTTTGAAGGTGCTGATGTAGTGGGTGTAATGCATGTCATCCATTTGCTTCAGGATGGCCGTCATGCAGGCAAGATAGTGGCCCTGCCAAAGAAGCGACAGCTATTACTCAACAGATTTTGCAGAAAATCCCTTCCTCGAAAGACCGCATTTGCATAATAAAAGGGCACGTCGCACTAATTCGGCTGTTGTTAGCGCTGTTTGTTGGGAAGCGTCGGAGACGGAGAATCGGGGGCCTTACAATGAGGGGGGAGGACCTGTCCATGCAGATGACGGTCCGGTTAACCCTGCGAAGGAGTCGCTCCATTATCAGCTGGATGTGGGCTCTGGTCGGACCCTGCATGGAGAAGACAGTTATCAGCTGAACACGCACCAGTGTTAAAAGAACCGATGCTTTTATTATTTACAATGTGCCTCCTACATCCACAGCTGTGATGGTTGGACTTTTGGAGGTAAACATACTTATCAAAAAAAATTTGTCTTTTGACACAAAAATATAAATCTTCTCAAATAGTTTGGTAATGATTAAGGGATTTTTATTTTATTTATTTAAATCATATAAAAAGTACTAGTTAAACTGTATCTGTAAATTTGTAAATCTTCCACACTTTCTCATACTATGACCACAAACATCAATTTATTTTATTGTGATCATTATGTAATAAACTGATATAAAGTAGATCAGAGTTGTGAAGTAGAAGGAAAAGAATTTAAAATGTAAAATAATTAAAAAAGTGTGGTGGGCATTTAAATCCAGCCTCCCCGTGTCAACATACAAGACAGAGGCACAGAGGAAGGCATATTTCCACATTAGTTTCAAGTCTAAACACGTTGCTCTGCATTTAGTTCCACTCATCTTTCCAATAACTCAGACCAGCTTTCCTGTCCCTGCTGAAGAAAAGCATACCCACAGAATGATGCTGCCATCACCATGTTGCGCCATGGAGTGGATGGCCCTGCCATGGTAATTCACAGTTGCGCCATATTTATTCTAATTTTAGATCATGGATCGATCCTGGGAGGTCAAGAGGTTGCTTTATAACCCGTCCCTGCTTCAGACGTCTCCTCAACGTCCTGCCTGACCTGTCTGCTGTGCTCCTTGGACCTTATGATGCTGCCTGTACACTAATGTTCTCTAACAAACCTCCGAGGCCTTCACGTAACAGATCCATTCATACTGAGAATAAATTACCCAGATAGACTCCATTTGCCAGTTGGGTGACTTCTGAAGGCGACTGCTGCACCTGATTCTATTCAGGAGAATCGGAGTAAAGTGGGCGGAAAATAAATGCATGCCACGTTTTTCAGATTTTAATTTCTGAATCAGTTCGCTCACCATGTCTTGTTTCACCTCCACTTTCCAATCAACACAACTTTGTGTGCAAAAAAAAAAAGAAAAAAAAGTAATTTAATCTCTTGACTGAGATTTTATCTTTCAGGATGAGTGACAAAACAATCACATGCCTTTTACGAAAACCTCATAGGGGCACCAATTAAACAAAGTCATTCGTTTTATAATAAAACCTAGAAGGTAATCTCCCATGTCAGCAGCCTGCAGTACCACGTTCAGCAGGTATAACTGGATCTAGATCTTAAAGTTCTCTGAATGTATCAGTTTTCTCCATTCTTGTGAAGAAATTTGGCCCCCACCATATTATATATATATATATATATATATATATATATATATATATATTATACAACATTACTTTGCGTGTTTGAACTGAAGTGCGCTGGCATTTCTCATGCGTATTCACTTTATACAGCAGTTCAATCAGGTCCTAGTCTGGACTTTGACTGAGCTTACAGCAGCAGTGGGATTCTTTCATAGCCATTATTTTATAGATTTACTGCGGCACTTGGGATCAGCTGACCCAGTTTCAGAAAAGCTTCCGCTGTAGCACAGATGGCCTCACATTTCGCTCCAGAAAACTTTGCTCCACAGGACTGTCTCTTTGTCTGCAAGGTGTCCGGGTCATGTGGCAGTAAAATCAGTCCAAATCATTAGCTGTGGAGGAGTTTAATGCTGCTATGCTGTAGATGGGTATTGCGCTCATTTTGTACTTATTTATACAAAAAACATTTTTTTTTTTTCCTGGAAGTGTTGTGATTGAATCAGATTTGACTTCACAAACATGCACTTTCAATTTTCTTTACTGACAAAAGAGGGTTTCTTTTAGCAGCTCTACCAGTCGACCTATACTTGTTCTGTCTTCTTCCATGTTAACATGCTGAGTCTTGCAGGGATTAATTTGCAGCTTTCTGGCTTTTTCCTGGGAATTTTAAACAATCTGATCTCGGGGTAAAATTGCTGAGCTCCTGACTGAAGAAAAGATTGAAAGCTGTCCAAAATGCTTTCACTTTCACTTCTTTTGGATGGACCGTCATATTGATTGACAGTCCTTTTATTTCCCAGACAGGCGGGTGGCCACAACTGCCTCTCATAAGTCTTTCTCCTTAAGTCTTGGGTCACCGTACACCTAAATGTTGTGTACCAGGAAAGTAGCCATCTCTTTAAAAAGTCCATTTCGTCAGCATCCTCTGCTCTGAATGCAAAAACCTACTTAACAAGGCAAATCATCCTTGGCATTTTAAGTAGTATTGTATATTTTTGACTAATTTAACAGATATTTCAACAGAATTTTTCACTTTTTGATCTCAGTCTTAGTGCGGTTGCGTGTAATGACCTGTATGTTGTCTTGTGTCCTTGTGCATTGTTTTCATGTTCTTCCAACCCCTGCAGTAAACCAAACTTAGTTCTCAACTACACTGGCAGCTGCCGATCCTTTTCATTTCTTTAAAAGTTAGAAGGTTGGACTTAGTTTTTCCAAAACACATTTGTTAAAAACAATTTTAATTTAAATTAAACAGTATAATATGTTGTGTTTTTTTAAAACAGATGACCATCTCTTATTGAAATTCTAAGAGCATTTTCTACTGCCATTGCACCCCACTTTAAATATATCTGAAATCTCCTATATATATATATATATATATATATATATATATATATATATATATATATATATATATATATATATATATATATATATATATATATATATCAAATCCCCTATATATTTTTATATATATATATATATATATCAAATCCCCTATATATTTTTATATATATATATATATATATATATTTTTTTATATATATATATATATATATATATATATATATATATATATAGATAGATAGATAGATAGATAGATAGATAGATAGATAGATAGATAGATAGATAGATAGATAGATAGATAGATAGATAGATAGATAGATAGATAGATAAACATCTCTTAAGTGTAATGTTCAAAATGTTTCGCATTGAATACTGCTGCCTAAATGAATAATGGCTCTGCATCATCAGCTTTTCCTTTCAATAAAGCATGCTTCAGCTAGTGCTATATACAGAATCGAAAAGAAGGAATCGAATGAATGTTCCTTTGCATTTAAAGGATTCAAGAGCCTCTTACTGTGTTTGTCTCTTTGATACTTCTGGTTCATTTAACTCTGCAGCAAAAATTACTATTCAGCTGCAACTCCGGATCCTTGCCGGCCAGCTGGGATATGTAATCCCTTCCAGCATGCTCGGGGTTTGCCTACAGGCCTCCTTCCCAGTGGAACCTTTCCTGGATAACCTCTGAAGAGCAGATGAATCACCTCCACGGGATCCACAGAATAACTTTTTTTTTTTTCTCAGGTCCCAATGGATGTCTGAGTGCTTTGGCCGGGCTCACACAGCACGCTCAGTCACGATGAGGATTAAACCCATTTTGGCCGCTAATATCCAACACAACAACCTGACTACCTGCAGTGCCAGCCAGATTTATTTGTACCCAGATGTGTAAGGAGCCTTAAAATAAATTCTATTTTTGTTGCAGTACCATAAAGTCACAATGAAAAAAAAAAAAAAAAAAAAAATCAAACCATTAATGGAAGTGCACTTATTTTGTGGCGGAAAAGCCATGTTAAGAAGTATTTTTAACTAAATCAAAGGGGGCACAATTATTAGCACTACAGATGTCAAAACTAGAACCCTGTTTTCCAACTAGGATGACATTTAAGTTTTTACCTAGAATATTTCACAACATTGCAGTACACAGGGGCCTTTATCCATTCTGCTGGACAAGCAGCCTGGGCCTTCTCTTTTGCTCACCCAATAGGGTCTGTACACGATTTAGGTGTGCGGACTGAGGCTATGTTCACACTGCAGGTCTTAATGCTCAATTCCGATTTTTTGGTGAAATCGGATTTTTATGCGTGGTCGTTCACATTTCTAAATATATGCAACTTGTATGTGATCTCCTTTGTGAACTGAATGCGTTCAACCGAAGTGTCCTGCATGTGCACTCGAGGACGCAATGACATCACACGTAGCAAGCGTCCTCAGTGTTTGCGGAAGTAGACATGGATTAAAATGCTGGCGCGCATTTTGCGGTCATTAATTTATTTTCTAACCGGAGCTTTTCGTCCATTGACTGCTCTTCTCATTGTAGTCCGCTATGGGTGTCTTTCTTCCCGCTTCTGCATAGCAGGACGCAGAATAGTGATGTTTGTCGAGTATCGGTGATGTACAGGTCGGATAAATGCGACCCGGCCGTACAGACGCAGATCGCATTTGAAAATATCAGATACGTATCGGATTCAGGACCACATATCCAAGTGGCCTGGGTCGCATTTGAAAAAATCCGATCTGTGTTGTTCAGACTGTCATAAAAAGATCAGATACAGGTCGCATATGGGCAAAAAAAAAAATCTGAATTGGGTCACTTCAGGCTGCAGTGTGAACGTAGCCTGAGATGGTTCATGGAAGAAAGTATATTTTAGACCATGAATTTATCTGGCCATGTGCTATTTGTTAATATACTACAGACTGCCCCAGTGACTACCCTTTTAAGATGTCTGACAGAGTCCACCAGATTTCTATTTAAATGACCTGGAGCACATGATGCCGACTACGTTGCCGGGCCCTTTGAGCCCACAGCATCACAGACTCTCCACCATACCCAACAGTGGGCATAAGATCCTTATCCACATAGGTGGCTTTTTAGCTCCTTACCACATCTTTTCGGTCCAGGGTGTCCAACACGGTGCTGAGCAGTTGGACACAGGCCTCATAGTCCGGTTTACTCGAGTGGTCGTCCAGCTGCCCGCTTAACTGGTCATTGACAAGAGGCAGGAGCACATCTCGACATTCTGGAGCCAGACAGAAAAGGTAACTGCGTTTTTTAATGTTAACTCAACACATAAACTTATTTGCAAGCTATTTAAGAAGTTATTCTGTTCTCTTCTATTGTATTTGAAATGTCCATATGTGATCTTAGGGCTCCTAAAAAAAAAACATACCTGGTTGCGTGAAAAGGTCACTCTCAATAATTTTACACATGCAGCCCAGTTTCTGACGCACGAACTGAAGGTCAGGGATGCTCTCAATGAACTTTGCAAGGAGAACGCTGCAATGAAAATGTGAGAAATAAAGCTGCTGTGACAATCATAATGCAATTTCCTTTCACAACTCGTGATTATAGTCACCGAGAGCTAATGAGCAGCGCACAGGAGAGGCTGATTTTACGGCGCCGAGGATTCAAATAACACCTTTACTCTGAAGTAAGTATAATCACTTGCACTGAGACAGGCAATTACCATTTTCCTGTCTTGCAAACCCTCTGGAGAGTTACCTGAGCTCCACGGGATCAAACACAGTCTGGATGTCATTAATGATGCTGGGGAGGTATTTCAATATTGCCCCCTGAAAAAAAAAAAGCAAAAGGATCGGTTTTCATCAGACTGCTTGGGGATGGGGTTTTTATTTTTTTTTTATTCTCCAGTAAAACAAACAGAGCTTTCCCTCGATTTACTGAAAGTGCCAACAGGGAGCTGTCTTTGCTTTGCTGTCAATTGCACAACCTTTCAAGAACAACCATGATAGTGTAAGATGTTTTCAGCTGGATTGCTGAATCTTTGAGCAAAAGTCAAAAACAGAGAAAGAAAATGTTCCTTTCCTTGAAGATAGAGAAACCAAAAAAACAAGCAAAGAAACCATGAACTGCAGCCCATACCTTTATCTTCACTCCTTCATCCAGAGGTCTGTCCATAAGCGTGTTGAAAGACAGAAAAAGCGCACGTATGGAGTTGAAGAAAGCATCTGGATCTTCACCATTCCCAGGAAATCTGGGGGGGGGGGGGGGGGGGGGGGGGGAGAAGTCAGGGACTACATTCCTACAAGTCCTCCTTAAACAAATATTTCAGTGTAAATGTGCTCCACATACCTGAAAGAGAGGACTCTGGACTGTACAATAAACCTAAAGAGGTACTTGAGAGCTTTGAGTGCTGCGTAGAGCCGTTCTGTCAGGGTGGGCTCCTCCGGATGGCCCACATAGTTGTTGAGCACTTTGGTTAGCTTCCTGCAAAAAGGAATAAGTGTTTTTAGGAGCTTCTGGTAATTTGAAGGTGGTAAGAGGAGGAGAGCAACAACAAAAAGAAAAAGAGACATGCTGTAAAAGCTTGAGGAGTTCCTCAAGCTTTTACAGCGTACTCAGATGTAGACTGTACTCACATGTAAGCCAAAGTGGCACTGAAATGCTTGCTGATGTACGTTTCCAGGACGGGATTAAAATGCTGGAATTTGATGTCGCCAATTAGTGTGATTATGAATACCTGGTCATAAACAGAGGGAGGAAAAACATCAGTGTTTTATATACACCCACTCCACATTTATGTCCACCTCATGTAAAAATGTCTAATGAGCCTTAAATCAAATTAATCTTTTGTTGCTATAGCTCAGTTTTACACTGGAAATATACTGCAGTTCCTTAAAAGGGGGTTAAGCACCAACCTAAAAGATTTAAAAGATTACCCGTTTTAAGTTTTCTGCCAAGGTTCACAACATTTTTTTTATTAAAACAGCATAAATAACACAGGGCTTGGTGTGCTTGTGCAAACATCCACCCTTTTTTTTTTCAACGCTAAACCCACATGGAGCACACAGTTGCAATTAAAGTCCAAGTAGCATTAAGCAAACTGCATGTTTACATTTTTGTTGGTAGGACATAAAAGGCTTTTCTCATGGCGCCGCTGCCCAACAACCTGTCGCATGCAGACCGGTCTGGAGGCTGTCATGGAGACCCCAAGATATGCTGAGAGAGAAATCTTTGCTGCAGTTCTCTCTCAGCGCACTTTGGAGATTTTTTTTTTGTTCATAAACTGTGAGTGGGTCCAAGAATGGGTGTAGGGATTTTATCCCAGTATGTAATGGCAGTCAGGGGGCTGTTGTTGATACTGTACTGTTCAGTGCATCCCCTCCATGGATATGCCTCCCCAAACCAGCACTGATCTACCCATAGTGATCATGCTGAACAATGTTGCAGGCTGCATAATGTTCACCTGAGTTTCTCCAGACCCTTTCACAACTGTCACGTGAGCTCAGAGTGAACTGGCTGTCATATTTGAAAAGAACCTATCAAGTATTCTCTGGCAAATGAGAGTTCAGCTCCACGGTGCCAGGCAGTGAGCTCAGCGCCTACTAGAGGACGTTGGGTCCTTTGGCCACCCCCATGAAGTCTGTTTTGTCTGAGAGTTTTGGCTTGTGGGTTTCATCGTGGCCATTACAAATCATCAAACAGTTTGTGTTTAAAAAGCGTCCTTGCCCATGTAGGCTACCGTGGGAGTCAGTGAGGTTGTGCCAGAAACCTTTTAATCTATCTGGGGTCCAAGCATTGCCTAATGCTACCAGTAGGGACAATGACCCTGGTCAAATACAAAAACTACTGAAAACTACTGCAGTTTTATAAAAAAATGAAGAGGAAAAAAGTATGACTATAGGATCCACCTGCAAAACCATTCTTATTTTTGGGTTCATCTTACTGTTGCTCCTTTAGTTCCCCTATTGCTAATTTCATTAACACCAGAACCGCAAACGTTGTCTAACAACCCCATCTACCACTGAACAGACCAGACCAATAGTCCAGAAGTTGAAGTGCCTTGATATCATCCTTTTAAAAGTGTTCCTTCAATTTTATTTTTTTTGAGCAGTGTATTTTACCATTGTTGAGCCTCAATTAATGGAGCATTTATATTTAAAAATGTCACTAAATGCAAATGTGTTGGACTGTTTAGCACAACAGTAGCAATATTTTTACTCTAACGGTGTAGCAAAGTAGTAGAAGGTGAGTGCTTTAAGATTTACAACCTGTGTCTATGTTTGAGACGTTCATTTTGAAGTAAGAAAGGAAGTGGGTGTTGTGTTGCCCTGTTGTTTAGACAGTGAATGAAGAATGCTAGTTGGGCTAGCTAAAAACACTTTGGTACAGTCAGAAGCAATGAAGAGGCCTCCACAATTTCTAAACTGTTTGCGTGGCACTATTTTGAGAAAAACAATGAAAGTATAATGGACAAGATACAAATTATTTGTAAGCACAGCAAGAAAAGTCCAACTGGCTAATCATTAGCCTCTAATTATGCTAAAGTTAGCTTTGGATATTCCCCAACAGCGATAAACTAAAGGGCCTTTTCACAATATTTTTATTCAAAACTTACAGCACTTGATCATTCCTAAGAATATAAAATACTCAAACTGATCAAACTTGATGCAACGAAGAAGACACCGTTACTTGTTCTGATCACAGCTTTTGCTTTTGGAAATATTGCATAGATTTTGGCCACATACAAAACACTCTACTAAATTGCACTTTAAAAGACAATGCACATGGGTAATGGCACTTTGCATTTTATTAGTGATTTTTGCACAAAGCAGTCATTTTCATATATCAGTAGTAGGATTTATCAGTTTATTTAATACTAATTGTTGGGTGGTTGACGGCGGCTGTTTCTTGTGGGTGACACTGAAACGTACGGCACCACCTGAAAAGAGAGCAGAGAGTCAGTCTCCAACAGCAATGGCAGTAAACACAGTGGAGTAATTGATAAGACAGAAACGTACAGCATCAAACATCTACGTGCTATTGTACATAGACGACCTGGTGCATTCTAGCGCTAGGTCACAAAGTAAACTCACCTGTCCAATTCTGTGTCTGGTTCCAGGTGTGCAGTCAAAATATTCCCCGGGGAAACAAACACGGTTATAAGCGTTCCGGGAGGGGCCGAGCAGTTGGACATGAGAAGGGGTTTTATCAACAGTGAATTGTAGTTGTGGATGATTTAAATGCTTCTGTGGGTTTACTGAGATGGTAATTGGTATGCAGTATTTTAATGTGAATATAATGTCCATAAAAAAAAACATGTGCCTGTAGTAATAAAGTTTCTTTTATGGAACAGCAGAAATGACAAGATCTGCTGGAGGCACAGGTGACCCTCTCATGTCGTGGCAGCCACACGATTCTTCGCCTAGTCCTCTTCATTTACTGCATCATCCAGCCGCTAAAAGGTCATTCTAACAGGAGAAGTGGATAATTCTGCACTGAACAGCGATTTCTCAAACGTCAGGTGGCACAGGTAATTAAGTTAAGAAGATTCTACTGTGTCAATTTTCACACTGAATAAATGTGTGCGCATTAAAGGTTGGATTTTCTAACTTTTTCAGTGTGAGATCATGTTACGGCAATAACAGACGAAACTTATTATAATACTTCTTACATATCCTAACTAGGAGTAGCGATGGGTGGAGAGGTCTACTGTAGGTTTACTGTTCCCTCTATTGATTCTTTATCTGAAGGGCAGCACTAATGAAAGCAGTATCTTGCAGCTGCTTCACATTGTGGGTGGGGTTTGGCAAAAAGAAGTCCCAGTGAATGTGATGAAGCGAACGGGCTCTCTGGTTTTTGTGGAGTTGCCAGATTTGCAGCTGCAGCCAAAAGGCAGTGTGCAAGGTGAGAGGACATGTTATCATTTAAATATGGATCTCACAACAACCATTTTTCAGTGTTTTCTTCTTAAAGTTTTCAAGTGTTCACATTAAGCATGCAATAAAATTGTTATGAAAGATTTAAGGGGAAAAGGCCAAAAGAGAAGTTTAAACCCAGATCACCTTGTATAAACAAAACAGCTGCTTTCAGAGGTCATGGAAATTATATGTTTTTGATGTCTTACACTGTGGCCTTAAATCTATGGAGGAGTGGAAGGAAAACAACTAAGAGCAAATCTCTAGAGCTTATTTGACTGCTACCAGTTTTCTTCCACTAATCCTGCATTTTCAATAAGGACTAACCAGGGCATCAAACACCAAGGTGTCATAGGTATCCTTTTCTGAAGTCTCCATCATGATGTTGAACAGAGCATCAAGAGTGTCCTGGAGAAACTGTGGAAACAACAAAATCATGTCACTCAAATGCCTTTCAACAGAACATCATGCAACATATAACTACTTTTTTTTATCTTAGCATGTGTAAGAAATTACTTTGACAATCTCTCCTCCTTCCACTTCCATGAGCCTTTGCAGAATTTGGTCAAGATCCTTGGGACTAGACCTCCAGTTTAACAGGCCGAGCAGATCCACTAAAGCAAAAACAAAACACAATCACTGCTGAGCAGAGGTATTGTTAGGATCTTAAAATATTATAAACAGTTGAGTTTTTATACAACAGTGGCATCATTTTTAATTAATTTAATATTTTAAACAAAGGGAGATGTGGTTCCAGCTGTCTTCATACAACTACGGGTTAGGACAAATGTTAAATACATCTTTTATTTATTTTTTGGCACAAATAATAAAGAAAAATATGGCGGTGTGGATAATGTAAAAAGTCACTTTGCCAAATTTGCTAGAATCTGGCAAAATCTGATAAAAGGACATTTATAAACAGGGGGAAACTACAGATTGAGTCCACCTCAGTGATTTTATATATATATATATATATATATATATATATATATATATATATATATATATATGTGTGTGTGTGTGTGTGTGTGTGTGTGTATGTGTGTGTATACACACACATACACACACCATAAAGCCATGAAACAAAAAGCATCTGTAACAGAAATGGTAGACTATGATCCCCTCCTCAATTTCATAAATGAGCTTTGAGTTGAACTCAGTTTCAATGTTAGGAATCTCTCAAAATGTTTTATCGCTGATAATTGCTAGTTGGCTCAACTTCTGCTGCTACACCTTGTGTAGCTCAAAATATATGCTGCTATGCAGAGGCTTTGTCAAACCACCCTGACTGTCATTGTAATTACTGCTTTATGAATCATGCTTTACTGTGATCATAAAGTAAAAGTTTTGTTCTATATTTTATCCATTCCATCATTTCTATTCACTTCATTTGCTTATCCAGCCACCTAATTCTATCCATACAAGACGTATAGACTGACTGAAGTATGATTCTTTCCTCAGGATATTTTTCCTTGTTACAGTTTTGGCTTTTAAAACTTGTCACTTCTTCTTTTGTGCTCCAACTGTATGGAGCTGTCCCGGGTTCAGATCCACGGTACGAGTCCCAGCCTGTGGACTTTTGCCACATGTCTTCCCCTACTCTCTCAACTCCATTTCCTGTCATCTTACTGTCAAAGGCCGCTAGTGCCAAAATCACAACAAAGTCTAATCAAGGGTTTTTTATTATTATAACTTCTTTATATTTTTCACTCCGTTTTCTGTTGAGCCTTTATGTTTTTTCAAATTGTTACTCATCTGCTCTGGTAGTTAAGTTCGTTTGATGATCTGAAATATATCTGTTAGGAAATCTGTTAGGGGGCAAATACTATTTCACAGCACTGTATATTTTTTAAATTTCTCTCCGTTCCGGCTCAAAAAGCATTTGGAGCTTCAACCACGGGTCTAATGGCTCCAATCCGCATGAAAACACGTGTAACAGAAGGTCACCTGTTACAAACAGCTAATTCTCTTAAAAATCAGAAATTTAAATACAAACTTAATTAAAGGTGCAGCAGGCAGCATCCTCACGTCAGCATATTATTTGCAACACATTGTTTTAATCACATTTTAATGGGATCTGTATGGCAGTCACATACAGATGTCACAGTGATGTTGCTGTTTTGCTGTCCTTCACAGACTGTCTAAGGTCACTCGTCACTCAGCATGAGCTGTTTACCGGTGCCCTGAAGTATATCAGGTTTAAGAGTCCAAACCACTCAAACTTCAAGATATACTGTTCTTTTTGTTTCACTTTTAATGAGATACCAGAGAAAGTGCAGAGGGGACTCTAGGGGTACTTTCTCCAACGGTACAGAGCACGGAGCCATGAAACGCTGCTGCTACCTCACATGTTGCTGCGCACTGCTGGTCAGCTGGCTACTAAGCGTTTCCGTGCTTGCAAGAAAAAATATGCTCTTTGGATGGACAGCGTTGATGTTAAAACTAAAGTCACACCATTCATGAGCATTAATGGTCCTCCATTTCAGCAGAAAATGGCAAATAGAATGATCTACAGTCATCTTTGTTTGTTTTCTACTTCCCCTCCACCGACAGCATGTCTTCATATAGAAGACAGAGAAAACGCGTATGGCTGACAATGTTGTTCCCTTTCGGCTTCTGAAATCAGAAATAGCGACGCAGCATGGCGCCTCCCAGTGTGTGCACTGACACTTATGTATTTAGAAACTACTAATTCTAAGTTATGAGAACACTTTTATTTTTGATGTGGTGTTTTTAGGCCAGAATATGCATCTATAAAACACTTTATTTTTACTACTCAAAAGCCAAATTAACTTCACACTTTCCCTGTAAGGTTTAAAATTGATAGTATTAAATGTAGGTCTTTTTCCAACTTTACCAAGTTATCGCACCATGAAAATCCTATGGCCCATGGCTACTTCCGACTGGAAATCCTTACATTATCACTGAACTTCTTAAATACGGGAAGACAGGTGAAATTAGAAAATGACCGGGTTGTACCGTTCTGAGTGAGCTTAGTGGAGCAAGTGAGCGTTGCGAGCTGGAAACTGTCTTTAGTCACTGGAATAGCCCCTGAATGGTGAAACTGCTTCCCGGTTTGCTTCTCCGTTTGCTCCACTTCAGTCCAGGTAGCCGGCAGATTGAGATAAACCTTTGCATCCTCTGCCTTTTTCACATCAACCTAAAAAATTCATAACAGACAGAATGAATAATAAACCACATTGATCGATGGAGATGTAATCTCGTATTTATTGACTTAAGAGAGGCCGTGCATAATCCACCCGCCAACAGTCAGCTATTCATGACACCCCTTTGCATAATTAGGATAATCACGGTTATCTTTACGCTCAGTGAATTTATGATACAAATACTCCAGCGTTATCCTGGAACACTACCTTATAGACGATAAGCTCATGCCTGCCATCTCTCAGCGTGGTCCCGTCTCCTCTCATTAGCTTGACGTACGCCATGCCAAAGGGCTTCTCTGATTTGTCCCTGGCTGAAGGATATGCAGGAGCATAAGACAGGAAAGAGCTGATCCACCTTCAGCTGCACTTAACGTGGTGTCTGGCTCTGCCCATAAAAAAAACAAGAGTAACTCACAGTCCTGGGAGGATCTGTGTCGGAACATCACCCTCAGGTGGCAGCGGCACACATCCTCAATGGGAATTGTCACCTTGAAACAACGTGAGGAAAGATAATAGGCAAAAAGGTGTCAGATTAGTAAGAGAGGTGCAATAAACACGTTACCTCTTACGAATTATTTGTTCACACAGAGTAGGCCGTGGGCCAGAATCTGTACGGTGACTTTTCGTATGAACTGTCAGGGGGCAACTTTCTTGCACCGGGATAAGTTGCTACACATAGCAGTGATCTCAAAACACCAATGTTCCCACGTTTTCACTTGCACATTAAGAAGTTATAGCCGATAAAAAATCTAAACTGTGGCGCTCCAGTCCAATAAGTCACGTGATTCGATTTTTGCTGCTCAGCCAATCCGATCGCTGTATTGTCAGCTGAGCGAGTTTACCACGTCATCATGGCTGCGCCCGTAAGATGGTTGTTTCTGTTGTGTCTGTTTCCAGACGAAGAAAGCCCAATAATAGCATTTTGTGGCGCCACCTGGCAGAGATCTTGATGGCAAGAAAAAAATAAATAGCCCAGACCATCCATCCATTCATCCATCCATCCATCCATTCATCCATCCATCCATCCATTCATTTTCTAACACGCTTATCCCTGCGTTCGCGAGGTGCCGGTCCCTATCTCCAGCTGTCAATGGGCGAGAGGCGTTGTATAAACTGGACAGGTCACCAGTCCATCGCAGGGCAGAAATAGTCCAGACTTTTGCCCAATTTACTGTGATATCACCAAGACCTGCTGCGCTAGGATAGCACAGGTGTCGTTGTGCCAAACGACTTATCCCCGCCAGAATTTGTATTCCCTGCGCCAAGAGCGCATTCAGCTGGAAGAATGAATCTAGTCAACTCCGCCTCATTTCCAACCTATTAGGCGTGGAAATGAGGATGTTTTTACTTTTCTTAACGAAATATAGCAATGGTGTCGTTACATTATCGTTCATCCATCCATCCAGTATAATACGTTATGAGAAAGAAAACGGTCATTTCCAGATGTGTCACGAAAATATTAGCTTTATGTTATTAGATTGTCGAATGTCTGTCTGCTGAAACCAAAATCCACCTTCCTAAGTCCATCACAGCTGTCTGCTGGTTCTCTTTTTTTCTTTTTTGGTAGCTAAACCCGCATGAATAGATTATATAAAGCGGATTTCACGTGTGATCAAATGAACACTGAATAAAGGCACAGCCAAAATTATCAGATTTAATAAGATTTTAATTCAACCAAGAACCTTATCGAGATATTAACCGTATTAAGAAAACGAGATATGTCTCTTTTAAAAATAGAACAACGTATTAGGAGTTTAAAAAAAATAAATTTCATTTTACTAGAATGTGATGTTTAAAATATTTAGACTTCACAAAGCTGGAGGTTAAAACTTTTATTGATTTCAAAAATACAATACAAAATTCTACAAATTCCGAAGGGGATAACTCGTTTGGCACAACGAGTTTATACAACGCGTCTCACCCATTGACAGCTGGAGCTCGGCACCAGCACCTCGCAAACCCAGCGGGGATAAGCCTGTTAGAAAATGGATGGATGGATGGATGGATGGATGGACAGATGGTCTGGGCTATTTATTTTTTTCTTGCCATCAAGATCTCTGCCAGCTGGCGCCACAAAATGCTATTATTGGGCTTTCTTCATCTGGAAACAAATGCATACAAACATCTTACGAGCGCAGCCATGATGAACTGATGAACGCGCACAGCTGACAATACAACGATCTGATTGGCTGAGCAGCAAAAATCGAATCACGTGACCTCTTGGACCGGAGCGCCACAGTTTAGATTTTTTATCGGCTATAACTTATTAATGTGCAAGCGAAAACGTGGGAACATTGGTGTTTTGAGATCACTGCTATGTGTAGCAACTTATCCTGGTGGAAGAAAGTTGCCCCCTGACAGTTCATACGAAACTTCTTAAGGAAGCGTCCTACAGATTCTGGCCCACGGCCTAGAGCTACACAAAAAAATTAACAAAAGCCAATAAAAAGATTAGGGAACATGAAGTACAGTAACAGCCATATCTATTGGCACCTGTGCTAAAAATGTGGAAAAAGCTGTTATAAAGCTGTATAGCTGTTCCCAAAGGCTACATGAAAGAAATCAGCTTATTTTTGTCCAATATCTACTGCAGGATTTAATTTAATTTAATTTTTGACTTAAAGAGCCACAATATAATTGTGTTGTTAGGGCATTACAATAAAAAAAACTCATCAAATTTTTACTTAAAGGGAATTGATTTATTTTCTTTATTCAAACATTCTACTTCTACAGAGGCCAATGTCAAAAATTTATAGTTTGTAACAAAAAGACAAAAGAATTACTTAATAAACAAATGAATTACACTAAGTTACATTCTTCTTCTGGAAACACTTTGCATATATTGCATGAAAAGGCCTCGGAAAAACTGCTGAACGTAGCAATTCCTTTTCATTTTGAAACATCGCTCAACTCATTTGCATTTTTGGCTTAAGTTATTCAGAGCCACAGTGGGGGGTCTAAAGTGCCACAGGCTGTGGACCCACGGCATAAGAGATGATCCAAGACTGGATGATTGTGTACACAGAAGGGTCGCATATCCCTCTCCGTATGCTTCAATCTTGTAAGATGTCATAAGAGAGACTAAGTGCTCTCCTACTGGCCAAAGAATGTTTCACAATGTATTGACAGCAGCACTACCACTAGCTGTGCCATCTAATTCCCATGTTACTTCTTCAGATTTGATTAAATGTACTCAAATTGAGGGTTGCCATTTTTTCCAAAATTTGATGTTTGGGATTATGCTTTTGCGATAAAAGGAGAATTTATTTCAAGGCTTTTTAAACGTCTTTAAAAACATCTTTGTAAGATGAGTGTAGCGCTGTGCTTGAAAAATGAGCTTACCTTTACCGTTTCATTCCAACAAGGCTGTTTCACCTGATAGTAAATGACAGACTTGTACTCCGTTATGCCGTCATAGCCGGCCCCAGGAAATATCGCTTTCTGCGGGACATTGAAGGAACGAGATGGGTTTACATGACGGGAACACCATCAGCTTTCCTCTGTGCTGTGTTTTAAATCTGCTTTAACAAAAAGAATATTTATGGGAGAAATATATGCATATGCTCCATCTAAAAAAAAAACTGGAATCAAAGCCAGGGACATAAACCCGCTGGTGGAAAAAAATAAATATTAGCACAGACAAAAAGCCATGCCAGCAGTTCATTTAAGCAGTACTAAAATATCAGGTGATTTATTTCACTTTTCACCTTCCAGTAAAACAAAAACATGCTGTCACTAAAGTGAGTGAGGATATCTGAGGTGGATGCCCGAGTCATTCATTTTGCAGCTATATGGTCATGAAAATAAAACGAATGAAGTTCCTCAAATTATGATGCATCCATACAAACCACAAACCGCCAGACATACGAAACATAAACCAAATATTACAGGAACTCTTACGCAGTCATGGTAAAGTGCCACAAATGTAGGGAAGCAACATTAAAGATATAATGGACTCAAATTTATTTTGCCGTGTAAAACACTGAAACAATGCCTTGCAAAAGTATTCTAAGCCTTTGAACATTTACTTATGTTAAAACCACAAAGTCCAGTGTATTTTATTTTGATTTATGTGATAGACAAAGTGGTGCATAAAGTGGAAGCAAAAGAGACGCGGTTCCCTTTCAGTCAATTCCCTCGGTGCAGCACAAAGTATGGCATATAATGCACCCGCATGGCCTGACCTCTCCTAACCCGCTTTTAGGCAAATGACGTATGATGACAGGTGGATGTCCCCGCCTGCACTTAAATACACCTATCCTCAAAGTCATTATTTAGTTCTTATGCTCATCGCCGGAGCTGGGAGCCACCTTTCCATAAGTTGGACTAACGCGGCTGTTTTTTTTTTAGGTTTTACCAAACTAGCTTAGCCGCTCTTGTTGGAGTTAGCCATCATTGCCAGCTTGATTTTTGTTTTTTTTGCATCTATTAAAGATGAGTCAAGAAGTTTATTGTAACCATGTGTCAGCCCTTCACCCTTGGTCCACTGTGCTTCTGTGCGCACTTCCCGCAGTCAATATGATTATGCCAGTGCTGGAAAGGGTAGGCAGATCGATCCTGTCCTTGATTTTGGTGGCCCCTCCCAGGCTGAGTCATGGTATGCAGAAATAATCAAATTTGCTAATAACAGATCCATGGAAGCTCCCTGCATGCTGGGATCTCCTCCAGGCAGGGGGGGGAGAAATGTTACATCCACACCCAGAACTGTGGATGCTGCATGCATTGTTAGCTAGAGGCCTCTCCTTGGCTGGGGTTGCAACCATTCAGAGTCCCAGAACATTCTCCACTAGGGGACTATATGCCAATAAATGGCAGGCTTTTGAGCTGTGGTGTCTCGTCAAAAACAAACCATTTTCCGTCCTCCATTGTGAATGTTTTAATGTTCTTACAGGAGTTGCTGGTTAAAGTCTGTCTTTCACACAGCTACTTGTGACTGTGACTTGCGTCACTTTACATGACGGCAGTTCTTTACATGACTGCCATCTCTGCTTGCTATGGCGACTGTGACGGAGCGACACCCCGTACTCATCCCCAGGCGGTGCGTTTTTAAAAGAGGTTCTCGGCGGCAACCAGGTGTTCTGTTGTTTGCCTTAGCAGCTACAAGGTTTGTTGGGGACCTGCATACACTTTCAGTGCACCCCTATTGTGTTTAGTTTTCAGCTGATGGTTTAAAGGCCACTATGCGGCCAAACGCTGAATATCTCCCTAAAGTGATCCCATCAGGCTACAGATCTATGACTATTGAACTTTCTAGCTTATATCCACCTCCTTTTGCTCCTGAAGGGCAAAGAAGGCTGCATTTTCTGTGACCATCAGGGGAAGTACGAACCTATATTGACGGCACTCGTGGGTTTGCGATTGTGTGATCAGCTGTTTGTGTGTTTTGCCAGTCCAGCTTGGCTTTTTCCAAACAGGGGCTCTTTCATTGGGTTGTGAAAGCTATCGCTGTACAACAACACCTGGGGACTTCCTTCACCTCACGCTGCGAGAGTACATTCAACCAGGGGTATGGCGGCACCCTGGGATTCAGAGGAATCCCAGTGAGTGACATCTACACTACAGCCAGTCGGCCTTCACCGCACACGTTTGTGCAGTTTGATGGTTTGGATGTGACAGCCCCGTCTGTGGTTCGCTCTGTTCTTTCTGCTGGATGATAGGAATCACAGTAACTCGCCGCATTTGTCCCAGGCTTGATGGCTGCTCTGCCGAGCGTGTATACATTTCCCATACCTTGTGTTGTACCAAGTGAATCGACTGAAAGCGAACATTGTGTTATGCATGTAAGCACTGTTCCCTAAACGAGAGGAACGAGGTACACCACCTTCTCCTGCCCTGCTGTTCAGCCTGGCTCGGTGAGGAGCGCCCATCAAACTGAATCATGACTGTGATGATACGTGTATTTAAGTGCAGGCCGGTGCCATCCACTTGCAATCCCACGTTATTTGCATAAATTAGAGGAGTCTTCAGTTTGGCCAAACGGGGACGTGAAATCCCATATTTTGTGTGCTGTACCTCGTTCTTCTCCTTGAGCGAACAGCAGATATATGCATAACACAACATTTCTTTTTTTACAAATAAAAAAATCTGAGAAGTGTGGTATTTGTATCTAGACCTCCTGAGTTATTACAAGGTACAATCATCTTTTGCTGAAATCATTGCAAATTAAAAAACAGAAGCTTTTGCTCATTCTAATTTGCTAAATACTTCAGAAATCTGTCAGACTGAATGGAACCCCCTTTTTCAAGTTATGCCATTTATGCTCAATTAAATTTATGCTTGGACCTCGCTTAGGCCTTTCTAACACATGAACATGCTGAATCTCTAGTTCCTGTATTTTACTCCCTCTAACAGGATTGTCCCCACAATTATCCAGTATTTAGCGCCACTTTCCCCATCTTTGCTGAAGAAAGCATCACCGGAGCATGTTGTGTCCACCACAGTTTCACCACAAAGATAGTGCTTTCAGGATGATATGCAGTGATAGTTTTTCTGCAACAAATATCAAGTTGCATACCTGGTTGCACATCATTTTGGCCTGTACACATAGTTTCTACATCAGGTACTCTCCAATACAAATGCACAGCCCATTTTTTTTTTGAGTAAAGTTTTAGAAAACCATATATATTTTCTTTTGAAAATTATACACCAATTTAGGTTGGTCTATAAGAAAAAATATCAAATAAAATAGTTTCTGGCTATAAGCTGAAGAAATGTGACAAGGATAACTGGAATTTAAGTATTTTTGCAAGGCATCATAAAATGTCACTGTTGCTAAAGTTCATTCTGCTAGCTTAGAATCACAGAATGGACTCAGTTTTTTTAACCACTTCTGTGTTTCTGCTTTGACTTTGTTAAATAATACATTAATCCAGTCAAAGTGATGGAGGATTTGTTACTTCTTAACCATGCCGCTGAGATAATACTTCCTCTTTGATTACAAAATGCTTCATTACAAATAAAAGCTGAGGAGTACTTGTGTCGACGCAGCTGTTTTACCTCCATCGGATTGCCTTCATCATCATGCACGCTCAGGATAACCTCTACGTTTTTCGGGGTCTTCTTTTTACCTCGGTCAAACTCTCCCTGAAGCAAGGTTACGTAAATATCATTCCTAACATTTCCTGGAAAAAAGCACAAGAGATCATTAGGTGGACGGGCCGAGCATTCACAGCACGCGGAGACCTCTGTGCCAGATTTAAATGAACACGATCAGAGCGAACATAGAGCAAAGCCAAGCAACAAAGGCTTTAATCCACCTGGGAGGATGATTTCTGGGAAGCCCATTTTCCTGACAATCGCCGTGCCGCGGTCTACAAAGTGGGGGAAGTCCTTTCTGACTTGAGCAAGGTCTCCCGGGAGGAGCTTCAGGGTCACAAACAGCCCTGGCAGCAGACATGTAAAGAAATTCAATGAGGCAGACACTAAAAGGGAGCGTTTTGCACATCCCTCACACACATTTCAACTTTACTCCAAAACAAAACAGTTCATTTAGAGTGACCCTCAAAAAATCACAAGGGAGAGCGCTTGTCTGAGAGCGCTCCGCCTCACCCTGGCCTTTATGATTGACCTCCCGCGTGGCAATGACTTTGTTAAAGACAGCCGTGAGCGGCTCATTCTCTCCTATGACTCGGGAAGGGATGAGTGGAGACATGATGAGCTGCCTCTGGCGGATGTAGGTTTCCATGGCTATCCTGGGGGAGACATTTTGGAATAAGAAAGAAAAAAATGAGCTGCCACCATCTCCGACAGGTGACAAAGACATGGACAGCAGAGCTGCACAGACAACTAGATGATCTCTTTTTTACTGACAAGGTCAACCATTATCCTTCCAGACATGGCATTTACCTCAACTGAATACAAGAGAGAAATACTAAAAAAAAAAAAAAAACATTGCTGAGCTGCGAAATGTAGTTATGAATGCAATTAATCTAATTCTAATTAAATTGCCTTCATGATTACCACAAATGTTGTAATCTGCAAAATCTGAACACAAACATTTGAAGGTGATCCATTGCCAAACCAGCTAATCTTACGTCCATTTGGATTTACCTGTTTGTATAATTAGCTAAGGACTAAAGTGTCATTCTGGGTGAGAAGCCTAAAGGGTTATGGGTGAGGTTTGGTTAGAGTTGACAAGCAGCTAATATTTTATTTGTCCAGACAAATCTTTTGATTGTTTATTTTGAACATCATTGGAAAATAAAAAGTAAAAAGAACAAATACAAACATGTATAGTCAATTGAAATGACATAACATTCACACCATAATGGCTTAATATTGCATAAATCTAGACTCCTGTGAAGCTGAAGCTAACGGCTAATCCAAGCAGGACCGAGTCCAACACAGACTTTCTAAATAATCTCCAGTGGTATAAACGTCAAAATGGTTTACGCTGTGGTGCAGCAGGTAGTGCGACCCACGTACGGACGCCTTAGTACTCGACGCGGTCGACCCGGGTTTGACTCCGACCCACGGTCCTTTGCTGCATGTCTCTCCCCCTCTTCCACCCCCCTTCCTGTCAGCCTACTGTGTTAAAAAGTGAGCCACTAGAGTCGCGAAAAATCAAGGGAAAAAAAATGGTTTACTCTAATGCTATTTTATGAACCTTTAGACTGTTGTCACATATGTCAACACACAGAGCAGATTTCTTAGGTTTCCACTGCTAAATTTTCGCCTGAAAATTTTAAACTTTTATGTCACAGAGGGCATAATATATCCAACTTTTTTTCACAGCTTTTGACTCCTCTCCATAATTTGGGTGGGTCATGAAAGACATGCAGGACCCATCCATCAATTCTGAGGAAAAGACGGCTGCATTTAAATGAGCCTTCCAATTCGGACACCCTTCGTCGCATTGCTGTGACGTAATCGGCCTTCAAAACATAGCTCACCACCGTCAGTGAGCGAATGTGTGCGGGAACAAGCCATTTACCATTCAAAATGAGACTGCAGCCACTACAAAAGGGTTAGTAAAAACGCTAAGTTATTAATTATGACTGCTGTTCATCTAAATGTACTTGACAAAATTCACCAGATGTAAACTGTGTTCATTAAAAATGCCGTGATTTCCCCTAATCTGTATTCAAATGCAAAATCTGAGCACAAAGACCTGAGTTTAATCCCAAATCATATCAAATAATCCTAGTTATCAACTTGGATTTGTCCATTTGTCTAATTAGCAGTGTAACCATTGCCATTTTGAATGAGAAGCTTAAGTGTAAATCATGTAATGCTGAATATTTGGCTAGCACCAGTTATTCAAATTAACAGTTTCATGAACTATGAAATGAAGAGGCCACACACTTGCTCATCGTCATCACTGCCCGTGACGAAGATCAAAGATTCATCCGATGATATATTCATTGCTCGCTTTAACATGGTTCACTGGACGATGTGTCAGTTGTTTCAGTGTATCGAGTCTTTCATACATTTCAGTTTGCATGTAAAACAAATTAATGAAATTCACCCAATTTTAAACTATGCTGACTTTGTTCCTGATTATGACCCAGCCAAACAGAAAAAAGCAGTTTTCATACACGGGGGAAAAAGGCAAAAGCACTGTAGCGAATTAGTGTAATGAACACAGGAAAGCAAAAATGTGTAAGCCAAGGCTTTACGTGCTAAGAGGTTTTTGTGTACTGCAAGAGCTGTCAGACTCAAGTTAGATATAATCCAGTGATATTACAGATCTTTCCTTATTGCTGCACAAACTTCCATAACAATTCATTTTTTTGCATTGTGTGCATAAATATTCAGGAGTTGAGTATTTTAACCTCTTCATTATGTCTAAGCTAATTTTACAGGCTACACTGAATCCAACACTTGCTGTACTTAACTGTCGTAAGGTGACGTGTATTAGTGTAATGAAGAATGTGCAGCCTAGAATAAGCAATCTTTTATATAAAGGTGCGTACCATTTTTGTACAATATCTTTCTGTAAAAATAAATGGGCCAAAAAAATTTGATTTAGCAAACACAGCAAGCTGAAAAAGCATACAAAAATGTCTGGAGAAGAAACACGACTGCAAAAGAGTTTAGAAGAATTGAACATGAAGCTAGAACAAGAAACACAACTTCTAAAATAGGCAAAGAGATACCACATCTGAAAATAATTTTTCTTCAAAGGTTTTCTGGGCATACCAAACTAGTTTCGACGGACCAGACGGATGGGATGGTGGTTGAGTCACAAATGAACAAAGGGCACCACTAAAGGCCAAAACACACCGGACGCGACCGACTGCTCACGCTCCTATACTATTTCTTCAAAACACACCGGCTTGGAGTACAAGTTCCCTCTATGGACCACCGGACTTGCAATATCAATCAGCCAAAGCTGCTGCCGCAAATTCCAACAGCATAAACAAGAGCTGATATGGCAGTAATCACAAAGCTATAGGTGTGGCCCGAACAAGCTCAAAGAAGATTGGAGTTTTGCTTTTTTCAGTACTTTTATACTATGGGTGAGTACGCAGATTCTTTAAACGCTTTATCATTTGTGTTGCATGTTGAATATTTGACCTTTTTTCCCCAAAGCAGATGTGTATTACTTTGCCACTGTGTCTGACTTCCTGTCTGACTAATGACTTTCCCATCAATTTGATGCGTAGGCCTGAAAAAAACAGCCCACTGGTCCATCTTGACAGTCGAAGTAGCTGTTGGGGGGGGGGGGGATCTCCACCGCTCTGTGCAGACCCATTCCCTTCAACATATCCTCGTCACTACGGACATTGTCCAACCCAATATTATGTCAGATCGAATGCCAAATGGGATCCGTTGTGTTTTAGCCTTAACAATTAGAATGCCGGGAGGTGGACGATGAGCTAGTTGGGCAAATTTAGGTTAATGATCAATTGTTGAACATCCTGCCTGTTTCCAAAAAAACATACTTTCTTTAGGTAGTACTACAGAAAAAAGGTAGACAGCAATCTGTAAGGCCACATTTTTTAAAGAAAGACAATCTACTATCACTTTACAAAGACTTCCTACATCTGCTAGATATAGAGAGAGAGCTCAGAGGCAGAGAGAGCTGACACAGAGAGATGGATGAGAGAGATAGAGAGAGAGAGAGAGAGAGAGAAGAGAGAAGAGAGAGAGAGAGAGAGAGAGAGAGAAGAGAGATAGAGAGAGAGAGAGAGAGAGAGAGAGAGAGAGAGAGAGAGAGAGAGAGAGAGAGAGAGAGACACACAGAGAGAGAGAGAGAGGAGAGAGAGAGAGAGAGAGAGACACAGAGAGAGAGAGAGAGAGAGACAGAGAGAGAGAGACACAGAGACAGAGAGAAGATAGACAGAGAGAGAGTAGAGAGAGAGACAGATACAGAGAGATAGAGAGATAGAGAGAGATATAGAGAGAGAGATGATATAGATATAGAGAGAGAGAGATATACATATATATATACATATACATATATATATATATATATATATATATATATATATATATATATATATATATATATATATATATATATATATATTTATTAGGGCTGGGCAAGTTAACGCGTTAATTTCGCGTTAATTCATTAGACTATTAACGGCGATATTTATTTTATCGCGCATTAACGCATGTTGCTCACATGCTTTCAGTCAGTGTCAGTCAGCAGGCGCGCTGACTGCAGCAGCACTCTCCCGCTCCCCCTCCCCTCTCGTACATGGCTCAGCGGCGCCAGCCAATCAGCACGCAGGCTCAGCCTGGCCCGCCCACTCAGCTCTCACACAAACTTAGCAAAGAAACAGCTGAGAGAGACCTCAGCAGCGAAAAAACATGAACAGAGGAAGTAGCACCGTTTGGCTTTATTTTAATACCGTAAATGAAATCAAGCTGTATGTTTTGTAAAAAGCCGGTTCATTTCAGTGGAAACACAACAAATTTATCTAAGCACGTGAAAAAACATGAAAACGTCGAGCCCCAGAAACGGAGAGAGGAGACGAAACTTCTCTCACTGCCCCGACAGACCCACAGACGTCTCTGACTGAGGCGTTTCAGTCCTCCAGGGAACATCCAGGTAGATCAGTGGATGGATGGATGGATGGATGGATGTTACTGGAGCCCACACATAACATGTAATTAAGACCTTGAAAGAACCCAGTACATATATTAAAAAGTGTTATTTAAGATAAGATAACATTAGCTAATCCTTTTTTTATCCCACGACGGGGAAATTTATAGGATTAAAGCAACAGGCAGGTGCACACAACACAGACAAAATTACATAAGGATTGAAATATATAAGAGGTGGATTAGCGAAAAAACACTGAACATAACATTATTATTATTATTATTATTTAATTGTAATAATAAAATAAAAACCACAAAACCCAAAAGGTCAACAGTTTCATGATACATCAAGCTTAGGGACTGGCTAATATACAGCAGGTCAAAAAAGGCCATATTTTGGCTGCAGTGCTTGCTGTTCTCTTATGAAGAAAAGATCAACTAGTGCACTAAATTCAATAGATGGGTTGAAAATATCCAGTATAAAATAAGTGCTACAAATGTTACAACACTTTTGTTCATATGGCAGCAGAACATTAAAATAAAAGTGCTCTTTACACTACTTTTGAATTCATTATTGGAGTTTGTAAATACAATGCGATTAATCGCGATTAATCAGGGCGATTAATCGCGATTAAATATTTTAATCGTTGCCCAGCCCTAATATATATATATATATATATATATATATATATATATATATATATATATATATATATATATATAAATAAATTGGCTTACTCGGGCTGAAAGCCTGATCACAGTTATTGAAAACGAAGAGTGGCTAAATTGGATATTTAACATTTTAGAAACATCTAAAGTGTTCATTGCTTAACACTTGGGTGGTAATTTGTTAGATTTTTCTCTAATTACATAAGATAGAATTTTCTGTATTTAGTTGTAAGAAATGATGCATCATGAAAGTTTTCTGATAATTCTACACTTACATAGGATCCCCCTGAATGTTAAGTTACATTTCCCTTGCTAAACATTAAGTCTTTAAGTGTAATAACACATAGCACTGAAATAATACTTCCCTAATGACTGCACTCACTGGATATAATTACCAGTGAGTACCACTATAAATGGATTCTAACAAACGTTAGAATCCATTTATAGTGCCTTGTAAAGGTATTCATGTAGAGTACACTGAATTTATTTACATTTTATCACCTTAGAACCACAAACTCCTAATGTATTGTGATTTTATGTTATAGACCAACGTAAAGTAGTGCATAATCGTGACCTGGATAGAATACAACAGCAAAGGTTTTGTTAGCAAATAAAAGTCTGTACTCCCCAAGGGTCAGTACTTCATAGAACCTCCTTTCTTTACAGCTGCAAGTCCTTTGGGGTATATCGCTACCAAATTTGTTAATCTAAAAACTGAAAAGTTTGCCCATTGGTCTTTGTCAGATTGTCACAATGAATGGAGAGCTTTCAAAGATTCATAACTGTGTCTTGGCCTGAACTTGACCCATAAATATGCTTTGATGCAAAACCAATCCACTGTAGCTCTGCATAGATGTCTAGGGTTGTTGTTGCATCCCGGACTCTGGTCAGCTTTCTTCAAAGCACCCCTACAGCACGATGCTGTCACCACTATGTGCTACACAGGGTATGTTGTTTTCACAACACTTTTGTCGTGGGCTTCTTGTGCATGCAAAAGTTACATGTCTCTTCTTAGGGGAGTTCCTTCTTCCACAAGTATATCTCTGCGGTAAACTCTTGTAGCAAACTTTAAATAGCGCTTGTCATAGATTTTATTAAATAACAACTCCCTTCTTGCCGCACTTCTATGAAGGCCAGACTGGTGGAGTGCACACGTAAAATATGATATAAAATGTCTATCCCATCTGTCCTCTGGATCTCTTTAGCTCCTCTGGAGCAACCAATCGGTGTCATGGCTGCTTCTCTGATTAATGCTCCTCTTGGACGGCCTGTAAGTTTAGGTTTTCAGTGGTTCTGTACTCACTAGATTTTCCCATGATTGATTGAACAGTGCTCTGTGAGACTTTCAAACCTTGGGATATCATTGTATTCCCTATCCTTGCCTAAACCTCATCAGAACTTTATCCCTGCCGTGTTCCTTGGTGTTCATGATGCTGTTTGATCACTGCCGTTCTCTAACAAACCTCTGGGGCCTTTGAGCAGGATTTATACTGAAAATAAATTCCATACATTTAGACTCTACTGAAATATTAGCTAAATGCTAAAAGCAGCTGATTACGCTGGTTTTTATTTAATGGTAGCAGAGCAGAGCATGCTAGTCTTCTGCTACACAATAATTGCACTACTTTGTGTTGAGCTACCACAAAAAATGGGAATCAAACGCTTTTGTTTGTTTAATGCTACAAATGTTAAAAAGTTCAAAGGCTATGAATAGTTTTTCAAGCCCCTGTAGACATGAAACACATTTTCTTTTACAGCTACTCTTCTGTTTGGCTGCACAGGTGATAATGAGGAAACATGAAAGCAGAGTTACCTCCATGTGGTCCGAGTCAGGAAGTGCGAGCGCGCACGTAACATAGAGAAGAGGCATAACACAAGATAGATCTCAACGCTGTGGTTTTTTTTTGTCACGCGTTTTCTCAGGAAACCGGGAGCACAAATGAACCTGCAGCAAAGCTCTGTTTTTGACTCCTCAGTAACAACAGCACTGGTTATGGCGATGTTTCCCCAACCACAGTGTTTCATACAGCCTTAAACAACTCAATTAGGTGGATATCAGCGCTTCTTGTTATCCTAATCTTTTGCTCTTTTAAAATTTCCTTTAGCCTGACCTTTTCTTACACGTTTTCTAACTATCCAATTTGCTGTTAGGAGAGCAAAATAAGTCGCTGGGTGTTAATGAAAGTGAAATTCATTTGTCACAGCAGGAGAAGATTAACAAAAGGATTCGGCGGCTTTAATTCGTCCTCTGTGAGAGACAGAACACAGATAAAATATACCTTATTTGCATACGTCCCTCCAAAGACCGCTTTGGTTCGGCGGCGGAAAGGATACGCACATGTAATATTTAAAACAATTACCCAAACATGTGAGAGATCCTGATTTATATTCTGCCCTGATAAAACATGTTTGTTTATCTGTAGGTTCTCAGGAGAGCGCGGGCCATTTATGAAGCAGCGAAGAGAAACAAACTGCGGTTTAAATACAGGCAAAATTTGGTTTACATAACAAGAATCAGCCAGGCTCTTCCATCTGAGATCTCTGTGAAAACACCACCCTGATCCCCCCTGCTGTGCAACAGCCATAAAAGCCGGGTCTAGAAGGCTGCCTTTGACGACGGCTAACACTCAGGAAGCTTTTTGTATGTCCTTCAAATGCAGAAAAGGAAAAGGGAAACAGCATGATTGGAAAAGAAAAAGATAAGAACCCAGCAAGGACTGAGCATAGCTCCAGTTCTCCTCCAACTTTTGTATACAAATTCATCTTACTGGGGTGGCATCACACAGATGAGGCATGACAACATGAGAGGACTCACTGCTGAAATGGAATGAAATGCTGTTTGTCTTCATCGTCTACTTTGCCATGGGCGATATCTGTTATGTCCATCACTGCAATGATAAATACATTGGAAGGATCACAGCAGGGTTTAGACACTTTCCTAGTAAAAACAATAGCAAAACTGTATTTTCCTACTTCTGAATAGCTCTAAAGTTACAGTTTTTCCGCGAAAACTCTGGGAACACTTCTCGGCACTTTTACAAGAGGAACGCTGCCATCATACTGTGCCAGCCACGTCTGCTGGCAGCCACGCTAGACGTGTGTAAAAAAGCTTTAAAACAAATGTATCTTTATTGCACCAGTAGAATCTCACACTGAAAAAAGTTAAAGAATGTCAAACTTCAATAAAACATTTCACAAGGGAAAAAACGTCCCGTGTAAAGAAAAAAACTATTTAACAAAAAAAAATTGTGTTACGACATACACAGTCCCTGTGAACTAAATGTACCTGAAGCATCATTAATAGATACTTGACTTTCCTAAGTTGGTCAGAGTGTCTAGAAACTTCATTTTCCATGACTTTCCATTAACCTGAGGTATAATATGTGACTGTGCTCCTACAAAAGGAGGAAAACAAGAGGATGCACCATTTATTTGAGGCAGATGTGTGTTGATCTTCGTAAGTAAGGTAATGGCCACAACTAGAAAATAACCTCACACATATTTACCAGAGCAATAAGGTTAAAAGGATGTATAATGGGAACTGTGAGAAACGTGGCAGGATAAGGAACTTCCCAAATGTCTTTGCAAAAACATTTAACTTGGGACTTTTTCCTCCTCATTCCACACAAACTCAAATTAAAGGTGTGATTTTTCAGTACTAGACTATGTTATTGCAAAAGGTGAATGCCGTTGAGTTACTTGGCACCGCAGCTATACAGACTGACGGGTTCTCGATCTCTTGAGCTGATAAATTCCACCAAGTTCCAGCTGGTTCCGTTGCAAGTGTGGGTGCATTTTTTTTTTGTTTTCCTGGCCAAGATTAACACAACTCTCGTTTTTATTCCATTTGCTTAAGAGCTAGAGGAAACCATTTCGCATTTAAGTCACTAACCATCTGGACAAAACCTAAAAAAAAACAACCTGTTTCCACCAAGTCTCTCTCCAAGAGAGAGCAGAAGCATTTTCTGGGTCAGGAAACAGGTGTTCTAGTTTTGTTCCTTCGTTCATTTCTACATCTCACCAGTCACTGCTGGGCAGAAGTATGACAACAAAAAAGGCTTTTTGTAACTGATAATTCTTAAAAAAAAAAGTTAGGGAAATGTTTAAAAGCTGCTCACCAGCCACACCGAACGGCCTCCTCAAGCCACACGTTTGCTTTTTGCCCTCTTTGAGCTCCATGCAGCCCACTCTGATGATCTGACATACCAGGAAGACACGCTGCCTCATCAGATCACTGCTGCTCAGGTCCTGGACACGCCAAAGACAAACAAAGATGATTTGCGATGACATGTGAGGTACATTAGATACAAAAGGCAGTGACCTTCTCCTATCATCGGCTATTTATTATGAGCAATCACATGGTCAGAGATACCGACCGGTAAAGGTTACAGGACAAAACCTATGGTAAATGTTAAAAAACAAAATAGCGTTAAAAGTATCCTTGTGTTTCTTGACCTGTGCACTTTATATAGGTGCTTCTCAATAAATTGGAATGTCATTGAAAACATGTTTTTTTTCAGAAATCTATTCAAAAAAATGAAACATATCAGATGTATTACACAGAGTGATTAAGCCAAGCATTTATTTCAGTTTATTTAGACGATTATGGCTTGCAGCTAATGAACACCAAAAATCCTAATGGTTAGATAATTATATTAAAGAAGACCAATAAAAACTGGATTTTAACTAAATAAATGAGAGTAGAGTATTTTATCCCTTTAGAAGTGAAATGTCCATGAACTGGCAGCAAGTCACTGGTGAATAAAAAGGAACTTCTTAGAAAAAAAGAACTTGCCAACACACAGCCACTGACATCCTGCTCAAGGACAAACCAAAAGGTACCACTGCCTGCTTTGAAAACCATAGTTTCACGGTTCTTGATTGTCCACCAAACTTACTTGACCTAAACCTCACAGAGAATTGATGTTTTATTGTAAAGAGGACGATAAGAGACAGCAGACCCAGCAAGGGAAATGACCTGAAGGCTGCTATCAAAGCAGCCATGACAACCACAGGCTGATCGCCTCAATGCCACGCCACAGTGATGCACTAATTCATGCAAAAGTTGCCCCCACCGAGCATTGAGTGGATATCCTGTATGCCACATGTACATACAGTAGGCAGGCATTTCATTAATGTTATTGTTATGCAACTTTGTAATGATCTCAAAAACATTTTAGGCCTTCATTAGCTGTAAGCTATAATCATTAACAAACAGAAATAAATCCTGAAAACATATCACTGTGTGTCTTTAACAGTTTCACCTTTTAAAACTGAATTGGACAATAAATTAAATGCTATATTGCCTTCATTACTAGGATGTGACCGTGCTTCCAAACGCTGCTTTCTGATAACTGCATCACTTGTTTTCACTGAACTGCTGACTTCCTGTTAATGGAATTATTAAATACAGCAGCAGTTCAATTCGTCGACCCGACCAATGATCCACCGTAAGAAGTAAGTAATGCACAGAGACGTCCATTAAATCAGGAGCCATCCAGAAACAAATCATCTTTCTCTCACAGATTTCAGGTGCTGTTCAGATGTTTTGAAACTTAAAAACCCAGGGAATACAGTCAGCATATTGAGACTCAGTTACCGTGAATAAGGCTGGCAGGTTGTTGAGTTTTTCAATTTCCTTAGGCATTCCCATACTGTCCCAGCGCACCAGGAAGTTCTCGCTGCATGAATTTAAAGAGGAATCACAGTTAGACATCACATTATCTGAGCCATCGCAAGAAATAGAAAAATGCGGGCAGCCCATGCAGCAATTCTTCATAATTGCAGCTGATTCGAAAAAATGTGTCACATAAATCTTAAACTACTTGGACTGTTTGATTAGTAACCATGTCATCTCGCAGATCCCAGCAGAGCTTTCTGAAAATCTTGACTCTTAAAAATACATGACTTGAGCTTATTGTCTTAATTGCCCTCTAATGCTCCAGCTGACAAGCAATGTTCATACTCCTGCTTTTATTTTTAATTTTACTATATTAAAATTCATAAAAATCCATGCTGTTTATAATCAGAGCTGTCACTTCCTGAGAACAGGCACGGCAGCAGCTTAGCAGCAAAACAAAGCCACCCTCTAAAACACACATAATATGCTCCTTGAGTTCTCAGTGACATATATGCGACGAACAGGGCCGGATTAAGGAGAACGTGGACCACTGAGCTAGATCCAGTCTTGGTGCCCCACACAGTCAATTTACGATAGATCCGTAGTTGGGTACAAACAGCTGAAACCAGATTTTTACATACACTGTCGGAAAAGAAAAGTTTTTTTTTTTTTTTTAATCAGATCAAATGTTTCCTGCTATATTACCCCAATTGTTTAGATTTGCCAAATGCCACAATGAGGATTTTTAAATTAATTTCTTCTGAATCAGATGTTACACTGAGATATTTAGAAAAACTCACAACAATACGATGGCTTTGTAAACTTCTGATAAGTTAATTCAGGCGCTTGTGGATGCATTTCAAGGCACACATCCAACACACATAGGAAAACCAACCGAATCAGCCAACATTTCATCAGAGGATTTGTGGACCTCCACAGGTCTGGCAGCTGCCATCTTGGTGGTTCCCACTGGAGTCACGTTCAAAAAGATCAGATTCAGGACCACATAGGACATTGAAAAGATCAGATTTGGACCAGATCTGAGCGACCCCCACTGGTTCGCAACCGTCTGACCTGGTCTCTTGACCCAAAAAAAAAAACAAAGAAAAAAAAACAAAACACATTTAGGCCACATTTGCCTGCAGTGGGAACGGGGCTTAAAGGAGCAATACGCAAAATTTCAATATTTTAGATAGAAAGAACTAAAAATAATGAGGTGAAGAACTACAGGTAATATTTCAGATGGATTATGGTATGACGTCACACCGCAGCTCTCTGTGTTGTTCTCCATTCCCTTGTTTACATACCCGGGCCGGACCGTGCGCGTACATGCGGGCGTGTGTGTGTGTACGTGCATGTGAACAGCTGCCACTCAGGGTTTAGCCCCTCCTTGCCCTAAAAGGCCACCGTACGAGCAGTGCAGCGTTGGAGCAACATGGCGGAGAGCACCCAGATGAAATGTTCTCTTGCTCAATGCATCAGAAAGTTAAGAGTTACTTACTTCTTCACTAAAAATGTTCCTCTGAAAGGTGAGGCTGTTTTGCTGTGTCTTTATCCTTTACAAATATGTGCATAGGAGGTGATGCTTGAGAAGGGAAAGGAGGGGCTGGGTGTTGTTTTGGTCTACAGATAATGCTCAAGCACCACCTAGTGGTAAAATATTGCTTATTGCTCCTTTAAATCAATGTGTTGGACTTAGCATTACAAAAGTCTGATCACCGACTTTGGCTGAAGTTATTCAGTTGTTACATTCTTAAGTTCAGCAGACAGAAATAACTTTGGTGACCTTACCTGATCTAAAGAGGAAAGGTTTAGTTGGATTTAATGTCAGAGAGGGAAAGTAAGGCTTTGAGCTTGTTGAAACTTCAACTTAAAACTTTTGTTTTTTGTACTCACAAAAGGATTTTATTAAAAAAAAATAACAATAATAATAAATCTCTGCACTTTTTTAATGCTAAACACTGCTTCATTTCAGAAAATGTCTTCATTCACAGAAAAAAATAAGCGACCCAAAATGTTGAGCTAACTTTTGCAGGTCTGTATGCTGCCACTGTAGCACATCAAAAATAAAGGATGTGCGTATGATTAAAGCTTCCTGTTGTTACATCCAACATGTTTGAGGTGAAGAGTTGGGTTTTGTGCTCATGATGTCATTGTTTCAAGATCATTTTATGTTGTAGATCTGCAAGAAAAAATCCAAAAATTAAAAGCCTCATGAGCTATTTTTCTATCCAATTGTCATGAGGAAAACTTTTAATTTGTCTATTTGACTATTTACTGGTGAAAACGGAACAGTCTGGCAGTACTGTTCATTTAGACAACAATGCCAAATGTTTTGTCTTACAACGGCACAGTTTGTCAAACGTTCTGGTTTCTGTTGTCGTATAAACACAAAAAGACGTAACTTTATCTCTAGCTCAAGCGCAGTATGACAGAGATCAGTAGAAATTAATGTACAGGCACAACATTATGGCTGCCTGGAATTTTAAAAACCCCAGAAGAAGAAAAGACATGCTGGATAGCAAAGTACTGTCTTCTATCCTAGTTGCTGATTCTTCTAAACGTAACCACGGCTGGGCATGGATATCATTAAAATTTACCTTAAGCAACAGTTGAACCTTATCGTCCATTCTACAGGAAAACTATATTCTTTCTCATATAGAGAAACTGCCCTCAAGTCTCACGCAATGACTGAGACACGCATGTTCCTGACTTCACACGCCACACCTGACGCTGACAACAAAGCCCGTACTGAATGGGCTGAGTGATCCGTTCAGCCCCGTCGTCTCCTGAGCTGTTTCAGCCTTTTACACAGCTTGGTGGGCGTCTGTAGCTCCCGCTGCTAATGACGTCAGCAGAGAAGCAGAAGAGCCACACTGTGACCTCTAAGGCCTGGCCTACTTACACCTTTGGTAGCATTTACATCATGAAAGCAAACAGGAGGCAGGGTTGATCCAAACATAATATGCATCTTAAAGAGAAAGTTCCCCCCCTCTGAGCTGAACCTATTTTACTACGCAAATCTGCTAAATCAATTATATATCAAATTGAGGCCCAAAAAGTAGACCCCGTAGTGTTTCTTTTTTTACTTTTGCTTTTTCTCAAGAGTCCGTGTTGTAATTTCAGGAAGACCATTTCAAGCCCCTAAACAATACATTTCCTTAGATTATTCCACCCTACGCATATTTATTTTATGCACTGCTGAACTTGCTACATCAAGTACAGAGCTGGATGACAGTAATGAACATCCTTTACAGGTTTTTATTATTCATAGCTGAAAGAATTTCTGAATTTATCATGATGTAACTTTTGCGGAGAAGTGACAGAGCAGGAGAAGTAGTATTATTGTGTGGCTTTAAAAATACAAAAGACCATTTTACACTGGATTAACACCCAATAACAGGTAAATTATCGACTCTGAGCAATACTCGTGCTCACGAACCTGATAAATTCTGACTGGTCGGGATCGTAGAGCGACATCAGCAGCTCAGCATCTTCCCCGATGTTGCACACAAAGTTTTTCAGGTTCATGAGAAGGCTGTAGGTATGCACCGAGCCGAACAGGGTCTGCCGCCTCATTTCCATGTTTTGCTGTCTCGTCTGCATGGAAACGAGTCAGTGATCGAGAGTGAAACCTTAACTGAAGCTGCCAGCAGCAACTGAATAAAGTGACTGTGACTCAAAAAGAGACGGGAGGCATGCCTTCTCTTCCCGTATTCTGTCGTCCACGCTGCGGGATGCCGTCTCGTGGGCCTGAAACAGGCTGAGGGTGCTGGTCCGGCCCGGATCCAGCATGTTTCCCGCTTCATCTCGAACCACCAGGTCCAACCCCAGAATCCTGTTCAGCACAGAGGATCCATCAGCATTAGTGGAGTTCAATGAGAGTTGTGACTTCAGCGTATACAGTATTGAAAGCCTTTACTGACACCCCTGGTACAAATGGGTAAAAAGTCTTAGAATAAATACAGCTTTTATTGCAATGGATTTAGCTCTGGGCCCTGAGCTAGTCTTTGCAGGATGGTTGGCTTTGTGTGCGGTGTCTGTTTGTAGATTTTCCAATATGTTTTAAAAGACCCAGGGGCAACTACATTTAAACTTTGATTGGGCTATTAAAACGCATAATTATAGGCTTTGATCCGAGTTATTCCATTGTTGCTCTGGCTGAGCAACCCGGATCAGCTTCTATGCTGAAGAAATGCAGCATGATGCTGCCACCACTACGTGGATGGTGTTTTTTTTTTAGGTTGATGTGTAGCTCTAGTTTTCCACCACACAAAGTATTTTGCTTTTGTGATCTGATTAGAGAGAATCTTCTTCCACAATTGCTTTGTCCCCTGCATGGTTTGAGGCAAGCTGATAACAGCACTACTTCTTATGACGTTCTCTCAGTAATAGCTTTCTTGGAACCATTACTCCATGGAGGGCTTGATTTGTGGTGTGCATAGCGAACAGTTGTCCTGTCAGTTTCTACCTGAGCAGTGGATCACTGCAGTTCCTCCTGAGTCCTGCTTTTTTTTTTTTTTTTAAGTTTCTCCCTGACCTGTCTCCTGTGTTCCTTTATCCTCATGGTGCCCCTGATGTTCCCTTTTAAAAACTCTGTAGCTTAGTACAGCCATAATTAGGCTGAGATTAAATCACTGGTGGCTAGACTGTGTTTACTAATTAGATGATCTCTGAAATCAGTTGCAGAATTTTATTTAGGGGCAGCAGAGTAAAGGCGTGTGAATAGAAAAGCATTTCATACTTTTTAGTTTCTTATTTGGATAAAGAATTGGGAAAACTGTGTATCCTTTTTCCTTTTACTTTATGAGCTACTACTAAATCATACACTACTTTTTGTTGGTCTATAAAAAACATATATATACCATTTCAATACACTGAAGGCTGTTTCTTAGGATGTCAAAAAAGTAGAAAGTATCAACACTTGCAAGAAACTGCAAATGAACTCAAATTAAAGACTAGATTTTTCAAATATCTTCAGTGTGAGATTATGGTAATGCATTAAAGGATTTGTTTATTTTAACAGCTTTTTACCCAACTTTAACTGAGTGCCAAAAAAAATGTGCCCAGCACTGAATAACTTTGCCATTCTTCCAGGAGGAGTCGTTTCTTTTCAGCCCATTGAAAGAGCAGCAGCCGTACCGGTTTCCATAATCAATCTTTGCTGTGACTTTCTTCCTGAGCTCCACAAGGTCATCCTTGGGCAGCGTTCCTGATACTATCTGAGATCGATATTCCATGAGGCTGTAGGCCATCTGCTGCACACCCCTGAACAGGGTTGTCTTGTTTGCCTGTCAGAAAAACATGTATACACTTTGTTGTAAATAAGATGTTCTTCAGAGGAAAGAACAGCAGTAACACTTTTCTCCACAAAAAAAAGGAAATCTTAAAAGTGAGAGAACTGTGTACTAGTAACAGAGAGATCCACACGTACCACATAGAGTTTTTGCCATATCTGCACCCATTCCCTGAGGGTAGCCCCTATCTCCTGCACCAAGGGTAAATCTGCTGGAATAATCATTTCCTGTTGGCTTTAAGCCACAAGAAAAAAAAAATGTAGTAAGATATTAGGAGAGTAGCTCATTGCTAACAGATCATGCCTTATAATCGTGACTGACTCGTGCATTTTTTTACATTGTAAACAGTTGGACAGCACAGCCAAGAGAAGCATTACTGAATTCTTACTTATGATAATTACAAGTGTAGTGCTCGTGCTAGTGGCAGACAAAAAGACAACAAGGCAAACTAAAGGCAAAGTAGATTATCATCAAAATGGAGTGCTTGCTGATTTGTGATCTCACCCTATTCCCTCGACGGTGGCCTCTTTTAAGTGGATGTAGGAAGCCGGGAAAATGCCCTGAGGAAACAATCAGGAAGTATCAGTATATACATCCACATCACAGTCTTGGTTATAGCCCAATATAGCTCTAGTGATGGCCGTACCTTCTGTGTTTTCTTTCTAAGAGTGTAGCCCCTATACCAGCCTGGAGATTGAAATTGACGAGGGGGACGAAAAGAAATCGGACAAGACAAGAATGAGGGCAACATGGAGTGGAGGCACAGCAGACTGCAGACAACTTTTTCCTAAGATCGTGTGTTTGCATGTTTCAGAGTAGTGAACTGGGATATGTTATGGCCTGCCACTCACCTTCCAACTTTTCAAGTATGTGCACCGTGTCCCCCACCTGCAGACGCAGCTCCTGCTCGCCTTTGGGATCATAATTGTAGATTGCTAAGGGATAAAGAATAACTGTTTTATTATTGTGAAAATTAAAAAAAAATAATAATTTTGCTCACAGATTATTTTTTTTCTGATGGCAGATTTTTTTTTCCTTCTCAAAAACTTTTGGATTAAAGAAAAATCCCCCCTCAATCAATTCCAGCACAGTGAAGCAAAAAAAGGTTGTGCCTGAGTGGTCCGCAGTTTCTCACCAGCAAATCAAGGCAATTCACCCTTGTTGTTGCACTACAGAGGATCTTAAGCTTTGATTTATTCCTCGTCTGGTTTTTGGAACAGCAAGCAAGCTTGAGTGACTCAGGCGTCTGAGGCCTTTTGACTATTTTCAATTGAAGCTTTTCATTGGGCAGAAATACAGCAGGGTGCTACACTGTGAAGCTGGGAATAGGCATAAGGCAGCAATGTGTGATAACTTTCAAAAAAAAGAAAAATCAGTTTCATGCTATTTTGACAAAAATTTTATCCATAACAAAAAAGTTGTTAATAACTACTGCTACTAAAACAATGTAACATGTTGAGTATTGCATTTATCATTAATTTAATTGTTATACAGAGACGCAAGCAAAAATATTAAAATAATTACAAAATACAGTGAGTACTTTGGTAAAAATGTTTGTCAGAGTAAAGTCTGTTTCATAAAAACTTAAACTAAAGACATTTTAGTTTAAGATATCATTATTGGCCCAGGATGGAGAGGGGAGTGTGTTAAGCTTGACAATCTCTACATGAGACTCTTATTTTGAAGTAAAAAAGGAAATAGCTCTTGAGTTGTTGTTTGCACCATTGAATAAAAGCTACTTTTGGTCTGGCTGAGTAAGCCACTGTGTAAGTAGCGCTTTCAAGTCTCCATGTGGCACCATTTTTGGTACTTGGTAGAAAAAAGATCAATCATTGAATAGACAAGATACCAATGTTCTGTAAGGAATATGAGAACATTGAGTCTGCTAACTGTTTGCCGCTAATGATGCTAAAGTTAGCATCTGACAAACTGATCCAAACAAATTGAATCATTTCATACTGAACAGAGATTTTTTAAGATCTTGAGATTCAAGAACTCTGTACAACTATTCTAACATTAAAAAGAGAAAAAAGCCTTTTAATGTATTTTTTTGCATTGTCACCCCCTTATGCTGCGTTCAGACCAAACATGATTTGAGCAATGGCAGCAGGTGTACAATGGCAGATGCTACTGAGAGAGCGTCTTGGCTTTATTTGCTGAACAAAGCAAAAGAACATCGCCACCGGGCGCCTCTGTGCCGTGTCTGGATTCAGCAGATAAACCGTGACAATAAGTTTGACCTCCATTGTCTTCACTTTGTGGGATTTCCCGGGTTCTTCTTCCTGGTAGTTTCCATCCCACAATAAAATACAAAAGTTCAGATTTCCCAACTCCTGTGTCTGCTGCTTCTGACGTGCATTGACGTTTGAAATCTCAAAACACGCTGCGCAAAATATGCCGTGCCAGGCGCATGAGACGTGCCTCAGAACCTCTCGACGCCCCATGACCGTGTGCCCACCTTGAGAGCCAGACGCCCCTGAAGCTCAAATGGCGTTCTATCTGAACGCAACATTACAATGAGAACATCTTAAAAAATAAAACAACAGGCTGGTCAAACCTAGCATACAATATTCTACTCTGATAACAGATTCTTTAAAACAGTTTTTAAATCTCTAAAGTCTAGAAATCTATTGGTGAATAAATGTATAAATTATTTAATTTTCCCAAAAAAACTGTTGCAATCTCATCTATTTTTGTGACCCTAATAATGTGCATCTTGTCTCCTAAGCAACTTGTATTGTTACATCACAACTAAATGGCAAATTTGTGGCTTTCAAATAAACATATTACTTATGTTAGAGAACATTCTTAGTGTTTTACCCTTTTGTCTTTTATACCAAAGTGATACTAGCTGGTTAATTAGACTATTTGCTCCAACAAAGCCAGCAGTGGCTGCTTAAGAGACTAGTCACTCATAGTTTTCCAGCTAATGTTTTACTGTGATGGTCAGTGGCTTTTGCCACAGGGAATACTCCCAAACAACAGAACTTCACGTTAATGTACTACATAATCTGTTTTTATTCAAAGCAGCTTGCCAAGCGGCTCAAAACTTGCCAACTGTAGTTTTAAAACTGAGAGTGGCCTTTCCTGAGAGACTCAGAGTGACCCTCCTTTAGTTTCAACATCATTCCTGCAAAGCGAGGGGTAAAGTGATGAAGCCTAATTTCAATCAGCTGAGCAGCAGTGTGCAGAAACAGGTGGGGAGGGGCGAAACAGTTTCACTCGACGATCCAGAAAAATCACTCCCAACTACTATGGTGCTTTCTTTTGGGTATTTCCTTTAAACAGTAGGAAGTGTTGCAGTTTTGCAGTAGCTTTGTTATCGATAACTGTCTTGTGCCTGCTGGTGATGCACAGCAACAGGTGGGGCCAGTACTGTGGCACTATACGTCGGGCATGGCTTCCTGTCACTTAGTCCATTTCTCTGGCCTCTCAATAACAGAATTTTAAACCGTAGGACAAAAAATCTTTAGCAGTTTTTAAACTATAAGTTTTTAAAACCTTGGTATGGCCTGATTCCGGTAAGCAGCCTATGAGCTGATAGTGTTTGATCATCCGTCTTCACACAGGCGTGGCCTTTGTTAAATCGTTCTACTGATTTCAAGATTTCACTTTTGCCAAACGACACGCCTCCAAACGCTGTCCTGGTGCCCAGTCCCGCTTTCACCTACTAACGTTGCTGAAGGCAACACCTTTCTCCCTATTTTTACTCCTACCTCTACATTGCACATTTATGGCAGGGATCACTCACACAAACCTGCACATGCAAACCAAACCAAACATTGCGAAAGAGAACCCCTCTTAAAAACAATACCGCAACTCGGTGCCTGTGTCTTGACTTGAAGAGGCCACGGCCGCGCAGTCAGCCACTTAATCTCGCAGAGCGGCACAGAAACTATGAGCAGAGCCATGCCCTGACTTGCATGGTGATAATGCTTGTTACTGGAGGCCAAATTTCTCAGCACGCTTCAACTGGCTCAGCTCATCACACCTCAGCTTGAATGCATACATTTGACAGATCAGTGAACTTGTCTATGCGTCCTCTCCATGACTTCCTTCTCAGAGTAAGATCTGCACTAGTTTGCCTTGAAACGCACATTCACCGACAACTGTCCCTATATCCCAATTCAAACTCAGCTTTTAGATTCACTTTAAGAATAAGTTTGGTTTACTTTCCCATAATGTGAAACATCTTTGGTTTGGACCGTTCCCATTTGTGCTGTTGTGGTGGATGTTGCGTTACTATGACCTAATTACATTAATGTGCGACGCAGGCAGTCTTCTGCATGCATGTCCGCAAGTGAGCATAATCAGGAAGTAATTGCGAGATCCCTCATTGAGTCATCAAGTGATAGGGTGAACTAACATAAAATCTTGCGCATCAAATTAAACAAATAACCTTTTCTAAATTTTCATTCATAATTTAAAGAGATGAACGTCGGAAATGATTCCCTCACAATGCAGACAATCGCATGAATCACCGGGAAATTATAGTGGAGCAAAGACATCTGCCTCCAGCCATGCCAGGAGTGACAATGGTCCATTCACCAACTTGACACGGCGTCTGGGCCCTGGTAACGGCGTGGCAGCGAGCCCGTGGTGGCAGCCCAGCGGAGCACGATGGGCTGCCACGCTGTTTAAACCGAAGGCGTCGCAGCTCATCTGTGCAGCTCTTGGAGAGAGAGAGAGAGACGGTCTTCCGTTCAAACTTCAAATGCACAGCCCGTAGCCCCTCCTGTACACTCCAATAAAGCATTACTGGCACAGGTTCAGCTTTATGTGCATACTGATGTTACATCAAAGTCAGCCTGATTCACTCTAAATCATTTAGCATCGAAGCAGATTAGACAACAATTAAGGAACACCATGGCTGAGCGGTTTGAGCGGCAGCTGGCAGTAAATCAGCGTTAACACAATATGACCAGAATCTAATGTTCTTATTGCCAGCTCAGGGGGAAAGTAAAACATGTAATTGGCATTCCATGATAGGAACTTATAAAACTTAATCTGAAATGGTGGACACTACTATAAGCTAGAAAAAAAAATATGTGTGCTTTACCAGACTGGAAATACAAGAGCAGCTTTTAGCACACGACTTGGAAAAAAAAGAATAAAGCTACTAATGAGGGAAGCATGTGCTGCTTGTAACAAAAATAACAACCACCATTTTTCATCTGTATGTGCGTAGATTACGTCTCTACAGAGCCAAATGTTCAGACTTATCTATAAAACAGTTCAATTTATTCCAGGATGTTGAAAATAGGCAAGATAATTCTTCAAACTATGCGGAGTGTTTGGCCAAAAGAAAAAAAGGAAAACCTAGTCTTATCCGGGGATGTGTCAAACACAGCAAACCAAATGTGTGCACTTGTAAGAAGTAGGAATGAGAAGAAATATTGAGATGGAAGAACCGATTCCTTGTTGGTGCAAAACACTGCAACATCTGGAGCTGCACCGATCAGGATTCTATCGGCTCATAACAACCGCTTAGCCTCGTGAGACCATCCTGATCTCACAAGCTTTCAAGGTTTCACTCGCAGATCAGTCTGGCTACTTTCCGTTAAAGAAAATTTGGAGCAGTTCACCAAACAAACGTCCAATCAGCGTTGGCTTTGAGGCGGGTTGAGGTGTGACGCAACGAGAAGCGCGACAGTTCAGTCTAAAGACCATGGCGGCTTCAGCCGATGAAACTAGCGTTATCGTGGCTATCGAGCAAGTTTTATCGGAATTACAGAGTATTTCTTCACTGAAAGAAGAGAACCGCTCTGGAGGCTTTTCTCAGAGGAAAAGATGTTTTTGCTCGTCTCCCGACTGGTTTCGGCAAGAGCTTGTGGTTGTGTTTTCGTCGTCGCTGTTAGTACGTCATATGCTTTGTTAACCAGTATTTTTGCCCCTTCCCAAAATTACTTCAACGGAAGGTTTCCAGATGGATATGCGGAGCAAATCCATCTGGCGGAGTCAGGTTAACAACTGCTGCCTGTTTCGATTTCGGTCACTTTTCTTTATAATCTCCACATCACATACAGAATAATAGTTTGTGTAATCTTTACTTATACTCCGTAATTAAATGGTATAAATATCGACCATAAAGGAAAAAAGACAAGCCGCACGTCCTTTGATTGAATTTTGTGGCTGACTTCCCATCTCCGGTTACATAGATGCTACCGGCAACACTAGTCCCCCTCCAGTACCTGACCAGGCAGAGAGAAGCTGTTAGCCCTATTTATGAGTTCAGGCTGATGTATGGTCCCCATATGTATCCCGGTGGATTATTTTTTACTTAAAAATGATTCAAGACATTGTTGCATATTCAATACTACAAACAATACTTGTGTTTTTTGCTTTATTGATGTTTTTTATTTATGACTTAATTACGTTTTCATGCCACCCATTTCACACAGATTTCTTTACAGTATTAATGTCACAGATAATCAATAGCAGCCAGGTCCCAGAACACCGGCAGTGTGAGAGGCATTCACCAGCCTTCGGACCCTACCAGGTCTGTGGGAAACCAACAGGAATACAGTGGAGCGGAGCTCGGGTGGGGCGAGAAGTGTCATGCGGTGGAGACAATGGCAATGGAAAAGGGGCATGTGTTACCTGCCATACCAGAGACAATGAAACACTGGGCTTATTGTATGCCAACATCAAGGAGGCATGTAACTCACCACTTCCCTACCCTGGGGAGGCTCACACCACAACCTGGTTCATCTCCAGCCTGTGTTTAAAAACCTCTTGCACACAGAGAACTAGCTGTGACACACTCACACAGTGAAGGGTTGGTCTGAGAATACTGAAGAAGCTCTGAGGGACTGTTTCAGCTTCCGCTGTGTGGGATGAGCTTGGTGCTTCTCATGCTGGGGACGATTACGGCACCACAGACTGTGTCACAGACTACGTTGCCTTCTGGTAAGACAACGCTGTGCACGTCATGAAGCTACGATGTTTATCCAATAACAATCTGGATTGTACCTGAAACAAAGTGTCTCCTCAAGGAGAAGAAGAGGGGCTTCAGATCCAGAAACAAAGAGGAGCAGAGAGCTGGGAAGAAGGAACTAAAAAGGAAGACCAGGCATTGAAAAACCATCTACAGGAAATAGATGGAGGACCAGCTTCCCTTGAGAGGACTCCATCCCACAGACCCCTTCCCCCACCACACTCCCGTCTATTTCAACTCTTCAGGTCGAAAAGCATTGACCTCCTGATACAGGTTGTAGACCGAAACTGATTTGTTGATTGAAGGCTAAAATATTAAGATATAACAATAGCACCAAAAAATAGTTCTCCTTACATTCCTGCCATGAGCAGTCATTCATGTTTTGAAAACTAACGTGTGGGAAAGCAAAGACAGATTGGATATGAACAGTCTTTAACATATTAGCAGTTAGAACACAGGTAGCATTAACAAAACGGCAAATTATGCCTTTATTTATAGATCATTTACATCTTTACCTTTACCTTAAGATTTTCAAAAGGCTGTCAATATTTCAAAATCAATTCGATAACAAAAAAGTTGAAAGAACAGAGAGCTGAACGAAGCAACGGTACAGAACCCTGTTCAGCCTTCCTGTTACCCATTAAAACTATTACTCTCTCTGGCTCTCTCGTTGCCTGAATAAACTGCAGACCGGTCTCGACATCCTCTTTAATACCTTCTTACATCTTTATGCTTCATCTAAATTCATTTTTAAACACCTCCCTGAGACTCGAATTCGGCAACCTCGATTGTTCTTGCTTCACCAACATCTTCCACACCAAAGACTTACTGCGTGGCCTTCCAACCTCTTAATCACAAACAGAAACGACAAATAAAATGAAAAGAAAATACATCCAGCCTTTTTCAGTATCCAACCTGCCAATCCATGGTGCTGAGCACTGACATTAATCAATCCTAACCAATTGTCGCAATCAAACACTTATATTTTTAAAAAGGGAATTATGGCACTTAAACCATTTCCTTTGTTCTCTATGGCATTATCAGAGGACTTCATGCTAGAGCACTTTTCATACAGGAAATTAATCAGCTAAGGAAGAGACCGTTTATTCTAACAGTGGGATAATGGCAGATGGCTGTGAGAGAGAAAAAAAATACGACCATAATATAACTAGATTGCTCTAATCACATTTATGGCCCATCTAAACTTTTTATTGCTCAGCAGGTGATCTAAATAAGCCCAATTTAGGCTTCGCTGGGACCCGGAAAACCAAGCAGATAAAAAAAAAAAGATTATACTCTAGTCTGCTAAGGTGCCAAAGAACTGGCACTAAGCTGAGCTAGGAGCATATATTCCCTGTGGATGTTTTATTTCTGAAATTGCAAAGCTCAATTTTAGCTTTTCTTATATGCATTCAAAAATTATGTTAGGAACCACTGGAGGCACCACAGCCTGCTTTAGTGGACACATACTATAACATTTCTACAAAGCTATGCTTGCTAGTCATGTTACTATTCACTCATTTTTATTCTTTACCAAAGGCCACTTAAACAGGTGATTAGATACCAGCTGACTACCAAGGTATTCCAAGTTTTTAACCAGTTATGCTTTCAAACCAGCTAAAAATCTTATGTCATCCCATTGCAACATTTTAAAGTCCTTTTCTCGGGCTGTAAGTAACCGTGTGTTGTCCCTTACCCACCCGTCGCTATCCACTGCTAGTCAGTTAGCTAAACGAAGGAAATTACCCCTTACTCTTGTTTACAAGTAAGACAAACTTGGCTTTTTGGAAGTATTTCTGGACAGTCAGGGTGTGAAAACAAAAGGGAGCACTCCTCTCCCCATCTCTCTAATTAAGATAATGCTGTTTAAAACTCCAGTTGCCATACTAAGAGCACCTGAGTGAAGGTTGGATATCTGAGCAGATAGCCTGACTAATTAACCAGCTAATCTCAGTTTGTTAAACTGTTAATGTTAATCTAACACAGCAGAACAGCAAAAGGTGTAATATTATTTGCAATGAGCACATTTAATAAACTAATTTATTATCTGATGGGCTTGTTTTGTTGGTTGGTTTTGTAACAAAGACATATAGAAAACATTAAGGATATTATTTGCACAAATGCCTCTTACCATAGACCTGAAACCATTTAAGATAAATTAGTTTTTTTAACATCACTACATTTATTATAAGCACATTTAAGTTTTCATCACACAACATAATAGTTGAAAATTCACAATATTAAGACGATTATTATACATAATCTGCCATAAAAACTTTGATTTAGCATCTGTTCCTCTCATCACCATTCTCTGATATAGACAGACATTACAATTCGTCACTGGGTTTAAGTTAATCACTTATCACATATTTACTGCGCTGTAATATTATCAACATCATAGTCACGCACTGCACATTTGGCAATATTTAGAGGTATTCTGTTCTTGCATCCCCAAGGCAAGAGCAGTGATATTAGCAGCTAGCAAAGCAGGCAGAGGTACAATTTCCCCACTAGATAAACATTAGTTTGTACTTGAGCAAATTCTGCTTAGGCAGGATGCCTCAAAAAAAATAAAGGGCTCAGTTGAAGCATCTTGTGCCTCACACTTACTGTCTAGACAGCCAAAGATGATCTGTGGCTCCTAAAACTGTTCTTTAGCTAATAAGCCTTATAGGGATACCCATATATCAGGGAGTTAACTCTAAAGTTCAGAGCTAATAGTGCAAAAAGGAACAAAATTAGATCAGTGTGAAGCTTCATCTCTTAATTCTGCCTTAAAAAAAACCTTCTGCAACTTTTAGTCAAGGGAGGATTATATAAGGCTCTTTTAAATAGAGGGGATGGGGGGGTTAAGACACTTTAGTGTAGTTTGCTGAATATCAAAATATAATATAATTTTAGGCTTTAATCATCATGACTGGCTTTCCATCTTTGTTAGCCTATTAAAGCTGGGCACAAGGTCAGCAGTTATCTCTGAGTTGCAACCTGCAATCAGGTCTGACACTGCAAGGTGAGCCTTCAGATTTAATCACTGTGATTCATGGATGACATGGACATCTGAAACACATCACATTCATTTTCCTACGCAAAAGAAGGAAATACCATGTGAATTTTTTATTTTCTTTTACATACTTTGCATGTTTTTAATATGTTCAAGTCACAGTGTGGCTGAAAATACTCAGCGGATCTCAGTGAGTAGAACCATGGTGCACTCATTGCGATGCTAATGACTGTTCCGGGCAGAAATCTCAGCACAGCAACAAAACACAGGCAGATCTGCATATATGGAGGTGTAAGGTATCCTTATCATGTTGCATTCACCACCAAACAATAGGCTGTGCACACTGCAGGAGTCATTGATGCATGTCCTAATCCCAATTTGCTCTCCGATTATTTTTACTTGAAGAGGCCCTTTATTGGGGCCTGTCTGGTGATATGTCCACAGTCCACTCTTATTGAGATAGGCCTTATCACTTCCTGTTTACCTGAACAGTGTAAAGAGGGCTACTGAAAAGGAATTTATTGACTTTTTGGTCGCTTTCCTTGGTTATATTCATTTTGTGGGACAACGATTCGCCGAAGAGTTAATTAGGGCTAATCTTGAACTTGAGTTTGGGTACAAATGGATTGTTCTAGTTTAAAAAGCCAAATTGGATTTGTCAAAAAGAAAATAAGCTACTTTCTTCTCAGACATCATTATTGTTTAAAGTAAAAATCATGTTGGACGCACATTATCTTATTTTAAAAGGTTAATCCGGCAAAAGCATTTTCTAAGAAAATCTAGGGCTGGACGATATAGGAAAAAAAACATATCAATAAAATAGAAATCAAATTGATCTATATCTATAATTCTCAATAATTATAATAATTCAAAACATATATTTGGGTGCAGCTTTGGCCATTTTATGCTGTTGCTTAGCAACCTATTTTTATATACAGAACACAGACACTGAATTCAAACTCAACCCTTCATTCAACCCACTTTTTACCAAAACTTGAAATTTAAAAAAAAAAAAAAAACGTGTGCTCTCTGAACTCTGAAGGGGGCGGAGCTTGGTTCCTGGGTCTGCGTTGTGATTGGCTGGAAGGATGTAATGACTAATATTAACCTACATGACTAGAATGCAAAAGGAAGGAAAACTGTTATTCTATTGAACTTATTATTGATCCTTTTTTCTATCATTGATATACGATTATCAATCGATATATATTGTTACTGAATTATCGCACGCCCTAAGAAAATCCTTGCTTAACAGTTGCTGTTTGCAACAACAGGAGAAGGTGGTTGGTGGATCCCTGACTCCAACCAATCAGACATCATGAGCTCTGACACAGAGTTTGAATTTATTCCTATAAAAGATATCTAGCTACAGTTGAAAACAGGCATCAACTCACCAGGAAGCAAAAACACAACTTTCTCTATCAACATCTGACATAGAAATTAGACTAAACTTTACCAATCTTAGACCCGTTAGGATTACCAAATTATTTCTATGCATTAAATTCCACAATAAGGAAGAAGAGATGTTCTTCAACCACTTTCTTCAAAGTCAGACTGTTATCAGGGTTCTTACAGGTCTCATTAAGTTGAATTTAAGACCTTTTTAAGGCTTTTTAAGACCAGCATTAATGAAATTTAGATCAACTTGACATTGCCAGAAAACTTCAAACAATACGATACATTTTAACAAGGGTCACTTTTATTGTTATCAATTTATTTATCAAAGACGATTCAGTTTTCGTTAAACTACCCGTGATAACAGATAATCTGCCACGTACACTTGACCAAACTAAATTTAAAACCTTGGATTAAAATCTGGTCATTTTTAAGTCTTTATGCTTGGAGCAATTCTTGATTCTAGTCTTAATCTTGAGAAACAGATTGGTTCTGGTGTAAAAATATTCTTTTTTAAACAGACTTTTACCCTAAGTGAAATCATTTTGAACTTTTAATGATTTTGAACGGGTGATTCATGCTTTTATTAGCTCCCAACTCGATTATTATCTCTATATGTTGGTGTAAGCCAGGCCAGCCTGGCCATTATTTATACAGTGTTTGTACTGAATTATCATTGATGGTTTTTCTTTTTGTGTGCAGCATTTTGCCCAACAGCAGTCGTTTGTACATAAATAAATTTGGTTTGATTTTTAAGGCCTTTAACTTAAAAAGTTCCCTTATCTTAGACTTTGTAAGTCCCGGGACAAACCCTGAGTTTACATACACCAAGATGACTATGGCTTTAAACAATTTGAGAAATTGTTTGATGTCATGACATTGTAGGTCAATTCCCAACATCTGACTTAAATGGAGTCACAACTGTTTGTGCATTTTAAAGGCTACACCTCAAACACACAGCATCCTAGTGTGACATCATGACAAAATTAATCAGCCAACATATCAGGAAAACGCCTGAAGGTGCAAAGTTTGTTTTCAAATAATTATATGCAAGTACGAACAGCACCGTTACATTTGGAGTAAGAAGAGGAAACCCTTAAAGCCTGAGTATGGTGGCCAGCAGGGGCAAATACCTTTTCCTTCTTCCCTTCAACATTCTTCTGCGAATCACATTGCAGTTTTTATTGAAGTCTAGCTCCTATTTGACTCGGTGGTTGACTCCCCATGGTGGTCTGGCAGTTTTTCTTTTTGTTTTTTTTGTTGTTGTTGTTTTTTTTGGGGGGGAGGGGGGGTTGATATTGTAGCTTTTTTATGTGCTGTTGTGTTTGGTATTTGCATTTTTTTTTTTGTTTTTTGTATGTTTTGGAGTTTTCATCATTTTATTTTCTGGGATTCAAAAGCACTTATGTTTTGCAGTGAGTGGGGCTGTCAGTCGCTTGCTGCACATTTGCCCCTGTGGGCCACCGTACCTGACAATACCATCCAACAGTGAGGTACGGTGGTGGCAGCATCATGTTTAGATTTGTTGTTTGGTTTCTTTGCTGCAGAAGAGACAGCTGCACTTTACAAAATAAAAGGAACAGTGTTCTGAAAATGCTGAAGCTACATCTCAAGCCGTCAGCCACTGTTGGGATGGTGTTCTCAGGTACGGTGGCCAAGTGTCAAATCCGCAGCAAACCAATGAACGTGCCATGACACGCTGCAATACAAAAGTGCTGTAATCACAGAAAATGAAAAAAATTAAACTCCAAACTTGTATTCAATGGGTCTTCCAAATGGACAATAACCCTTAGCATACCGCCAAACGGTGTCATGTGTAACGCGTTAAAAAGTAACGCATAACACGTTTTCGTGTTAAAAGTACTGTAACGCCTTACCACTGAAAATTTGGTAACCTAACATAGTTTATTTTTTTCAATTTGGCACAACGCTACTTTTTAAAGTCCGATGAATTGGTGAGGCGGAGCAGAGAGAAGCGGCGGCTGCACTTCTCATGGCGGCGTGTCGCACTCTACCCCAATGATGCAGAGCCAGCAGAGAAAGCAGGAGAAAGGCACAATGTTACTTGGCGCAGACTCAGAGGTACTAGACTATTTGAGATCGGATTTCCGAGTTGGAAGTTCTTAATCGTTTCCCCCGAGTGAAAGCTGCATTCAGTAAATACAACACTGCCACACCATCTATCGGAAAGGCTGTTCAGCCTAGGAGGGCTGGTGCTTAGCCCCAGGAGAGAGACTTGCAGATGGCCGTTTTGAAAGACTGCTCCTGATGAGGTATTATCACACGTTCTTTGCTGATGTGGTACAGGTTTCCTGCTGCCCGTGCCTTACAGATGTTTCACCAGTCACGACTATTCCTAAAACTCTGCTTTCCCTCTGCTATTATGCACTGGGACTAAGGCCGCCACATTCAGTTAACAAAGCCTTTTCAATTCTGTGTTTAGTAATGTTTTAAGTTGTACTTGATTTAATTTTGGCTAAAATGTATCTGCCCCCAAGCTGTACTATGCTATTTTATTTATTGATTATGAAGGGCCAGTTGAATGCAGGATATGTTTATGTTATTTATGTTAGATTTCCTGTTGGATTCGATTGAGGCATGATTTATTTGGACATATAAGCCATTTTGAAATGTTCATGACGTTGTGCAAGGACAAACGATTTCTTGTCAAGTACTCTGTTTGGAGTTTGTTTATAATACAGAGTACAAAAGAAATCCTTGTTGTGTCCTCCACAGCACAACTTTTTGTAGGCCAACATGTTGAGAAGCAGATGTGTTTCTGCACAAAGTCAAGTAACAGAAAAGTAACAACAAGTAAGATCAAATTTACTTTACATAAATGGTAACTAAGTATAGTAACCGATTACTTTTATAAGAAGTAAAGAGTAATGGGCAAAAGTTACTTTTTAAAAGCAACTTCCCCAGCGATGCCACCAAATTGGTTAGTGGCTTAAGGACAACAAAGCCAGTGGTTTGAAGAGACAATCACAATTTCCTGATCTCAATCCCACAGAAAATTTCTGGCAGACCTGAGTGGGTGTCTGTGAGCAAGGAGCCTTACAAACCTTGCTCAGTAACACCAGTCAGGAGGAATGGGCCGCAAATCCAGCAAACTACAGTTAGAAGCTTGCAGAAGGAATAGCCAAAGACGTACAGTTTAAAACACAATATTACCAGATAGTAAAAAAAAGGGGCAAACTTCTTAATTTCAAGAAACATTTCTAAAAGATCCCCTAAAACTTCTCACTTCCTATTCTGGCATTCAGCAAACTGAAATAATTTTAGTAGACCTAACTGATCTCACGTTACGTCTCACATCACGGACAATCTCAGCTGGTCTGAGAACACCACATCACTGGTGAAGAGGGCACAGAAACGCTTGTACTTCCTGCGGAGGATGAGGAGAGCCCACCTGCCACCACCCATCCTCACAACCTTCTACAGAAGCACCATAGAGAGCATTCTGACCAGCTGTCTCTCTGTGTGATGTGGAGGCTGCAGTGCCTCCGGCTGGAAGAACGTGAGGAGAGTGGTGAGGACAGCAGAAGGGATCATCGGGGCTCCTCTCCCTTCCATTAAGGACATTTAATCCCAGCGCTGTGTGTCCTGATCCCGTAACATCATCAGGGACCCCTCACATCCCCACCATGGACTGTTCTCCCTGCTGCCCTCTGGGAAGAGGTTCTGCACCATCCGCTGCAGGACCACCAGGTTCTGCAAAAGCTTTTTCCCTGCTGCCATCAGACTGTTGAACTGCTGTTGAACGGCTGAACTACAACCCATAAACTCTGCACAACATTTGCATATTTGCACACTTTGCTTCATTGCATCTCCATCTAGCATTATAAATGCTACCGAACTCTTAGTCCTTAAAAGCATCCTTGCACAAATGCCCTTGCACAACCCAATTCTGCACCTTCTCCTGCATTGTTTACATTTCAATTGTTTTTATAGTGTATTTTAAATATATGTTTACTTTTAAAACTGCTGCACCTAAAACTGTAATCTAACTTTTACTGCAATTTACAAAGCTGTATGCAACGAAATTTCATTCTGTACGCACTCTGTGTATACAAAATGACAAATAAAGTTGCCTAAGTCTAAGTCTAAGTGATCTGAAAATGGAAAAGCTGGGACGGATTTAATGTGAAACACTATGACAAAAAAACGTTCATATCTCTGTTAATACCGTGTGTGTCAATATCTGGTAAATATTGGCATGTGTGAGCATATTGAAGACAAGCAGAGCTACTTTATGCCGGATGCACCAATCGCTTTGACTGGTGACCAGAATCATTCAATTTTCAGCTTGACCTGTTTTTATGGATGACCAGCAGATCATTAGGCTCAAAGAAATCTAATTCGGTGATCAGTACAGAACGCACATCCTTCTCACAGTGACACAAAAAGCCACACTTGCATGCAGGCATGTCTACGGTGACTCGCTTTTCTGCAGAATCAGGAAGGCATTAGTTAAACCAAACAAAAAAAGAAAGTACAATGTGTGCGGTAAGCCAGGAGCAAGCTCAGGTATTTTTTTTGCAGATAATATCCATAAACCTTTAGTACCTCTCACTATTTTAACACTGGAGAATGGAAGTAGTTTGTGAAACACCGGCAATTCTGACCTTATTTTTTTTGCGATGATAGAAACATTACCCGAGTCTGAAAAATAAAATGCGGAGGAGTTAGAACTTGAACACTTCCAGTACTAAATTTATATGACCTTATTTCACGCCACACTTGGAACCGGTTGAAAGTTGTAGCAGAGAAGCTGCACAGAGTGTCACACTTTCCAGTTTTTTGCTCTTGAGCTGGATAGTAATTTAACCAGCACCCCTCATCCAGTCACCTGGAGCACTCCGTTTATAGATTTCAAGATTAGAAAGCCAAGTTACTCAGCGAGTTTGGAAGGCATCCGGAAAAGTTACAGTCAACGTCTGATAGAGGTTTTGACGCGAAATACGAACGGATCTGGCAAGTTCCTGTGTGTGGAAGGCTGAGAGCTGAAGCATCTTCAGCCACGCGGTTAGGGACTCCAGTTATTTTCACACCGAGCGGCAAGATCCAGAGACTTTAGGCTACTGTTTGGCTGATGTAGTTGTCAATTTAGGAGCCATGACTGGATATAATAAGAAGGTAAGAAGGTTAAGATGAAGAGAAATAACTCAAAATAGACAAACATCTTTTTCCATAAAGTTAAAATAATATTGATCATTTTTTACATGACTATATGCCCACTGATCAAACAGAAAATTAGGACGTCAAGTGTCTCAATGACATGAACCCATCATCTCCTCTTCCAAACATTGCCAAAGGAATACCTTATTATTACATAATTCTGAGAGTTACTGCATTAAATGATTGCAGCTTTGGCTGGATTTGGTACAACCTGGTATTTGTAAACATCTAGAACAATGGGTTCTGGCGCTGTGGCATAAAGCCGCCATACTGGGGTTGATCATCACCGGCGCTCTGAAGATGTCGCATCAGCTGCAACGCTAAATGCAGACCAACTAGCTGTGATGTCGCGCCAATAAGCACAGCCCGAGAGAGCAGCTGTTGAAGCGCATCACACACTTCTCAAAAGACAAGTGCAGTGGAGAAAATGTTAAGAACCCCCAGGAGGAACTCAAGTGGACCACGGCGCACCGGGAACAAGTGCTGCTTATGCCGTCAGATGTGGGAAAGACACCGGACACAACTTAAACGGACGGTCTGCTGTTTATGGAAGAGCGGTTCTCTGAAGTGAGCAAAAATATTTAACATATAACTGAAGGACAATCTTAAAAAAAAAAAAAAACATTTATAGCAAACATATAGTTGCTTTTTTCATTTTTAAAACGTACATAAAACAACAAATTGAGGCAGTTAAAGTCCTGTTTTCTGCTGTCAGTAGAGCGACGCTTGACAAAGCTCTCATAAAGTGGTAATTGTTACAACGATGAAGGAGACCCAGCCAGAATCAACGCTCTCTCTCATGACTCATGGGTGCTTAGTCATGTCAACGTGCAATCTCTCTGGACCCTACAATGCAAAACTGTGTAACGTAACAGGGTAGGCTGTAATTCTGAAGTCTGGAAAACTCGGCTGCATGGTGACGACGTGTTTGCATAACTGGGCGTGTCACGCTTGTGATGGTTAACGTAGTGACAAATGCCTAGCTTCAGGCAAATATCAGCAACAACAACAATAGAGGTCTGTTATGAAAAAAAAAAATCACTTCCTTTGTTTGCCACGGCGACAGATTCAGTTGTTTTTTTCAAAGCAAGTCAGCTAAAATGGCATCAAGTGAGGAGATTCATCCCGAGCCCCTTCTGGAGCCGCATATGCACCGTCTCGTTCCAAGGCCCGACGGTTTCAGCACTTCGTCCGGGTCTCCAGAGCTGTGCTCCCCCCCCCCCCGGATGGAAAATTAGGCAGCCATCCCATTTTTGGCTTCTTCACAGATTCCCCGTAAAAGATTAGCCGCCCATTATCAACATTTCCCTGTTAGAAATCTTGATCTGAACGATAGCGTCGGATAACATAAGGGGGAAAAGAAAAAACCCTCTTCCTCCACCCAAAGATGCTGCTGCCTGTGTTCCGAGTGCAGTCGAGGTTCAATAATAGGATTAAAAATGTAAGCCCCCGTGCAGGGTCCGATGGCATTTTGAAGATTAAGAACAATGTCGCTGACTCCTGCCCCGTTTCTGGGGGGGAGAGGAGTTTTGTGGCGGCACGACCAGCAGCTTCTCAACACCTACGGGCCCGTCATGAAAGATTTCCTGAACATCCGCCGTTTACGCAAGGTCACATAACAACCAGGAGGTAGGGCTGTTATCACGGCCTGAAATACTTTCAGTGGCAACAGCAGCTTACAGAGACTTTGCTCAAAACGCTTTATGCCGTCGAGAGGAGAGGTTAGTCGGGTCAGAGTACACATTCATACCTGCTGATAAGATCCTCTAGACCGGGATGTTTTCACTGCTGTCACCTTTACACTTTTTATTCCCCCAGGAGAAGGATAAATCTTTCTAAACCCGGGAAGGTTAATAAAAAAAAAAAAAAAGAGGAAGGCTAAAAGTCTGTGCAACTTAAGGCGAAGCTTTATTGATTCACAACCCAACAAAGCCAACAGCCAGCCTACATGTGCTGGCCATAAAACAATACCAGTTAACATGATAGAGGGCCTTTCTGCAGCTCCTCCCACAACACAACTACAGACAAACTTACGCAACCGCACACCGCTTCGCACCAGCATTCACACCCTCGCTAATGTTTCACACAACATCAAACTTCGATGCAGTTTTGTCAGGATTTGTCCGTGATTAGACCGGCCCCCGAAGCAGCGCTTTGAAAAGGGAGGAAAACGTGGTTTTCAGAATCCTTGCAAATAAAGGTCTGAAAAGTGTGGCGGGCATTTGTATCCACCCTCGTTTGCTCGGATTACTCAAAGAGAACAGCAGACAGCTCAGACATAAAGCTGTAGAGAGGTTTAAAACTGTATTAAAACAATATCCGAAGCTTCCCATAGAGCTCTATGTGATCCATTATACCGAAAGGGAAATAATATGGCACAAACGGCACAACCTAACACGGAATGGTCCCACCGTCTAAACTGACAATTCTGCCGAGAAGAGCTAATGTTCTCCTTTGTATTAGCAGCCCAGGGTAACTCTGGAGGAGCTGCAGGGATACACAGTTCAGGTGGGAAAAATGTACTGATAAGTACTGGTGATGCATCCCACAAATCTGGGCTGTATGAAGAAGTGGTCAGTCAGGTAAATACCAAACGTTTTCCTAAACAGTGAGTATGGCAGAACACTAACGCCGCTCAAAGACCCGTAACACGTTCCTCCAGTGAGACTTAGTGGTGGCAGCGTTATGCTGTGGGATTGCTTTTCTGGAGAAAGGACACAGAAGTCGGTTTGAGTTGCTGGTAAAATAAAGGGAGCTAAACACAAGGGCCCCCTGGAAGAAAAGATTAGAGAGGTTATAAAAGATTTGAAACTGGGCGCAGGACGACCTTCCAGCAGGACACCAACCCTCAGCAAAGTCCTGATCTGAGCCACGTTGATTTAGATTTTTTTTAAGTTGTTTGCAGATGTTTTACATCCTTGGGTCTTTTGTTGTGAAGAACAGCCAGACATTTCAAACTCTAGCTCGAAGCCCTTTCAAGCTCGGTCTCTGGTTTTATTTCATGCCTAAACCCGCCGAATGAAGTCTAGCGCCCCCCTCTGGTAGAGCGAATCTTTACCCACACCGCAAGGCAACCAGACCCACCTTACTGACTGGCCCGGTGCAGGACGCAGAAAAGCAGGCAGGGATTGCTCATAGAGGGAGCTGAGCAGATTTTCACCTTGTGGGCATGAATAGACAAACTATCAGACACAATTGCAGGTGAAAGAGCCGCACCTTGTTGCAAAACACTGGAAACTTTTTTTTTTTTTTTTTTTAGAAAGTAGCAAGAAACCTGCTGCAGTGCAGGGTTGGCTGTAATGTTACAAGTCCCTGTGTAAATGTAGCGAATACTTGAGTACCCTACCTACAAGGATAAATCATAAGGCGCTCCCCATGTGGACTTATAGGAGACCCTAGAGGGGTGGGGGCAATAAAATATCATTTCTCTTCCTAGTTACTAGGACCGCTTCTCTTCAGTGAGATTAGGCTCAGGAATGACTGGTATGCTCTCTGAACTCTTGGCTCTTTTCCATGTTTCCACAACACCTATTGCGGATCCCTGTGCAGCCTTGGCATTTTCCCTAAAAAAAAAAAAAAAAAAAAAACAGCCACAAACAAGCAGGAAGGGGGGGCTCCGTTGCATGTGTGGGGAGAAAAAAAAAGAAGCTGAACTTCAGTTTTAATGCCTAATACGCGAAGGGCAAAATAAGTGAAAACAGTTTCCTAACTTTTCCCCGACTCTCGTTTGTTTTGAAGTTGGAGGAGCCGCCGCTGCTGCTGCCGAGAGTCCAGTCGGCTGAGCCCAAAACAAGTTGAAGGCGAGCACTTACCGACGCCGTACTTCTCCTTCTTAGTGGGGATCCAGCGGGTCATGGCGGGAGTGGGGGGGTGGAGTGTAAAAAATTTGCCCGAATAAATAAATTACTATGTACACTTGCTCAACGAGGACGGGCGGCGCACTCCAGCTCGTCCCGAAGCCTTACAGTTCCGCCATCATGACTCGTAAACGGGGGAGGGAAGAGGAGGGCACACCGGCCCGGCGGGGAGGGGGGGTGTGAAGGGGGGGATACAGGCGGGAGTACCACACGCTGACGCCCGCTCCGGCAGCACGGCTTGGGTCTCATTCAGCTCCACACATCACTCAGCGTGGAAGGAACTCGAGCTTGCCGCTCGTAAATCCCCAGATGAGCTCAAACTGAATTAGTCATGTTAAATTCAGACAGCGGCGCCTTGTTTTCGCTTCAAGGGGCCGTTTCCCTTAGCGTCGGTGCTTTTTGTTTTAAACTGGATTTGATTTCATGTGGTTATCCCTATCAGTAGCGCTCATCCTGACGTCCCCTTGTCGCTTAATTAAGGTAGTGGTTAAAATATCCCGCTGAGAAATGCTCCACTCCTTAAAGGAGCAGACGCTATAATCACTCTCCCTGATTGCTACAAGTCCTCCATGCTTGCAAGGGGTTGCCAGATCTGACTGACAGTTTCCAGCCCAAAACACACAGTAAAACCCGCCCACATCAATGCAGACCTCAACCTCTTGTGAAACTCGTGTTGAAAGCCTAAAACTATTGCACGTATAATCAAGAACACACCACGCACCCAACGGCACTAAAGCAAAGAAAAAGATTACTCAGTCAGGCTCCCCACAAAGTACGCCGCCAAATAACCAACACAGAGATCCTTTTCCCCAATCATGGCGTAATAACGACTGGAAAAAGGTTATCAATATGAATTATAAAACCAACTTATCTGGGCTCTTAAACTTTCTCACTCTCTCTCTTTCACATTGTTTTAAATACTTTGGCTACTGAAGACCCTGACTTCCATTTACTTTTATTCATTTTTATTTCTTTTTATGATCTGACCCTATTATCAGTACATACCTAACCCTAACCTTAACCTCACTGGCACCATAGTCCTAAACCTAACTCCTAGCCCCCTAAAAATGTGAGGATGACCACAAAGGGTCCTCACTTTACATCGAAGTCCTCACTAAAATATAAAAAATATGTTCTCACTCAGCAGTAAATACAAGTGTACACACACACACACACACACACACACTTTATATCAATCTAACATTTCTTTTGCACCGATACAGCCATGAAACAGTCTAAAATTGTTTAAAATCTATCAGCATAGAACGAACCTGCAACAACAATGAAGGGCAGTCACGCACATTGCATGAAAACAATAAAGGGATCTTACCTTTGTGTTGTATATCAACTGCCTTCTCTTAAATGTTGTGGCGCCCAGTTCTTTCAAATCATCATGATGTTGCGGCGATTGGTTTCCTGCCTTATAATGCTTTTTGTATTTTCCACACCTCCACTTCCTTTCTCATCTCCCAGTCAAAACCGAAGAGTAAAGCCCTTCAGGCCAACGAGATTCAAAGTAGCTTAAACTTCCATTTGGGGCGTTTGCAATTAACATGGACCAAAAACATTTCACTTTGAACCTTTACTAACCAATGACTATCACTGAGTGATCATCTCGAGCTAGAAAGCTTATCTACATTTCAATATAATTGAACTACTGATTTGAGTGCAGGAATAAAACGTCATATTCAAATATTTAAGTTTTTCCTTTTTTTCTGCCACAGAATGACAACTACTTTGACAGCTGAATACTTTCTAAAAACTCACCAAATTTCAGCAAACCGCCTAAAGTTATTTTCTCTGGCTAAGTTGAAAAGAAGCCCAATGGGGCGGAAACCCATCCAATTTGGCAACAGTGCTTGTGTGCTATGCCGATATGGCTCACTGCCCAGGGCGGTACAACCTTGGGGTGACCCAGATCAAGTTTTCTTTGTGCTTATTTGCATATCCCTGTAATGGGAGTGGACAACCCTCCGTGTTGGGCAGTGATTAATGGCTGTAAGAACCTATGATTGGACACTGCTCCTGGCTACAGTTAATCACCTTCATCACTCCAGTTTGGCTTAAAATCTAAAAGGCTTGGACCGGTCAATAATGAACTGGATTATTCTGCATTACCAACGGATTCTTTAAAATACAGTTCGAGATTTATGACGCCTTTATTCTATTTGTGAAAACGCAAAATAAGCATTTTGGGTATTTTCTCAATTTTTTGTCAACCTAGATCAGACCTTTTTTGGTTGATACCTGTTTTCATTTTTTTTCTCTTAGTCAGATCTCCTTATTCTAAATTTGACCGGTTCTGTTTCTGTTATGTTAATTTAAAGGGCCGTATCAAATAGAAGAGAAATTGTGTGCTGCATGTTCTTCTATAGAGGTCACAGTATCCAATCCAACAGAAATTGTAATGCACATGATACAACTGTGACAGTTTTTAAGCTAACAAAAAAAATAAATGCAAATTTTATTAACTGATGCATTTATAGGCTGAAAATGGTAATAGTTTTTAGTTATGATGCATGTAGCAAATCGGAAAAGCAGCTCTGTTTTGGTCTCTTTAATATTTTCAATTGATTTGAATATTTAAGTTTTTTTTATTTCACCATTTGACAAGATTTGACCACCAATAAGAGTTGATCATAAGAACAGCGACTGCTTCCGATATGTCGGCAGCTGATACGTTTATCTCTACCTTGTTCTCTACTTTAGATTGTCGCTGGGCCACAGAGGAACGGGCTCGCCCCGGGCTCCATTCAAGCAAAAAAGCTGTCTAAGCCCGTGTCATGTAAACAATTAGTCCTGTTGTATATCATGTGTTTAGCTTGTTAGAGAAAAACAGAAGAAATAGAAGCCATTTAAAACAAAGGCATTGCTATGCATCAAACTATACATTAAAATGTTGTTGTGATAGTAAATTGAGAACCTTTTGACCCTAACCTTTTAAAAAATATTTTGAGCTTAATTAAAAAAGAATTAACTATGATGCCAAACAAAATGAGTCAATCATTCAAAGTTTATTTATAGAGCAATTTTAATACAGTCAATGAACACATATACAATGAAATGAAAGATTAAAAAAAAAAAAAAGGTAATTGCTGGTAATAAAGCTATGAGGAATTGAAGAGTGAGAGGACTGAATCAATTATAGAGAATGAAGAACTGTGAAAATATGTTGTGATATCTCACTTTAGATTAGACATCACTCTGGTTACATGAGATTGAGAATATATTACCTGAAAAGGTATTTACGCTTTTAAATATATTTGCAAGCGCTGCTCCTAACCCCTTGTTTCCAAGTTGGTCTCTGAGGCCCTGTACACACGGTGACGAGATTACGTGTATACGCAAAAGTTGCTGTGTTTTACTTCACATGAGTTGTTTGCGCATGCCCGGTGTTTTTCGTATGTTTCTGTGGCAGTGTCACAGCGCCACCAAGGGGCCCGGCATACCTACTACAGGGTTTTCAGTGGTCCCGCGTCCTCTCGTGTGCACACACATTTTTTGTTAATCGTTTATGAAAATTGACTGCGTTAAAAACGCCCGTTTTTAAGGGCAAAAGAGCCTTTGCCAAACCAGCACAACAACTGAGACCCTTCACCGATTTGGAATGGTGGGGTAGAAAGGAGTGAAGGTTGATGGGTAATATAGTATTCTGCCTGGGGAGGCTTTTTTCCACTGGTAAATTCGGTGTGATATTTATCTATTTATTTATTTTTTATTTTATTTTATTTTTATTCGTATGTCCCTGGTCCCTGAAGTCAGGGCATGCTGATGACGCCTCATTTACTACATTCGGTTTTAACCTCTGTAAAAGGAGACAGAGGCTTTTGTTCACTGGACTCAGTGGTCTTGGAATTACTGGTTTCAGTAGTTTCTCTTTTAAAAGACAGTTAAAAACATAAATGTTTAAATCTGGTGGTTTGGGCTATTTTGCCTGTTTATTGGGCGGCACCTTTTGATTTTTGCATCTTGAAAACGGCTATGTTAATAACGTTTTACATATTACTTTACTTGTTAAAAATTATTGAAATAAAATCCCCTGACAATGAAATTCTGGCAGTCAGCAAATAAGTCTCTTTCTACCTCTTGTCAAAATGTACCTGATGTACCCGCAGGAGACATCTCTACGGTGATGCATTGAAATATTTGCTAATGTCAAACTTTAAAACAGGTTTATACCCTTTAAATGCTAAATTTAATTTGGTAATTTAGGCATAAGGGTAATGTAGGCATTTAAAAGAAACACTCTACATATTTTTTTTATCTTGTTTGATGCATGGTTTTAAGCCTTACAAATTTTATAACCCTATATTAAAATCCACCTGAAGCAAATGTCACTTCTCTGAATTCAGGGGTCAACGTCATGTTCAGTAGTGACCTCAGCCCCCTTTCTGTTCACCTCAATTTTGCCATATAGCTTTAGTGATATGCTTCCTTCTTTATATAATTTTTAAAGATAGGGGGAAATGCTTTTTACTTATCCTATCTCAAATCGCTCTCCCTGAATTCACCCCAACAGTTTCTCATTAGTTCCCAAATTAGCTTTATTTGAACCAGCCACGTCAGATTGAGACAACTGTCTCTTGTCTCGCTTGAAGGAACCTCTCTAGTTAGTTTCTTAGTGTGAAACTGCGCGCAACTTGACATTCAGAGGGGTGGCGGGATAATTAATCGAAACTGAGATATAAATCACTGATGCATCATAAATAAATGATTGCCTGGTTATTGTTTTTAATTAAAGCTGGATGAATGGCAATGCAGCAACTCGCACAGTCTGCTCCCAACGAGCACCTTCTGTGTACCCTTGGTGAGCGTAAGTGGACTAGACATTCTCACGCAGCCTTCATTTGATTTAACTGCACGGAATATTTCATACAAGCCCCACAATTAATTGATGCATCTGGTGGCTTGTCCATCAACGAGATGAGACTTCCCGGCCCAGGGAAGTAATTTACAGCTGTTGGCTCAGAGATTTGGTAGCCCGCTCAGCCTTTTGTTTGCCCGTCATGTGCGTTTATATTTGTGCATCCACCGGTCAACCAAATGGTGCTGTCTGTAGTGCTTAGCTGTCGTAGGCTTTTGTCTTTCAGAGAGGCTGCCAATCATGTATCCCTCGCCATCTATTGTGGAAAACGGCTGCTTTAAAACAGCTCTCGGTGATTTACGACTGACACAATCTGATTGGAAGCTTTCATTGAATGTTTTAGTTTCACAAATATAGAGCAGGGCTGTAATAAATGTACTGTATTATCAGCTCTCCTATATAGGCTTTCTATGGGTGGCTGCTTACTCAGAGCCGGCCCTCTGCTGGCCTAGGAGCCCAGAGAGAACATAAAACACCACAGGACAGATTCACATATGTGCTACCTTTAAAAACACAAAGAAAAAAGTTCAAAAAGAACACATTGTAAAAACAGAGCCTAAACATTGGTATAGTTTAATAGGATACTTCATCTGGCCAGTGGCAGTACTTGCATGATACCCTGCGGGAGCCCTCAAGACCTCACATCCCGTAGATTGATGGATGAATGGATGGAGACACGGATAGATAAATAAGTAATAAGGTCTGTCTATAATGGACAGACAGGTCTTTCTATAACAGTTTTTACAGTTGTCTGAATCAAAATCGGTCCTAATATTTGAAACAGTCTTGAAAAATATTTTTTTATGTTTCAATCAATAAAACAAAGTTGTTGTTTTTTTTTAATAAATCACACACTTTGGTTCAAACGGTCTGCTTTCCATGCGGAATATCATGTTCAGTTTTGATTGCTCGAAGTATTTTGAACTCGAGATGGTCTGATGCAAGCCCGATTCTATCAAAGCAACCGCTAAGCAGCTCTTTAATCTGGCACCTCGGATCTGATACTAACTTCAGCTTTATTTACCAGTGCTGACACCGTCCACAACATGTCCTCTCTGACTGGAATTCACATGAGCGTTAGGAAAAAAAACACTGTTTCAGGCGCAACATTTTGTTTTTTTTCCTGCTCCAGGTCCTCAGTGTGTTGCTCTAACTGCGGTGCTCTGGGTGGTGAGCCATATGGCCTATGTCATTAACCACCACTGACACCGGCTGAACACGCTAAACCCATTTCGTTCTGCAGCGGGGGGGAAAAACTGGGATAAGTGTAGGCTGCTGTGCTCTGTAAACTTAAAAAAAAACATATTTACCTACTTAAAAACTATTAACTGCAAACGGGACATCAGTTTCAAGAGTATATATTTTTTTCAAAATCGTTCTTCTCTTTTTATATTGTATTTTACTGTCTGTTGTACTCTATCTTTAATGGCTCTAATTCTGCCCTTTGTACTCTGTGTAAGCTACTAGAATCAGAATTCCCCTGAAGGAGCAATCCCAAGGGATAAATAAAGTTGAGTCTAAGTCTAAGTCTTCTCATACCACACGGTAAAACCAATCAAAGTTGATCTTGCTGCCCAAAAAAAAAAAAAAGCTTTGCTTTTTGTCAATGCTACAAACAAAACCATGTTTTTTTTTTCTTCACAAATTACATGCAAGTTTTATAAATTACAACATAAACTGTTTCAAATAATCATCTTTGCCAGGTAGAAGAATTCTGTCTTAATTTGACCACAACAAATACTGCAAATTCTAAAATTGAGACGATCAAATGCAACCGTGCCTCTTTTAAAAACACATTTCCTAGGCACCAAAAGTTCAAAACGTCAACATCATCAGCCGTTTCACCGCACAGCCATGTTTTCTCGTGGTGTTACACCGTTCAGCACTTTGTAAAACCTTGTCTGCAGTGCAACAGACAGATAAATGCCAATTGTGACCATTCCCCTAAAGGTATGATGCCCTGGGAAGTGAGCCATAGTGGTACCCAGATCTAAAAGCGCTGCTGGTAGAAAAATGCAACGTGGAAAAGGAATCAATTACACGCAGCATTAAGGATACCTCTGTAGTATTGTGGTAACTTGATGGACGACGAGCACAACTGAGCCCGCCCTGTGTGTACTGGAGGTTGTTTTGTTGAACTAATGCTCTTTTTTTCCCCACAGAATGATGCAAAGTTACATAGAAGTGTTGCCATGGGATTCTTTTTACGTTTTACTCTACAATTTTTCGATCTATCTATCATATCTGCCATGTGGTTTTATCCATTGGCTCTATCCTAAGTAATAGGGACTATACTTTTACTTTGCAGCTATATCTTGTATTTGACTGGGTTATGACTTGAGCTTTTCACGAGATTATTGTGACCTATTTCTGGCTGAGCTTTAGGTGCTTGCAGAGAATTCGGATTTATTACATGGCGGGGAGGGGTGGGGGGGTGTTCTTATCTGCTCATGCCAATTTCACCTTTGATTTTCATAATACGTTTAGCAAAACCAGCTGTATCAAAGAGAAAGAACTGCTTTTAGGCTTTCAAAAAACGTAGGAAAAAGGAAGAAAATGATTTCAAAAAGAATTGCAACATTGCCACCAGCTGTCTGCCTTTAGCCATTGCACGCTTTGAACGGTTCGCTCCTGATTAAATCTACACACTGTGCCACCCTGACATGCAGCTCTCTGCATTTCGCCCGGAGACGGAGGCGCCACAAGCTTGCAAAAAGAGCCCAGCTGAACCTTTACATCCTGGCTTGCTCTCACCCTCAATTTAGAATCACCCTGTGAAATGTCTCAGATGTGCTGCTGAAGCCTCAACATCAAATGGTGCCATGTTTTAAATGATAAGGCTCATATTTTTTTATTTTTTTTTTACAGATATCTAAATTCATAATTCAGCCATGGAGCAGATGTGTGCGGTAAATGGAAACAGGTGTACATGTCAACAGAGAGCCCGAGCAGCGGGGACATAAAAAGGCTGCGTGCGCTCGTTTTCAGCATGAAAGGCTGGAGGAAGTCTTGCTGAGCGGCGGGCCTAGTTGTTGTCGATGGAAACGCAGCCATGGCGGTACTGTTGTTGTCCTCATATGGGAATATACTGTCTGTTTACTTTGCCTACGGGCTTCTCAGTGTGTTGCCAAACAGATGAATGAACATCTAGAATGACAGACAGACTAATAAATATGCCCCTCACCTACCAATCTCTCTCCTACCTTCCACAGCTTCTTTTTTTTTTTTGTTGTTGCTTGTGTGCATCCGTGCTTGAGTGCCCTTGCCTTCCTGTTTTAGTCACTCCAGCTACACAGAAATGAAGCAGATAAAGCATCCATATGTACAAAATTACAAAACATTTTGAGTATATATATATATATATATATATATATATATATATATATATATATATATATATATTTATATATTTATATATACATATATATAAAGCTTGGCCTGACATGCTTCCATTAGTGGCAGTCACAACAAAACTCAATGAAGTATGCCTTCTTTTTGTGGTGTGTGAAACTACAATGCCTCAGAGAAAGGGAGTGGGATGAGAGAGTGACCGAACACGCTGCCAGACGGCACACATCGGGAAGGATTAGGGGGTTCTGTTCCTGAGACACAAGGCGACCAAACAAAGGCCTAATGGATTTATGGGTCCACAGCCAGAACCGCATGACGCCCAGAAGCGAATAGGGGTCCAGCATCCACCTGGCCGTCTGGCCCCAGGTCCGGGTAATTGGTGGGTCTAGCACAGCTTTGAGGAGAGGTCAGTGAGCTGTCTGCGCATAAGTGCTCAGCATCCTGCGGGCTATGTCTGAAGCTGGCTTTTGTTGAAGGAAGCCGCGTTCACACTTTACAACTTTCATGGCAGGGAACGATTCCGTTTTCTTTTGAGACGCAGCGCCTGTCAGAAATATTCCTCCTCCTCCGCACACAATTGAAACCATTTTATCGTGTTAGAACCACACAATCCTGTGTAGCTTTATTAGGAGAGACAAAAAGTAGTGCATAACTGACTGGCAGACAGGGTTTTTTTTTCTTTTGTTTTTTTTTTACAAATGAATGTGTCAAGTAAACTGTGCGTAAATATACAGCTGCCTTTACTTTGATGACCCTAAATGTAATCTAGTGACATTATTGTATTTAAAAAACCCAATATCTGATTTCAGTACTGAATAAAAGCCACCAGTGTGTAATTTAATCTCAGTATATATCCAGCGACTCTGTGAAGTCCTCCGATGTTTGACAGAGATCATTAGTGAACAAACATCGTCAGAAAGACCAAGAAATACTGCAGATAACCTTTTAGTAGTGTGAGTTTGTAAAACAATCCTTCTAGTTTTGAACGTCTACCTGAGCATTGATCAGTTAATCCCTTAACGTCTCAAGACCCGGGAACTTTAGTCCGAACAGTCTCTCTTCAAACATATATGTTTGATCAATTGTCAACCTCATTTACAGATCTGTCAGGACAAAGAAAACTATGTTTGAAGACAAACTGATCATTTTCATGTTTAGACTAAAGTTATCTGGTCTTAAGAGGTTAAAAAGGGACAGAGTATGGCACAGCAGCAAAACCACAACCTAATCTGACATGCCATGCAAGTTGAGCCTTAATCTAAGAAGCATGAAATAAATCCATGATGGTGATGGAGAGTCTGCATAGAACTACATTCCTAACAGTCTAACATAGTCATGGCAGCATCATGCTGTGGGATTGCTTTTTTCAACAGAGAAAGGGAAGCTACTTTGAGTTACTTGGAAGATAAATGGAGCTAAATATAGGCCAGATAAATGGATGAATGCTTGGAGTGCGTTGTTTTATCTGAAGATGAATATATAGTTCAAGTATCTTGGGGTCTTGTTCACGGCTGAGGGGAGGATGGAGCGGGAGATCGACAGGCGGATTGGTGCGGCGTCTGCTGTGAAGCGGGCGCTGTACCGATCCGTTGTGGTGAAAAGAGAGCTGAGCCAAAAGGCGAAGCTCTCGATTTACCGGTCGATCTACGTTCCTACCCTCATCTACGAGTTTTGGGTCGTGACCGAAAGAACGAGATCCCGGATACAAGCGGCTGAAATGAGTTTTCTCCGTAGTGTGTCTGGGCTCTCCCTTAGAGATAGGGTGAGGAGCTCAGTCATCCGGGGAGGACTCAGAGTAGAGCCGCTGCTCCTCCACGTCGAGAGGAGCCAGTTGAGGTGGCTCGGGCATCTGGTTAGGATGCCTCCTGGACGCCTCCCTGGTGAGGTGTTCTGGGCACGTCCCACCGGGAGGAGACCCAGAGGGAGACCCAGGACACGCTGCAGGGACTATGTCTCCCGGCTGGCCTGGGAAATGCCTTGGGATTCCTCCTGAGGAGCTGGCCCAAGTGGCTGGGGAGAGGGACGTCTGGGCCTCCCTAGTTAGCCTTAAATCATGACCAGAGCTACAATTCAATGGCACAGGTGCCAGCCTTTTATATAATATAATGACCCAGTCAAAATTCAGACCTAAATCATCTGAAAATCATAGGCAATACTTAAAAATTCAAATTGACAGGTGCTCCATCCAGTCATTTTGCAAGAGACAATGGGTAAAACTGTCCTTCCATAGATGTGTAAAGCTAGTGGAATCATGCCTTCAAATACTTACTAGTGCATCTTCAGCAAAAAAAAAAAAAAGAAGAAAAAAAAGTGGTTCTACCAAATTTTGGATTTAAGGAGGCTAAATAGAACAAGCATATTTTAGATATTCATTTAGAAAACTGGCTCTAAGTATTATTTCCTTTCTGGAGATCAAAATATATCAGAGTTTAAGTTTGCAACGTCAGAATAAGTGGCAAAGTTAAAGAGGTATGAATACTATTGCAAGGCACTGCTACTGGATATGGCCACATGTTATATTTCAATTAGTATGTGAGCAGAGATGATGCCTGTTAGGAAAATTGTGCTATTTTGCACAGCCAGATATCTTTTGTCATCTAGTTTAAAGAAAAACAGATCTGACCGCAGAAAGAGCACAATTAAATGTAGACAATTCAGAATTTTAATCTGCACAAAAAAATAGCTTTTGCACTGCTTCATTCATTCACAAGACAAGATTGTACCCTGAGGCCACGTGTCTCAGTGCGACGAACACGTGAAACCATCTGACATCCAAAACCGTAATCTTTATGTATAGGGGGAAAAAAGTCATTTCTGGGTTTAAAATTAAAGTGAAACGTCTTTGCATGAATTATTCTGAGTGTACTGCCCGCTGGGAGATTGTAAAGGCGCTCTCTGGGAGGCTTTTAATTAGGTGATTACCTCAGATCAGCAGAGGGAGCCCCAGCTCTTATCTAGATTTCCTTTTTCTTTGGGCAGCCTGAGTGCAGCCGGGTGATATCTGAAACGACAGCCTGCAGTACGAGCACAATCTCTCTCTGGACAAGAGCCTGGGAAGGCGGTGTGTGGCCAGCAGAAATTTAAAAACCATTATCCTGATCAAAGCAGTTTTTCATGAAGGGGAAAGATCATCAATCTAAAAGGAAAAGAAACGACAATTGTAATTTTTAGTCTGTGTTTTTTTTTTAAATGAGTTCATTTCTGTTTCACATTTTACTGACGTTTGGCAGTCAGTGTTGATGGTTGTCGATGTTAATACAATCAGCAGCTTGTTGTATGTATTTTTTAGGCATTTTAAGTGATAAGGTAATATCAAGTGAAAAATTGTGAAGTGTAAGAAAGATAATCCAGTTTGAAATAGTTTTGAAAGAAAATCTAAAAAATGTGGCATGCATTTGTATTTAGGCCCCTCCTGTCAATACTTCGTAGTGTCATAGTTTGGGTTTTGTTTAGTTTTAGTTTTGAACTTTTCATTCTTCTGTCACCAGCTACTAACCAATCAGTTTAGCCCACCTCTAGCCACCACCCTTCCTTAGATCAGTTCCACCTGCTACCTGTAGTTAGTGTTCAACTCCGGTCCTGTCCGCCTGTCTGGCCAGCTACTTATACCTGTCTCAGTCTTCTCAACCTTGCCAGATCATTACAAACCTCCGGTGAGTCTTATGTAGCGGGTTTTGTCTGCATACCTGCCTGTGATCTCATCTGTTGTCTGTCTCCTGTTTTTCTGAGCTTACCTCGCCCCTGTCAGATCTGATTGCCTGCCGGTTACCGACTTGTTTTGACGCTCTGACTCTGCTCCCAGATTCTGCTCTGGACACTTCTGCACATCTGATCGCCTGGCTTGACGTTGGACTGTTTTCTGAACTTCGAACTCTGATTATCCTTTTCGTCACCCTACCTGTTTATCCGGTTCCGACCATTGCCTGTTTTGATAATAAACTGTCTAGAACGTTCTCTGCTTGTCTGGCTGAATTCTGGGTCCTCCGTTTTCTGATCATGACACATAGAACTATCTTTCACGGCTGCATGTATGTCTCCACAAGCTTTGCACATCTCGAGATTAAAAATATTCCCCCTTTTTTGTGATGAATCAGCTAAGCTCAGTAAGAGGGCAGAGAGCATCTGTAAACATCAGTTTTTAAATAATGTTACAGATGCTTGGTTGGACTGTGGTCTGGGTTTGTAATGAATGATTGTGTTTGAATCTAAATCCTTCAATTGTAGTTCTGTGTCACACTCTATTAGTGATTTTGGTTTCTTTCGTATGTCTGTTTCCATATTTCCCTGTTGTTCATTTATGTTGCAATTAGTTTATTCCTTCAGGCATATAGTTTCTTACTTGTTTCTTGTATTTTGTTGCCTGTGTTTTCTAGTTTATTCCCTTAGATTAGTATTTGTTTTCCCTTTAAGTGTTTGCATGTGTCTTAGTTCAGATCCATCCATCCATCCATCCATCCATCCATCCATCCATCCATCCATCCATTGTGTTTCGTTTATCCGAAATCAAATTGTGGGGGCAACAAGTCCAAGAGGGAAGCCAGACATCCTCCAGCTCAATCTAGGGAATCCTAAAATGGAATCCCATTTCCACAACTTGTATCCAGGATGTCGTTCTTTCGGTCATGATCCATAGGTGGGTGTCGGAGCATAGATGGACCGGTGCATTAGAATTACTCTTTGCATATTTATAAAGTACCTGTGAGAAGTTTACATCCACATATCCTGAGCCTGAATACATTGATTTGGGTCATTCGTTAATGCATTTGGACTTTTCTGTCTTTAACGGTGATACAAAACACTCCTTCCTTTCGATGTTAAAAACAGGGCTTGGGTCAAAACAGATATATAAGAAGTGGTGTGAAGGTCTGGAGCAAACCCTGCGTTGAACTAAAGCAATGTCCAAGCATGGGACTGTTTAGAAAAGGCTCAAACTGGGTTTCTTAAAACGATATGAGATGGGAGAAGGGCAGTGAACACTAATGGGAACTATTATGGACTGTACATGAGCGTAAACATACTCTTGCAATGGTTGTGGTGGTGTGGGCTATAGATTGTCGGTAATAAGCGTCTCGATGTAAATTTAATTATTTGTCTAACCTTTTTTTTTATACAAGTATTCTCACTGAGATCCAAAATCTCATGTTCAAGAGAGACCTGTTTGATAAAAAACTATGGTAAATGGTAAATGACCTGTACTTTTAACATCCTTTTGAGGGCCCTTGAGCTTAATGCAGCGCATCAATGTGGTGCACATCTCAAACGGCACCCGCTTAGACTCCTCAATACAGACAGAGCAGAAAACTTGTACAGCGCTTGCACATCTATTGTTTATAACAAACAATAGATGTGCATAGGCAGATGTGAATGTGTATATGTTTATAATGTAAAGTATATTGATTTATTTGCTTACTTAATGGACTTTGGAGTGATATGGACTCATGTAAAATAGGGATCAGGAAGATTGTTGGTGTTAAGAACAATAGGAAGGAGACTTCTTCTTACCCCTTTTCAGACAGGATCACTAAATTATACATATAGTATAAATAATTATATTTATCATTATTTATACATAATGTTTGCTTGTGTTAAATTTCATGTTTCTCTGGGTTGTTCATTCATTCATTCATATAGCACATTTCCTCAAGCCCTCGGTGATGCAATAATAATATAAAAACAAAAGAATACAATGAGACAATAAAAACAGCTAAAGGCTATTAAATGAAAATGTTTAGGTGAACATTTGCCTATAGCTAGTCCATAAAAACCTTAATAGAGTAAAATCTTTTCTTATCTTAACTTACAGAACAAAAGTTCCTGGAAACTTTGACCACATTCATTGTTTTTATCAATGTTGTGTGTTGGCAAGCTGTACAGTTATTTCATTGCCATTTTTATTTATTTTTTTGTGTTTTTTTGTGTTGTTGTTGACCACTCCTCCTGCATTTTGAGTTTTTTCTTTTGTTTGTTTGTATATAATCAAAGTGTCATAAGTCTTCAGTGTGCGGGCCTTCCCCTCCCTCTGAGATCAGTGCGCCACGCCCCGGAGGAAGCAAAAAGTCCTAGGATTTATGTAGCAGTCAGTTCACAGCCCAAACGTGACGAATGAAACGCAGATGGAAACCTGACGTGTGAAAGACGAAGTGTGATAAAAATAAGTCAGCGGCGCTTCGGTACGCTTCATTTACGGGGGATCCGTGCCCCACTGTGCCCTTGGATGCACTAAAACACACTGGCTGTGGAGGCGAGGCAGGGGGCAGAAGGGTTTACTTAGGAGCATCATCACTATCGCTGCAGCTTTTTCTAATCCAGTAAGGAAACGTTTACAGTAGGTCCGCCTCTTTAAGTCATGAAATGGGGGCTCGTAGCAAAGCGTCTTTACAAAGTATGATGACTAACCATTCGTTTGATTGCTCATTTAGGCTGGATTAAGTCTGCAGCTAGTGAGGGTTCAAGAAGTGCAAATCCAGCACTGAACTGTACGACGGAGTCTTTCATTTACAAACTGAATGTTTAACACCTGTGTCTACTGTATGTGTCAAAAAATATAGCTCTATGTGCTCGGTTTAGTTTCAGCTATAAGATTGGATGACGAGGGGAAACTTCAGACACATCAATCAGAATCGTGCTCACCCAGTATGCGCGTCTATCTAAATCAGGGAAAAGAGACCGTTAAAAACAGTCCGAACGTGAATTTACATCTTGGGTTTCTCGGGAACTATCAGGGGATCTTTATGTTTGACAAGTGGAAATGTGAAATCTCTGCAAATGCCTCAGAGATGGCCTCATCTCCATCACCTCGCTGCCAAAGAATAAACAGTCTGTCCTCTGTCAAGGTTTTAGTGCGTGGAGAAATGGTCTATTCCTCTCTCCTCTCTTCCTCCTCCACCTCTCTCTCTCTCCCTTTTCCTAATGAAATAATGGCATTCCTCTCTTTTTTTTCTCCCCCCCACCCCTCTCCCCATCTTGCCACTCTGCTTAAATCGACACTTGGCCGGATTCTCCGGTGCAGCAGAAGCTGAGTCATAAAGGTTTCAGTGGCCTGATTTATGGACAGTGATGGGGATGAGGGGGTGGGGGAGCGGTGCGGGTGGAAAAAAACACTGCCGTCAGCTCGCCGATCACAAAGACGCATGTCAGCACGGCATCCGTCTGCTGACTACGGATTAAAAACGGAAGAAACGCAACTGTAAATTGAAACGTTGGTCGTGCCAAGTTACCGGGAATTTGCGGCTTTTGTTTGTTTCGTGTTGAGATCTGGAAATCAGAGTCCGATGAGTATTTTTTTGCTGCTGGGATTGGCCTGCTGACTCTGCTCGTCCGCTCCAGCCCTTCCTCCCTTTCAGCCGTGGGCCAGTATATCAATGTGGATAAAAGCTGAGGTCTTCTGCCCCGGCGTTTATGCTCCCAACCCCCACATTAACCCCCATTACTATTCTGCTGAAAGTAAGGCCGAATAAAGAAGCAGCTCCGGGCTAAGATGAATAAATGAATCGCACGACAAATCCTTTTTCCTTGTTGAGTTACACAGATTGGGGTGTTGAGAATAGTTTTGTGCTTAAGACGTTTTAAATCGACTCTTCATCGCAGCCGCTTGTTTGTGTAAGTGTAAAAATGAAAAGGCGTGGAGGCAGCTTCAGGTTGATAAGGCTTCAAGGCTTTATTGGAGTTCAATGCAGCATATTTTATAGACTCAAAGCATTGGGAGGGAGTGGAGGTAAGGCGTTGCTAGACCTACGGACATAATAAGCACGTTCTGGCGGCCGTTAAAGCCCCTGCTGACGGACCCCCGCACAGGAGACTCTGCTCCTGACGGATCCCGCCTTTTGCTGGTTGCATTGCTAGCCGTAGCTCTGTAAACATGTGCATACATGCTGTTAGTGGTTCGAGTGACACGTACAATCTTCCGAGCTCATAAGGACACTATATCTCTTTTTTTTTTTTTTTTATGAGGCATCTTGAGCACCAGAAAACTTTGATTTGTTTTGGTCTAAACTTTCTTCTCAGATGGTTTTGCAGTTTTCTCCTCTTCTTCTGCTTCTTTTTCACCCTCCTCCTCCTCCTCCTCCTTTACATCCTCGTCGCCCCCTTCTTTTTGTTCAGTGTCACCTTCCTCTTGAGGTTGGCTTTCTTCTCCTCCCTCTTCTTCCTCTTTTTCGTCTTTAGCCTCCTCTTCCTGATCCTCTCCATCTGTGAGGGAAGAGTTGAGCTCAACAAACATGTTCTTTTCATCTTCAGAGTTAAAATGTTAATACTAACCTTCTTCTTTTGCTTCCTCTTCTCTCTCTAAAGCTTCCCCTCCCTCTTCCTCCTCCTCCTCCTCCTCCTCAGCCTTTTCTTCCTCCTCCCCCTCGTCTGCCACTTCTTCCTCTTCTCCCTCCTTCTCCTCCTCCTCCTCCTCTTCCACCTGTTCTGCCTCCTCTTCCTCTTGAGGAAGGCTGGCCTCCGCCTGCTGGGCTTGGCTTGCGGTTATCACGTCGTCTGTGCGGAGCGACGGGGAAAACAAGCGGGAGCTCAGCATGTAGGGAGCTGCAGAGCTGAGCAGAGACTGCGTGGAGACCTGCGCTCGTCCGTAAGCTGGAGCGTGGCTCATGGTCTGAGAGTAAACGGCGAAGGATCCTGGTTTGGGCGCGCTCAAGCGGATCTCCTCGCCTTCGAGAAGCTTCCTGGTGGGACGAGACATGAAGCATTAGGTTTCATAGTAACAATAAGTGTATAAACGTCTGCTCTGATCCAGACGCGTGGGACTACCTGTATGCTGCAATCTCAATATCCAGTGCCATCTTCACATTCAAGAGGTCTTGATAATCTTTCAGGTAGCGAGCCATGTCATTCTTGTTGGCCCTCAGTTCCTCCTCCAGTTGACTTATTGTGTCCTGCAAAAAGAGGAAGCCCACTAAAGTTCTAGCGTGTCTGATTTCTAGAACCGGTTTGCCCCTTGTCCTGTATCTCCCCTTTCTGTGCTCATGCTGCTTACCTGCAACGCAGAGATCTCAGCACTCTGCTTCTCCTCCACCTCCTGCAGCTGGTTTTCCAGAGACTGGTTCATCTCCCGGCAGGCGTCGATCTCCAGGGTTCTGTCTCGGAGCTGTCTGCGGTACTCGCCGGCTTCGTCCTTGGTGCTGCGGGCGCTCTCTGTGTTGCGGGCCGAGCCCACGGCCATCACGGTCATCTTGTTGCAGAACCAATCCTCCGCCGCCTGCAGGTTGCGTTGGGCCATCGTCTCGTACTGGCCACGGATTTCGCGGAGAGCGGTGGACAGGTCCGGCTTGGAGACCTCCATCTCCACCGCCACCTCAACGCTGTATTGAATTTGGGCCTGGAGCTCGGCGATCTCGCTCTCGCAGAGGCCCTTCAGGAAGGCCAGCTCGTCCAGGAGGATGCCGACCCTTTTCTCAAGCTCCGCCTGGCCCAGGGCGGCTTCATCTGCTCCCTTCCTGGCATCCATGAGCCGTGCCTCCGCATCCTCTCTGCCAAGGACTTGGTCCTTGTAGCGCTTCTGCAGGTTATTCAGCACATCCTCCATCTCGTCTCTGTGGTCCTGGGCCGCTTGCTTCTCATGGTGGGCCTCTTCGACGGCAGCACGGAGCTGGCGGATCTCGTGCTCATACAGGGCCCTGAGATTGGACGGCTCCGCCTGCCTCTGCCTGAGGAGCAGCAGCTCCGTCTCCAGCTGCTTGTTCTGCTGCTCCAGCTCATGGACCCTGTCGATGAAGCTGGCGAAGCGGTCGTTGAGGTCCTGAAGCTCAGCCTTCTCCTGGGTCCTCAGCTGTTTGAACTCGGAGCTCACTTGGACCGCCTGCTCGAGGCGGAGCTCAGTGGCAGCTGCAGCAGGAAGGATGGGGGAGTAGCTCGGAGGAGCTCTGGTGGATGTTGAATAACTTCTGCGTGAAGAAACGCGGGATGTCGCTGGGGCCGAGTGCATGGAGTAAGCAGACCTGGATCCAATTCCTCCGCCATACCCTGCGTTGCGCACAACCACTCTCCTCTTGTAAGTAGAAGGGAGATAAGGGTCAAAGCCAGTTGAAGTCATGATTTCGGAGATGTGCCGCACTCTGCCAGGGAAGGTAGCTGCGTTGTCTGCACAGTGAATCTGCATTACTCTGGCTTTTATAGGGCCAGTAATGACTGTGACGTAAGCTTTTTTTTTTCTTCTTCCACAGTGCTGACAGAAAGAATTGATTATGATCCTTGCCAGCCAGCAGAGATCGGGAGGAGGAGGGGGGGGGGGGGGGGTAGATGGCCGGGATAAGTAACGATGGAGCAAAATGGGCTGCAACAGATAGGGTCACAGAGGACATTAAACAGTCTGCTGTTACTCCTGAAAACTGCAGAGGAAGCTACAGTTTGACCACATAGATCCTTCGGAAGATATCAGTCCACCAAACATGACAGATGATAGAGGTTTGCATCATTTTACAGTTTAGTAAATGGTGAAGTAAAAGCTTGGGTAGCAACTGGGAGGTCCAAAGAAAGAAAGAAAGAAAGAAAGAAAGAAAGAAAGAAAGAAAGAAAGAAAGAAAGAAAGAAAGAAAGAAAGAAAGAAAGAAAGAAAGAAAGAAAGAAAGATTATTGCATACTTACATGTACTCGTTTGCCCCCTAGCGGTCATCTCTATATTATGCAGCACCAAAGCGTTTGAGGTTAAACACTTGCTTTGAACTTTACTTGCAGTTACCAGATTATACATTTCATACAAGAAAAACTATAGTTTGAGGATTATTTTCCATACAAATGTATTTGCTGCAATGCACCACTGCTGGATCACCTCCCTGTGAAATTTCAGAATTCAATTCCATTTATTCAGTTCTCTTGAAAGGAGGGGAGGGGGGAGCTCTCAGTTCAACAACAGGGGAGAAATCATGCTGTGGTACATTATGAGCTAATTTAATTACTTTAGGCTTTTGCATGAATCGTTTTCCTCTGCCGCAGAAGCGTTGAAACATTGTTTACATCTCACAAACAGAAAGACCTATAATCAATCTTTATTGTAGTCTAAATCCTAATCAGCTTCTCAATACTAACTCACGCACTATTTGATGTTTCTGAAAATCCAGTAGTAGTAAATGGTGTGGGTTACCCGTGATATCGGTTAGTGTAAGTTTTCTGTCATTCAGGGCGGATGTGCGTTTATATATAAACGCTTCGGATTATCTGTGATATGTTACATTTTTAATACCAAAATACATGGAGTGTGCTTTTTGTGTGGGCAGTGACCATGATGGCCAAGCCGGATTCCAAATTTATCTCTGACTCACTTTATGACAGAACACATTTTCTATAAATAAATTTCCTATCGGTTGTTTTGTAATGGGTTCCACTCTGGCTTACAAATAAGCTTTAAAACATACCTAACAATGTTCAATTTGTTTAGAAGGACCTTCTGCAGTCAGTTGATCGGGTGCACTTGTGAACAGTGGTGTAGTGGTCCCTGGAGAAGTGGGTATACTCTCAATGTTTGCCCTTTTAGACTAAGCTCAGAAAAAATCCATTTTAGAAACAATGACTTGTAACACTACTAGTTTACCCAAAAACCCATCAGTAGTGTTTAAGCATTTCAGCCTAAAATATGTAAGCTAAAATATTTAGATTAAAATATTTCCTTGAGCTACTACGTGAGGTGTGAAAATACTGTTGTCTGTTTTTGAAAGATTTTTTCCAGCTTCTGGCAGGTAATGTAAAATTTTCTTTGGTTTATATTGAAGGAATTCCTGCACTACGTCCAGAATCAACATTTCATTACTTTACTGTAGGTTTTTCAATATAGACCTAGATGATAAGGCATATGGAAAGTCTTGAATTCAATGAGATAGAGAATCTGTAGAAAGAGATAAAGGTGAAGACAAGGAGACAATCTAAACTCGAATCACTTTGTCTTTGTAAATCAATTCATGATTTACAAAGACAAAGTGAAACACACAAAGAACCGTTGATCCTGTTCATTTAGACCCCGTGACGATGAATGTTTAGCCCCAATTTATGAACCTTGATTTTAAAATGGACGGGATTTTAAACTTGACAGTCAAAAAGGACCTCAGTTAAGTAATTTTTATCATTTAAGGAACAAAGCAAAGGTAAAACCTATTCTTTCAAGGCAAAAAATATGGAAACACCACTCCAAGCCTTCATTTCATGATGGCTGGATTAGTGTAATTCTCTTTATCTCTGAATCACTGTTTGGCTTGCAGATACTGCTGAATGGTGCACATCAAGGGAGGATTTAGAAGTGGGCATACGCAATGCTGACTGAAAAATAAGTGGGTATACGCCGTATACCCGCGTATACCCTGGACTACACCACTGCTGTTGGCAAAGCGGAGTGGGAGGAGTTTACATTTTAAAGGGAGGCAAAGAATTATTTTCCAGCAAGAGAAGGGCGGTAACGACCTGCCATTACCGCAGATAAGCCAAGAGAGCAGTAGTCAAATGTGACTACCTGATGGCTAATAAACCACTTAATAATTGAATAGAGGCATATCAAAGAGAGAAGATCAGTTTATTTATTTATGTACATGTTATTGTATTTGTGATGGGCTGCATGCATGTGTGGGTGCTCCCCGGGTACCCTGGCTTCCTCCCGCAGACCAAGAAAAGCATGACCAGTTAAGTTAATGGTCTCTCATGTTGCCCTTAGGTGTCAGTGTGTGTGTTCATGGTTGTTTGTCCAGTGGGTCTCAATGTTGCCCGCTGAAAGACTGACAACCTGTCCAGGTTGTACCTCACGTTCGTCTATCCAATGTTCGTCACTGCATGGGGTTTACATGTTCTCCCTATCTATGCATGCGTTCTCTCCAGTCACTCCTGGCATCCTCCTACCCTCCAATGTCATGAATGTCAGTGTAATTAGTCACTATATTACCTCAAGTTGTGATAGTGTGTTAATGGTTGCTTGTCATGTGTGTCCCATGCCATCCTTTCCCCCAAAACCATGCAGCCCTGGGAGGGGAGCCGTATTCATATCATAGTGGTGGGCGGTCTGGACTTTAAATCCTATCACGATGTATTGTATCTTTATTGTGATAAAAATAAAAGTGAGGATAAAAAAATATTTACAGTGTCTTGAAGTCTTTTTTAGGTAACTGTGTGGCTGTGACTGCATGTCCGTTATAGCCCAATAAACACAAACACTGTCCTTTAAAAATACAATTACTAATGTAACATATAGCACATTAAAACAAAATTCGAAATATGTTTCATCAAGACAGTAGTTACATAAGGAGGTGTGATTTTTATCACTTACCTGCACACAGTAACTGCATTTAATTATATATATATATATATATATATATATATATATATATATATATATATATATATATATATATATATATAATTATAGACATAGTTAAATTAATTATATATATATATATATATATATATATATATATCTATATATATAGCTATATATATATATATATATATATATATATATATATATATATATATATAATTTAACTATGTCTATAATTCATCTATATTGATGCTTTCAAGAGACCAACACTAGAGAAAATAGCAAAAATAACAATCCTGCCAGTACTGGCACTTTTAGAGGTTTTCAGACGCCACTAATTGGAAATTATCGTTGTCAAGATTAACTCAAATTCTTATGATGACAAGAAATGTTTTACGATAACGATAAAACGATACGACAAAGGCCCACTTTGCTCACCCATTAAAAAAAACAGCTCTTAATTTCAGTCACATGGTTGAGTGGGTCCTCCGGTTTTGACATTAAACAACGCCGGCAAACCGCGGCTGCGCGCCGTACCTACTGCCTTCCCGGATGACTAATGGTGCGGACCCCCGTCCCCGCACCTCTCTGTTGTTTATGTGCCCGTACTCGTATCGAAGCATTTCATTGGTTCCACGTGTACACCCACAGAGTTTTGACCAATGGCCGGGAGGTTTACTAATTGGCGGGCAGCTACTGTCCTCTCCTGCTTGCAGACGTCTCGGATCCTTGACTTATTGCAACAAAGGATGATGAATACGTTTGAGTTCCTCTTCTGTTCCTGAGCAGTGGGCCGCCAGCCCGCCACCACTGAATGTCCCGCTGAAGTGTCAGAAAACCAGAGCAGGTCTCCGGGCGATGGACGGTGAGTCGGAGAGGCTAGGAAACCACGGTTGCCCTGGGAGATACAGGCTAACGTTAGCTGTTGCACAATTAGCCAGCTGGGGACAAAGCTGGAGCTTTATATCGTACTATATGAATCACAGTTGTACTCTACGGTAAACAGTAAGCCGTCGCCTGGCCAGGGTTGCAGCTGAGCTGTTCTAAACACGTCTGGCGAGATAAAGTGAGCTGGGTCCGTGGTGTTGGCAGGCTAACCAGGCTAGCTGATGGAGCCGCTCGGTAAAGTTAGCTTCTACTCGGTTCACTGGCACGGTCTGTCCTCCGTCGCCGTTCTCTGTGTTGTTACGTCTTATTTTGTCAGATTCATTACAACCAAACAGGATGAGCAACAGATTAAGGTCCAGCTGTAAAGCAGAACCTCAGCATGATGCTACCACCTCCATGCGCGACTCCTCCAAACTCTCTTCCTTTCTTAATGGCAGGGAGGTTGAACCTTTATGTCGTCTCACTATAAGCCTTTTCTGTAGAGGCTATTTCGCTTGTCCCCATGGACAGCTGGGAATTTCCCCTAAAGCTCGAAGGTGTGGATTATTGAGCTGCAGCTCAATAAGTGAACTAACTTATATATCGTAAATATCTTGCTTGACATCTGTGTACACGCGTGGCATCAGTTAAGTGAAGCCGTTCCTTTAATGTCCCTCAATGGGGAAATTCGGGTGTGACAGTGGCAAACACACACACACAGTTATTAGTGATGAGAGAAGAATACAAGGGAAAAAAGTAAACTGTCTAATCTAAGGTTAGCTCTAAAGAAGAGTAGAAGGGTAAATAAATAAATTGAACAAAGGAAAAACAAAAGTTATTTGCTAGTGGAGAAATAACTCCAGTCTGTGGACCTAACACACGGTAATAGAGTATGCAATATTTCCATAACGTACAAAGTTTAAGCAATAAGCACCATGCCTCATAGTCCAGCAGCATCCCAGCTGAGGTGCGTGTAGGTTACCTTAGCGTTTGGGTACAGCGTAAAACAATGAATGGCTGAGTCAGAGCCTGTGCAACGATCTGCATGATGTAGACGGTTGTCTCAGCATCTTAGAACAGTGCCAGCAGTAAATGGTTGGATCAGAACCTGTGCAACAATTTGATTTATGATTTAAACATATTATAAAATCTGTCTGCAGCCGGGAGGAACGATCCCTCATAGAGAGCCGTCTCAGCCGCCTTGTTCTAAATAGAACGATCTCCGCGACCCACTGCCTCGTCCTCCGCTCATGCTGAGCACGGTTCAGTCGTGCTTCTCCGGCACGCTGGCCAAAGACGGCGTCGCCGTCACACGGCTAAAGTCTGTTGCCGTTCCATTTTGCTTACGTTTTCGGTGTTTCGTGGTGCAGCGCCTCCACAGGCGAGGGGTTGAACAGGTTGGTCAAAAGGTTCGGTTCGTTTGACAAAAGCGCAGTGTGAAAGCAAACCGCACCAACTGCAAATCAGCAGTTTGGTCCCCAATCGGACCGAGTCTACCGGACTATCGGGTGGGAAAACGACCCCGGTCTTTGGCCGTGCTGGACCCGCTTCCCTCTGCACAGTGACGCCGGTGTTCCAGCACCTTCCAGCTTCGGATGAGCCTCAGCGATTTTTAGCATTTTAACCCATCCAGCTCAGGTCAGATGGTTGAAACGTCCCAAAGAAATGTCAGAACTGGGGTTGAAAAGGTCCCATTAGAACGCTTCAGTGGTTCCTCCAAAGCCCTGACCTCAAACCTTATGAAAGTTCGTGGACTATATGATTAAAAGTAGGGTTCATGCCAGCAAATCAAATAATTTAAATACGCTGTATCATTTTCAAGACGAAGGGTGTTCAATTATCCAGTCAGAAATGCGCTAGGACCTCGTAGAGGGGGACTCTAGTGTGTGGTTTCTGTGCAACTCGCTGTAGGACATTCTGCCAAATACCAGTTGGAATGTATGAATATATTTGAGCCTGCATGTGTAATCAGTAATTTACTTGTTTAAGATTCACCAAAGTTTTGTGTGTTCTAATCATTTCACCCTGGAAAAAGACCAATTCAAAATGCTTGGTTAAAGTCCCCGGATGATTGATTTTCTTCATCCTGCAGAACCCGTCAAAGGTTCCCCACAGTAACAGCAGAGGAGCCGCTTTAAAGATACCAAAATGGTGAGCTGTGCTTTATACGATGACTTGCCGCACCCCCGCGTCTCTGATTTGCTGCTGCTGCTGAGTTTTGTTGTCCATCCTTGCAGATTCGAATTGCAGCTCTAAACGCCGCTTCGACGGCCGCCGACGAGTCGCAGGACCCGCTGAGGAGCAGCAAGAGTCAGACAAAGGAGGCTCAGGTGCTGACCGAGTGACGACGAGCGGCTAACCCGTCTCCAGGTGATAGTTTAGGTTTTTTTTTTTAAACTTGAATTTACCTCCACAGGAAGCGGAGGCTTTCGCGCTGTACCACAAAGCTTTGGATCTCCAGAAACATGACAAGTTCGAGGAGTCTGCCAAGGCCTACCATGAGCTTCTGAAAACGCCGCTGCTCAAAGAGGTAAGCTCATCTGAGTGTATTATACTTTCTAAATAAAAAACAGAGCAGTTAATATCGTTACATTTGGGCATCTAAAGTCGGTTGTTTTCTAAATCTCTAACTGTGGTTCATGTGGAAAACGTGCTCTGAGATGTTTACAACAGGCGGTTTTCCACGATCAGACACGTTCATTTGAGATGAATCCTGACACAAAGACAATAAAACGCTGCTGCTAAGAAAATAAAAACAACACAATACAGTACAAATATACAAATACAGCACAACCGATGTAGTTTTAGTGTTGCCAGAGGTGCGGTTTGTTTAACTCATTGTCTAACTAACCCAACAACGCTTCACAGAGCTCCTGGATTTATGGGGAGACTAAATTTCATACTGATGTCCTTCTTAGGTAACTTCTAAAAGCAGTGCATTTTATTTAGGGGTATCAGAGTTAGAGTAAATTGAATAAATTTACACGTCACATTGTTTAGATTTGTTTTTAAAAATAATGTATGCAGTAATTTTTCTTCCCTCTTCAGAATCCTGCACTCTTGATCTACCAAATAATGTCCCAGTAAAATAGATCAAACTTTGTGGTTTTAATGTGACAAACTGAGGAAGTAGAAGGGGTCTGAACACTTTCACAAGGCAATTTTATTCATATAGCACATTTAAGTAACACAACGATTCAAAGTGCTGTACATGAACAGAAAAAAACATTACAGAGGGAAATATTATCTAGAAAAAGTAATCATTACATTAACAAAGGAGGAAATAAATAAGAGAAATGTCACCTAATAGTGATTTTGCAGAGTAATTTCGGACAGATGAATCGCTGTTTCTGTGCTTTTCCTTTGCCGTTGGTGCCAAAGATCACACGCTGTTCAACTTTTCAGGCCATGCCCTCAGAAGACCAAAGAGTGGGTCTCAAGCATCCTGGACTGATGCTGAAATACTCCACGTTTAAAAACCTGGCTACTATGGCGGCATCACGGGAGGACTTGGAGAAAGCAATGGAGTTTTATCTGGAGGTAAGGGTGACGTTCTCCTGCTTCTCTTCTTCATGTATTTGTTTCGGAAATGTCTCTCCTTTGCTTACAGTGTTAATCTGTGTGAATTATTCAGAGGAGTTTGCGTCATAACTCCTCTTCTGGTTTTGCCTCTTTCTTTTTTTTTTTTTTTTCTCTTTCTTCCCGCAGGCCGTCATGTTGGACTCCACCGACGTGAACATGTGGTATAAAATCGGCCAGGTGGCTGTGCGACTTGTGCGCATCCCTCTAGCTCGTCACGCGTTTGAGGAGGGCCTGCACTGCAACCCCGACCACTGGCCATGCCTGGACAACCTCATCACTATCCTGTATGCCCTTAGTGACTATACTTGTAAGTAATGCATGCTAATGAGCTGCAGCCAAGGGACGCTCCCATCAGGATGTGATCTCCCTGATACTGATTTGAGTTAGGCCTGGACCATAATTCAATAACAATATATATCGATCGATAGACGTATATCGATGATAGAAAAAAAGGTCAATAAAAAGTTCAATAGAATAGCAGTTTTCCATCCTTCTGCATTTTAGCCATGTAGGTTAATATTACAGTCATTAATCCTCCCAACCAATCTCAACGCAGACCCAGGAACCAAGCTCCGCCCCCTTCAAAGGGTTCAGAGAGCACGCGTTTTGTTTTTTCTTTGTTCTTTGTTGAAAACGTGCAGTTTTGGTAAAAAGTTAGTTGAATAAAGGGCTGAGTTTGAATTCAGTGTTTGTGAGTACTGTATCTAAAAATAGGTTGCTGAGCAACGGCATAAAATGGCCAGGGCTGCACTTAAAATATATGTTTTGAATTTGTTGATAATTATCGATATCGATCCAATATGATTTCTATTTTATTGATATGTGTTTTTCTATATCGTCCAGCCCTAATTTGGGTTATTACGATGAGACGTTTGCTGACACCGGGTCATAGTCTGATAATTGGATCAAATACCTGCAAATGCTTAAAAAACCTGGTAACTTTAAAGTGCAGTAAAATAACAATCAGCATTTGCTTATTGACTGTAATTATTATTACTATAGTGACAGATATTTTGTTCAGTTCTGGCTTAGCTTGCTTGCTCTCTCTTTTTATATAACCCTTCCATAGTTTTGTTATGTTACATAGTGTATAACATAACAAAACTTGGAGAACAGGTCTTGCTCCTGCTTCATGAAGTTGCTGCTTTTTCTTTAGAACCCCATAAAATGCCATGCCTTGTTTGACGTGCTCTGGTATATTTCTCTCCTACAAAGCCGAGCCGATCACATGGTACACTTAGAGGGTGTGGCAGCATCCTCTCACTCTTATTATATTATCTTAAAGAGTTATAAACACTTGGGTAGCAAGTAGGTGTGCAGAACCTGGTCTGAGTTTTCTCAAGGCCTTCAGATAGCGATTTTTTTATTTTTTATTATTATTTATTTTTTTATTTTAATTGGAGTGATACCGTCTAAGGCAGGGGAGTCAAACTAATTTCTATACCGGGCCACTTTGACATCATGAAGTCATTAAAAGGGCTGGATGATACTTTTGATTTCATAATTTCATTTCAGTTCACATAGAAGAAAATGCATAGTATCATAAAAGTAGCACCTTAGGCCCAGTTTATACAGTTTATCTGCAAAAATAAAGTTGATATTGGGTGAGTTACACTTTGAACTCATGATTCTGCTTCACTTTTTCTCTTTTTGGACATTTCTGGGTTGTTTTAATGTGTTGTGGGAAAACTGACATCTAGTGGCAGGATGCTGCTACTACACAGTTAAAAAACTCAACATTTGCTACAAAAGGCACAGTTTTAGCCCCTTTATACAATTTAAGATGATATATGCCTCTACTTTAAGACATGATATGCCTTTTTTTGGCTCTTGAGGGCCGGATAAAATCCCTTTACAAGCCAGAATCGGCCCGCGGGCCTTGAGTTTGACACATGTGGTCTAAGGGATCGATCAGGGACATTCCTATTTATTCTTTCCAACCATAATGATTTAAGAATGGGGGTAAAAAGTACATTTTTCTAAAAATTTTTGCAGATTGTTTGTACTTCATTGCCAAAGCCCTGGAGAAGGACCATTGCTACACCAAAGGCCTGGTGTTAAAGGAAAAAATCTTTAAGGAACAGCCTTGTTTGAAGAGGGATACGATGCAAATGTTCACAAAATGGTAAAACCAGTTCACTTTTTTTCAATTTCTTTTTTCTATTTTTTTTTCTTCTTTTAGCACGCCATACATTTACAATGCTGTGACCCTAAATCTGCCCAGTCCTGAACGTTTGCATGCGTTTAACTGTGGTTTTACTGCAGCGACGTGTCCGTTCACTACGTGGAGGTGGAGGACGAAGAGCGCAGATCTGTCATTGAGGAGGCTCTGGAGATACGGAGGCGCAGACAGGCTCTGTCTCACTGTGAACCCAAAGCAGACCTTGTCCTGAGTCAGCCCATACACTGCTTCTCGTTAGTTCCTCCTTTCAATTCCTCGTTTGGTGGTTACGTTTATATTGACACTTCAGCACATGCTTAATAGTATTGTTAACCACATTTCTTTGATGCTAGCATTATCCCTGCATAGTTTCTTTAAAACGCAGAGAAAAAGCATCGGCTGAATAAAATGTACTTTCCCTAAATTTGTGGTTGAACATCTCTTCTCTTAATGTAGAAATGGTGATCTGCTTAGAGCAGGGGTCTGCAACCTGTGGCTCTTTGGACATTCCACAGTGGCTCTTAATGACTTTGGCTACAAATTCTATTTTTATTATGGTATTTAAATGTAGTAATGATAATAAATACAGGTTTTAGCAACTTTTTCTTGGACTAATTGCTTTTAATTTTCACAACAGAATGATGCTAAAAGTGCAAGTAATATTTATTTTTAAATCAATATTTTTTCATTATGTTGGAAACTATGATTTTTTTTTTTTTTTACATCATCATCCACAAACATCAACATCCCACCCATCCTATTTTTTCAAACCTCAAAATAGACATAAAATGGCGTTTCTTTAACGATGACAACATATTTCCTACAGTAGATCTTTATCACAAATTATTTCAAAACCCACACAACATTTGCGGCTCTGAACGAGTTTAATTCAAGTGGACTGTAGACAAAACGGCTCTTTAGACTGTAAACGTTGCAGACCCCTGGCTTAGAGGAACTCCTTGTCTTTGTTTCTCCTCTGAGGTTATTTTTAAAACTGTAATCTTGAAGTCTCTTCTCTTTCACCTCAGATGGAAGCACGTCGGCGAAAGCTTCCTCGCTATGTACAAACATCAGACCACCTGCGAACCTCCACGGCCCAGCCTGGGCCACAGAGTTGACCTGTCGGCGTACCGCGACCCCACCTTCCCTCAGAACCTTCCCCAGCCCAGCAGCCCCGTCAGTATGGGCCTGACCACCGTGCTGAGCAGCCCCAGTTCTTCCCTGCCACCAGTGACCTTCAACGAGCCCGCAGTCCTCCCCCAGCCTGGTGCTCAACCTCAAATCACCCTCAGCCAGACCACTGTGGAGGTCACCACTACAGCGCCCCCTGCTGGTTGGTTTCTGTCTCGCTTTCTTTCTTCTACTGTTTTATTTTCTTTTTTTTCCTCTTTTTTCCTGTTTTTTCTTTTTCATTCTTGTGGTCTTTTTCTTTTCTTCTGTCTTTTTTCTTCTTTTTTCCGCTTCTGTTTTTGTTTTCTTTTTTCTCTTTTTTTCTGTATTTTTTTTTCTTTTTTTCCCTGTTTTTTTTTTTTTTTTTTTTTTTTTTTTTTTTTTTTTTTTTTTTTTTTTTTTTCTTTCTTTCTTTTGTAGAAAAGTAGTAAAAGTATTAGGTTACACTTCTCCTCAGTAATTCTGGGGTCTTCACACCCCTTTAACCCGTTTACATATTGTCTCGTGAGGTTTATAAAGTTTTCTTGGTTTTTTACGTGATAGACTAACACACAGTGGTTCATAAACGGCGAGTGGAAGGAAAAGGAGGCGTGGTTTTCAGAAAAGTTTACAAGTAAAAATGAGAAGTGTTGCATACATTTGTATTTGGGGCCCCTGCATCATTGCGCTATAAAAGCACCTTTTGCTGTTCTATAGCGCAATGACAGCTTTACGTCTTTAGGGAGGATGTCTGTAGCAGCTCTGCTCTATCAGAAACTGAGATTTTTATCCGCTAAATGTAGGGCTGGGCAATATATTGAGATTTTCAAAAATATCGAGATAAAAAAAATATCATTTATATCAAGATGGTTTATGTTGTATTATAATTACACTTTTATGTGTTCCAGTAGGTTATTTTATTAGCTGTTTCTCATATTTATCTATAGCTGTTAGCTGTGAGACTTTTTGGATAAAGCTATGATTCACAGATACCTTTTTTATAATTACTGAATGTAAAGAAAAAAATATCAAGATATAAATCATATGTTGGCATTCAGCCTGAAAATATCAAGATTTTTTTTTTGTGCATATCGCCCAACTCTAGCTAAATGTTTCCAGATCCGTTAGAGTGGATGGTGAGAATCACTGAACATCAGTTTCTACTAGATGTACCACTGTATCTCAATTGTATATATGTTTGAACTATGAATAGGACAATTTATCCCCCATAATGCTTTGGGCTAGATCAGTCCACCCTAAACAGCTACAGCTTAGGCTGCTGAGGATGGTTGCTCTGCTGAAAGGTGAACCTCCTCCCTGGGTTTAAGTCTTTTGCAGCCTCTAGAAATTTTTTTTGGGGATGCCTTGGCAACCCCACAGCATTATACCACCAACACTATGTGTCGCTGTGAGGATTGTGTGTCAGGTTTACTTATTAAGTGAATTCAGCCTTAAAATGCCTTTTCTGGGCATCGGATTAAAAGAGCTTGAATACAAATGCCTGCCACTAGGGCTGGACGACATAGAAAAAAGCATATCGATAAAATAGAAATCATATTGATCAATATCGATAATTATCAAAAAAGTCTTAAAAAAGAAAAAAAAAAAAAAAAAAAGAACGTGCTCTCTGAACTCTTTGAAGGCTGATGGAGCTGTCCTGGGTCTGTGTTTGTCATTGGTTAGGAGGATGTAATGACTGAAGTATTAACCTACATGATAGGATAGAATGCGCTGTTCTTTTATTGAACTTTTTATTGACCCATTTTTTTTCTTCTATTGAACCACACTTCTATCGATCAATATATATATCGTTATTGCATTATTGTCTAGCCCTACCTGCCACACTTTTCAGATGTTTGTTTGTAAAAAAACCAAACAAACAAAAAACGCAGAGACTCACGTATCCATTTCCTTCCACTTCTCTATTTTGCACGACTGTGTTGGCCGATCACCTTAGAGCCCATCAAAGGGTAAAAAGACATTGTTAGTGACCTGCCAAAATTTGGAGATGTTCCAGTAGCCTGAAGGCTTTTGTGTGCCACCACAGCTGCAGGCATGGAGATTTCCCTGGCAGATAAAGCGAAGAAGGGTCCAAAAAGGAAACGTACGGTGGAGGATAGCGGTGAGACGGCCAAACGCCGCTCGGCACGTGTTCGCAACACAAAATGCAAGAAGGAAGAGAAGATAGACTTTCAGGAGCTTCTTTTTAAATACTTACCGTCCAGGTAGGTTGACCTGAAACTCGTGTGCAAAATTCACATATTTTCATGGTTATTTAAAAAAAAAAAAATTCTGAACACATTTTTTACTGGTTGGTTTCAGGCTGAAGAAGTTTGACCCTGATAACGACGATGAGAGCTTGGGGAATCCTGAGACGCAGAGTGACGGGAAGGATGACGTTCAGCCTTATCATGGGAGCTGCTTACCAGCTGACTCAGTGGCACCGATGGAATCTGGTACGTTGTCTAAACGTCTTTTCAACATAGTTTAGTTTATCAAACTAAACAACGTTGTGTTTCCCTTGGCCAGAGCAACAAGATGTCCACAACTTCCTGATCAACAATTTAACCAATGGGGGTATCCTGGATCTGATGATGCGCTATCTGAAAGCGGTCGGTCAGAAGTTCATGGAGGAGTGGCCGTGGGGGCTGACCGCTGTGGTGCTGGAGGTCTATCAGACCTGGAGGAAGCACAGCATGGGCTTGCCCAACCCTCTCCTTCGGGACTGCAGCAACCAGCACATCCGGGTAAAAAAGAAATCAAAAGGAAATCTCTTTAATTCCTAGCTTGACCAAATCTATGAAAAAGGTTCAATCCTCAGGCTTCTGCGATAGAGCCACCTGGAGAATGTTCAGCACAAGTAGGGATGGGTCAAAAAACACAATGTCGGGACTTTATACAGGAAAATTACAATCAGGATTTTACAACAGTTTACTTCTGTAAAAACAACCCTCAGTGGAAAAACCTGAAACAGCATTTTTGGACTGATTTTCATGCATTTGTCAAATTTTCTACAATTTATGTCAAGAACGACTGGTGTATAATATTTAAGACAAGAGCTGCACTGAGAAGTCATCTGGCGACCCAAAGCAAAGGACTTTCAGATCTTCTGACTGACTGACGAGAAGGTCTTACCAGTCAGTGATGCATAAAACCCAAGCTCTACTGGCTAGTGCTGACAAAGCTCTTCAGTGTGGATGTTAGTGTTTAAAAGCAAAGTCGGACAAAGAACAAAAGCTGTCTGAAGTTTAAAGGCAACTCTTTTGAGTTTAAAGGCAGTTTGACTGATCATTCAGGCTGCAGTTTCTGCTCATTTCACTCCTTCACACCGTTCTTCTGTTTTGTCCTTTCAGTACTCTATATTTTCTGCCTATACAGGAAATGATTACAATGAGCCTGGCCTGTATGGAGTTGCAGCTGGAACAGTGGCTGCACAACAAAGGGAAGATTGGTAAGTTGGCGAGCTCACTTTGTTGTGTTGGATTGATTTTTTACTGATAAAACCTGGCTGCACGATGAAGACTGCTTTAAGATAAGCAGTGGATTTCAAGCACTTACTGTTAGCACAACCACCAAACTTGTAATCAAATTAAACTACAATAAATTCACTTTTTTCATTTTTACTTATCTTATTGTTTATTCATTGTTTCTGCGTGATCACGAAGAGTCTTGAAGTTATTTGTAATCAGAACTTTTAGCCTTGAAATGTTTGACATGTGGCCAGATTATTTCTTTATATGTGCTACCAGCACACATTTATTCCATGATTTTATTTCCAGATGGAGAGTTTGTGCGATTTTCTTCTGTGACAACTATGATGCAGGAAGCAAGGAGTGAGCTCTGTCTAAATTCATTTGTATTCAAAAGTCTACATTTACTATAACTTGCTATGAACATGGAGGTTTCTGTAGTTTACTTTTTTAAATAGTCAAATGGCTAAAAGATGACATTAGTAGACATGAAGCTACAACATAACACAATTCAATAAAATTTCATTTATATAGCGCCAATTCATGATACATGTCATCTCAAGGCACTTATCAAAGTCAAATTCAATCAAATTATACAAATTGGTCAAAATATGTCCTATCTAAGGAAACCCAGCTGATTACATTGAGTCTTGACAAGCAGCATTCACTCCTGGAGAAGCGTAGAGCCACAGGGAGAGTCGTCTGCATTGTCCATGGCTTTGCAGCAATCCCTCATACTGAGCAAGCATGAAGCGACAGTGGAGAGGAAAACTCCCCTTTAACAGGAAGGAAAACCTCCAGCAGAACCGGGCTCAGTGTGAACGGTCATCTGCCTCGATCGACTGGGGATTACAGAAGACAGAACAGAGACACAACAAGAGAGACAAAAAAGCACAGAAGCACACATTGATCCAGTAATCTGTTCTATGTTATATGGTGTACATATATACCTGTATACAGGAATACAGGCTGTAGTAAGCTGCAGAGTTAGGTTACTTAGGTGTAAAAACAAATCTCAGTGTAGGGCTAGGCGATATGGACCAAAATTAATATTGCGATATATTTAGGCTGGATTAGGACATTTCTCACAGGCATATTTTTTTTAAAAACAAACAGCTGTAGATAAATATGAGAAACAGCTTAAAAAATAACCTACTGGAGCACATAAAAGTATAATTGTAACTCAACATAAACCAGCTCGATATAAACAATATAATCTCATTTTATATCTGTTTTTAAAAAGTCTTGATATTCATAAACGTCGATATATCACCCAGTCCTATGTCAGAGCTGAAAACCCCAAAATAAGACAAGTTCTGTTTAACTCGCTCAGTGTACCAAGTAAGTTAAATGTGATTCCAAAAACGAATAAAAGTCATAAAGTCTGAACAGGGACTTGTTGAAGCTTGCAGAAACCCGTTCATTTCCATCCCTGTTGGTCTTTGGTAGTTGATGAAGCTAAACATATTTACAGGATGTGTATCAGGCGGGTAACGGTACGGTTTCTGTGCAGACCTTACGCTTCGGCGCATTCGTACCCAATCAGTGCCGTGTTGTTTCTAAAGCTGCACAAATGCAGGCTGTTTATGTGCAGAACAACGTTAAACTACTTTAAATCACGACACCGAGATAAAACAGTGTGGACTCCCAGCCATCTCTAAAGTCTGCCGTTTAAGGACAGCCGATGGAGAATAAAGGAGGACTTAACAATAGATTTGTCAGCATTTTTCACTGGTACCGCAGGTCCAGATCTGACCGCCTGCAGCAGCAATCAACCCGGCTAAAACGCTGCCCGGCAGCAGACATGTCGGCTGGAGAGCGAATCCCCTAAGAGCTGCACGTTTGAGGGTCCTACAGGGTCAGCTGTATCAGCTCAGTCTTATTCAAGAATCCCTAAATAAGAACAGAGACCATTTTCAGGTAGTTTTCAGGTAGTTTCTATATATAATATAGAAAACTATAGTATAATTTATCCAGGGATTAGCTATGTACCTGATTATTCCTCTTATTAATTGAAAATAATCGCACCTAAAGTCCTGTCAGTCCGCCCAACAAACATTTGCTTCTCATTTTTGATTGACTGTTGGTTTTCAGCGATCTCGTATCTCGTCCAGTAAATCCAGGAAGAAACGGCGGCGGTCCCGGCGGCGACGCGTCTGACTCGGAGTTCCCGGGGCAACACTTCCAGGGCGACTTGTTCGTCCTGGCCCTCGGTTCTTCCCAGAGAGATCTGTTCGAGAAGGACTGGTTGGACGTCATGGTGCGCGTCTACTGGCTCAAAGCGCGCTTTTTGGCTCTGCAGGTGAAATCGAGGTCCCCTGGTTCCATCGGCGGCTCTTTTTTTCCTACACGGTCCAGCCAGAGCTGCCGTTTAATGCTGTTTTTTTTCTTTTTTTTTTTTGCCTTTTGACAGGGAGATATGGAGTTGGCGCTTGAGAGCTACGACGTATGCATAGGCCTGCTGCAGAGCAAACCGAAGACCGCTGACGGGAAGCATTATACGATCAAGCTGCCAAACCTTCGTGTAGACGCAGCCATATCTGTGGAGGAGGTCGGTATTCTGTTTTTTTCATATTTACTCTTCAATACACAATTACGTTAAAGTCTTCAGTGACGCTGGAGTTGATCCATAAAATGTTTCCAAGTTAAGATGAGGTGTTAGTGCTCTGAATGTGTTTTTGATCCCATGTGCAGATCGACAAGAGACTGAAGTCGTTGGAGCGTTGTCAGTCCTTAGAGGAGATCCAGCGTCTCTTTGAGGCCGCAGACTTTGAGTCTGTTGTGCGTCTGCTGCAACCCACTCTTAATTATGAAAACAGGAGCAAATCTCTGGAGTTCGTGAGCTCCACCCCAGAGCGTCCCGCCCAGCTGATGCTCCTGCAGGTCGGTAGTGCTGCAAAGCTCTCTGTCCGCCGCAGTAACGCCGCGCTGTTTGCAGGGAAAGCCGCTGCAGAGGTTTACATAACAGCGACGTCGCAGCAGTCCTAGCCGACTTTACCGGAGCATCTCTGATATATCCGGCACGCTGAGGCTGTCCGGAGTTAGGTTTTGATTTCACAGGATGGAATAAGTTTGCAAAAATAAAAACGGAGCATGGAGTATTCCTTTTCTCTTTGCATCCAAAGGGTTTTCCATCCGTTCGTCCGTCCATCCTTTTTGTATCCAGTCTGGATCCTGCAGCTTCCATATTTAAAGCCTGACAATTGTTGAGATTCATCACACTATTTATCCATCAGTATATCTTTCCGTCTTTCTTTCTATTCATGCCGTGATTCCTGCTGGTTCTATATTTAAAGCTAGCATAAATTGACTGTGAAGTTTTCTAATTCTTCTGGTCTGTAGCTGTTGCTTTGTTGCTCTTATCCAGGGGTGTCAAACTCATTTTGGTCTGATCTCAAGAGGGCCACACGAGTAAACTCATTGTAAGATTAAATAGAACTAATAAAAGTGGACTTGTTGTTGATTTTTATATTAAATGAATTTCACTTTTACACAATATATTATGAATAACCTCAGCGTTTTTAAGAAAAGTATGTGCAATTTCAACAATGCTTTTACTCAGTTAAACATTTACTTGTGCATTATGCATAAGAACTGATCACAGTGATTGGACAATGTTGAAAAACATTTATTCACATTTTTTGGAACTTAAAAACACTGTCCTGCATGACAAAATACATCAAACAGATACTAGTTAAGAAAAGATTTAAAATCAATTTTTCACATCTGAAGCTCAGTGCTACCATCTGCTGATTAAAACACAGCGCCCCTCGTGGACAATATAGGAACTGCAGATCTTCAATTAAACGAAGTACATGTTTTTTTCAATAATTGTTTTATCATTCTCTTCCTTTTATCTCCTCTTTCTTTCACCTTTTCTTTTTTTCTTCTTGTTCTTCCTTTCCTCTCCTATTTTCCCATTGTGCCTATATCATATCAGATATTCCCCGCATGAATCATAATAAAACTATTCGCATTCATAAATCAAGTAGAGCACTATGGCAAAAGCAGTACTGCTGCACTTGTCAAAGTCAAATCTGATGAGTTCTTTTTGGCATTAAGACAACAATTCTTATTGCCACATTGCCAGACAGGACACTGAAAAAAAAAAATCATTGTTGAATATTGATAATGCAATTATCCACCGGGCCGGACTAAATTGTTCGGCGGGCCGGAACCGACCCACGGGCCGTGCTCTAATCATTGACACCGTGTCTGGATTTAGTTTTGAGGAGTTAGAAAGGCTAAAGGTTATTTTCATATCCTAACGTGCTTGAGTTTGGGTAAACTCTTGACTTTCCCCCCTTTTCCCCAGAACTCCCTGTTGAAGGTGCAGGACTACCGGCAATGCTTGGAGTGCAGCGAGCTGGCTTTGAACGAGGCCCTGCAGCAGCTCAACTCTGCTCCAGGCGGTTCTGCTCCCAGCAAGGAAGAGTGGGTCAGCACCATCAGAAAGCTGCTGGATGGCGTCGAGATCTGCTTCACGAAGGAACCCGAGCTCCTGAGCAAAATCCCTCACTTCTCAAGCATGGCTCGGCTGGCAAACAATCTAATTCAGGTTTGAAAGAAGTGAAGGGTATACATTAAAACTGTAATCCCAATAAATACGGATTCAACGCTTTATTCTGATTTCTTCTCCTCCAGCTGATTGATCTTAGCATGAGTACCTCAGATGATCCCAAGGAGCCGTATTTCTTCTCAGTTGTGCCTTGGATTATCTTGTATCGCATTATCAAACACGAGGAGGCGGCCTTTGACTGTATGCTTCGGCAGCACGTGTCTTTAGATGACGACGAAGGTGTGTTTCCCTCATTGTTAACGCTGTCTGCCTTTCTTCTTTTTTGGTCTTTTAATTAACGCTGAGGTGTCTGATTTTTTCAGATGAACCTGAAACTCCCATGCTTCCCTCCTCTCTGATGCTTTTGAGTACGGCTCACGAGTATCTGGGTCGTCGATCGTTATGCTGCAGCTCAGACGGCGCCCTCCTCAAGTTCTTTGTAAGACTTTGCAGGGACCTTACCGAGCAAACGTTACGCTTGCTTTTAGCAGCTTTCATCTCCAGGGAATAGAAAAAACAGTATTGATACTCGTCGAACTGCCACGTTTTACACTGCTGCAGTCACAGACCTGCTCGTGTTTCTATTGGGATTATATGTGAGAGGAAAAAAAAACAGAAATGCCTGGTTTTGAAAATGTTTAGAGGAAAACAAATCTGCTAAATCTGTTGTGCATTGGTGCTGGGCCTCCCCTGACCCCATGCTTTATGGAACCAGAGTTTGCTGAAACTATAGCCAGACTTTTTGCACATCTAGATGCTGGAATTTTAGTCCTTTCTTGTTTGCAAAACAGGTCAGGCTTTATTCAGACTGGACGATGAACATCTCTGAACGTCAGTTTTGAAGTTTTACCACCGATTCTCAATGGGATTTATGGCTTAACTTTGAAACATTCAAACACATCAATAAGGCTACGTTCACACTGCAGGTCTTAATGATCAGTTCCGATTTTTTTGTGAAATCAGATTTTTATGCGTGGTCGTTCACATTTCCAAATATATCCAACTTGTATGTGATCTCCTGTGTGAACTGAATGCGTTCAACCGAAGTGTCCCACATGCGCACTCGAGGACGTGATGACATCACACGTAGCAAGCGTCCTTAGTGTTTGCAGAAGTAAACATGGATTATAATGCTGGCGCACATTTTGCGGTCATTAATTTCTTTTCTAACCGGAGCTTTCTCTTCATTGACTGCTCTCCTCATTGTTGTCCGCTAAGGGTGTCGTCTTTCTTCCCGCTTCTGCATAGCAGGACGCAGAGTAGTGACGTTTGTCGAGTATCGGTGACGTACAGGTTGGATAAATGCGACCCGGCCGTACAGACACAGGTCGCATTTGAAAAGATCAGATACGTATCGGATTCAGGACCACATATCCAAGTGGTCCGGGTCGCATTTGAAAAAATCCGATCTGTGCTGTTCAGACTGTCATAAAAAGATCAGATACAGGTCGCATGTGGGCAAAAAAATCGGAATTGGGTCACTTCAGGCTGCAGTGTGAACGTAGCCTAAGAATAGTCTAAATTCAGTTGTAGTTCTGGCTGAATGTTTAGGTTGTCCGGCTTAAAGGTAAAACCTTTGCCTCAGGGTTTCTTCAAGGTGATTGAAGCTTTCAGCTTCAGTCACCTTCCCATCTGTTCCTGCTGAAGGAATGCATTCCCACAGCCCGGGACTTCCTTCAATGTGTTTCATGATGATTGGTGGGGGGGTTCACACACACACACACACATAGAACGTCCTACGCCTTTCTTTCAATAACGCCTTTCTTCACACGGGCCAGATTTGTAGAGCGCATTACTAATGAGTTTCCTGTCAACAGCTCTGCAGCTCCTCCAGAGTCACAATGGCCGTGGAAGGCCAGGTCTTTGTAGGATGTGTCATACTCTTTTTGTACTTCATGATGGGTTAAAACGTGCCCGGTGAATTGTTCAGAACTTGTTTCATGGCCTAACTCTGCATGAATGTTCACGATTTTATCAAGGGTTATTTCAGTAAAAGAAGATGGAAAAGGAATCTCTGAAAATTGGGACCCTTCTGTTGTCTGTTTAATGATCCTCCCGCTTCACATTACGAGCTGCTTTAGGTTTATGCTGGTCTATCACATAAAATCCCAATTAACAGTCAATGAAGTATAAGTTCAGGAAGTATAAATACTTTCTCAAACCATCGTACATCTAATGTACAGTTTTAACGGTAGCTGTCTCTACTTTGCAACCCACTTGGTGCAGATTCGCGTATTGGAGAAAGAATTTGCTGCTCCCACCTCCAGTGACTCTCATCCCTACAAAGAAGAGCTGGAAATGGCCTTGGAGCAGTGCTTTTTCTGCTTATACGCCTACCCCAGTAAGAAGAGCAAGGCACGTTACCTCGAGGACCACTCGTCTCCACAGGTGAGGCCTTCAATTTGCTGAATCGGCAGTCTTTATTTCGGCTTACGTCCGTTTTGCCTGTTCCGCAAACTAAAAGTTTGCTGCAAAAACAAGAAATGTAGCTTTGTTTTGGAGATAATGGCGGGGGACCTGAAGAGGCGGTGCAATAGTGAAGAGGTGGCTCAAGGCTTTGAATAATTGGTTTTATCTCGGTTGTATTACCAAACCTATGTAAGAGGGAGCAGCCTGCTGATGACGCATACACGCGCCCTCAGCGAACCTCCCTATGCCGAAACGGTCAGATATATCCATTAACGTTGTTTGTTGCTGAGCCACACAAAACAGATGTCACTGGAATAAATTGAGGCCATGAACCGGCATTGTTAGAGGACTATTTTTACTCCACTGTGGGAGAAATTAGAAAATATTTGTGTAAGCCACAAACAACCAATCTGCAAAATTCAGGTTTTTTTTTTTCAGTAGGTAATGCCACAGACTCAGTTCTGGCTTCAGTGTTTTTCCATTCGTTCTCCCGACTCCCAGTTTGCGTGCACAGGATTCATCATTTCAGTCTATAAATGCTGTAAGAACTACGGGAAACGATCGGACCCAAAAGCTTCTCTGAGCTTATTACAGCTGGAGAAGGATGCAGTGGAAGTTTCAAGGTCTGGAATAGGATGGGCAAATATTGATGGTTACAAACTCGTTATTTACATCATCCATATTTTCTATCCAGCCATCCATATTTGTGTCCCGTTTTTTTTTTTTTAGTCTCCCCGTTTATCAGACCGTCCAATCACGACTCACCCACCCATCAGTCCGTCCATCCATCCTTCTTCCATCTATTCGCCCATCAGTCTGTCCCATGAATATCAGCGTATTTAAATCCAGATCACTGCGAGAAGAGCTGCAGCATATCCATGGTGTACTTTTGTTTTATTTAATAAGCCAAAATGGACAGCGACTAATAGGATTTGGAAAATTCTGAGATTCTGACCTAATCAATGTGGCAGAGTCCAGTTATTCATCTTCATTGTGGCGTTTGCAGTGGTTGTGTGCGGCCACAAGTGGGAGTCGGTGTGTTTTAATTTGCGAGGCCTCTGCCTGTGATTACGTTAAACCCTGGAGCTGCAGAAGAGTGCCCACTGCTGTGGCGCCCGCGCTAATCACTTGACCCCGGGGACGGGTTTGGGCTCTGCAGGTTGAGCTTCAGTGGAGCGACGCGCTCTTCATGTTCCAGTACTTCAAACCAAAGTCCCTGCCGGAGTTCGACAGCTACAAGACGAGCACGGTGTCGGCAGAGCTGGCCAATCTGCTGAGGAGATTCGCGAGCATAGCGCCCCCAAGCGAGACCCCCACCTTCACCACGGACGAGGTGGCAGCCTACATCGAGGACATGACGGAAAAGGTCGGCGTGCGGCGCTGCGCTGGACGCAGTTGCGCTAAGCATCGTGTCCTTTTTGTCTTCACTCGCAGGTTTCTCCTTTTATAACTGCTGCCGTTTCTCTTTAAGGTCCCGTCCCTTCCGGCTGGCAGCCCCCCCGCGCCCCCGATCATCAATGAGATCTACTACCTGCTGGCTGATTATCACTTCAAGAACAAGGAGCAGTCCAAAGCCATCAAGTTCTACATGCATGACATTTGCGTGTGTCCCAACAGGTAGGTCCTCCCTCCACGCTGTTGCCGGCGGCTACATCCGTCTCCAAAAAACCTTTCCCTGCTGCTCAGACTTAGGGCTGGACGATAATTCAATAACAATATATATCGATCGATAGACGTGTGGCGCGATAGAAAAAAATAGGGTCGATAAAAGTTCGATAGAGAATTTTCCTTCCTTTCTTTCAGCCTATCATATTAGTTGATTCTACAGTCACTACTTCCTCTCAACCAATCGTAATCGCGGACCCAGGCACGGCGTCACAAAGCTCCACCCTCTCAAACCACAACACAGAGCACGTGAATATGTCGCAGCAAGTAGCGGCGGAGGAAACTGTCCCAAAACGGGGTTTTACTAGTTCACCAGTCTGACAGAAATAAACCAGTGATTTGTAAAACTTGCAAGGAACCGGTAAAAACAAAGTCTGGTAACGCAACCAACTTGTTTCATCACGTAAGCCGCTCAGCCGCTCACTCCGCACGTGAGAAGTAACTAGTGTACTATTCCCACCTAAATAGGCTATTTTATTTATTTATTTATTTGGTATATTTATTTTGGTCTTTATTTAATTACCTAACATAGGTCTTTTAAGTAATTTTTCTTAAAAAAAATTCTGTTATGGTTAAAAAAGTTGGTTCCAATTAAAAAGATTTAATTGGAATTCTGTGTTTGTGTTCTTTATTAAAAATTAAATCATTTAGCAATATCATAAAATGTCCAGGCAGAGCTGCACATAAAATATGGTTTTAAATATTTTCAATAATTATCGATATCGATCAATATGCATTTTTTTTTTTTTTTATCGATAAGCTTTTTTTCTATATCGTCCAGCCCTACTCAGACTTCACTTCACCTCCTCAGCCACATCTAGAAATATTATATCAGCTCATGCAGCTTCCAGCATCCACACCGTATTTTTTTTATTTATTTATTTTTACGTCACAAATGCATTTCTTCTCCTTTTTAATTTACCGCTGGAGGTTTTTCAGAAGTGGCGTTAATACCGTCTCCCCCCTCAGGTTCGACTCCTGGGCAGGCATGGCTTTAGCCAGAGCCAGCCGCATCCAAGAGAAGCTCAACTCCAACGAGCTGAAAAGCGACGTTCCCATATGGAAGCACTCCCAGGCTGTGCTGAACTGCTTCAAGCGGGCCCTGGAGATAGACAGCTCCAACCTGTCGCTGTGGATCGAGTACGGGACCATATCGTACGCGCTGCACACGTTTGCTTCCCGGCAGCTCAAACAATGGCGAGTGGAGCTCCCTCCAGAGTTTGTTAAACAGGTGAGGCCTACGAAGCGCAAAATGCCTCCCGTGATAGTTCGCGTTGCAATCTGCTTTGATGGCAGACGTGCGAGCTCGGCAGTCACATTTGCACCACTTACTCTTTTCCCTTTTCTTCTACAGTAGAGCCTCTTGATGTGCCGCACGCGCGCGGAACGTTTGCCTTACATGTTTTGCCTTGTTTCAGATGGAGGAGAGAAGAGACTCCATGCTGGAGACGGCGTTTCAGTGCTTCCAGGGCGCCTCCCGCTGTGAGGGTGACAGCGATGAAGAAGAGTGGCTTATTCACTACATGCTGGGGAAGATAGCCGAGAAGCGCAGAAAGCCCCCCGTCGAATATCTGCAGCTTTACAAAAAGGTAAAGCTGCCGATCATTCTTTGACGGAGTCGCAGTGCCGAGATGGAAGCATGAGATTGAAGCATAAAGCCTGTTTTATAGCCAGTAAGCCAGGAGCAACGTTGGCTTTGTTATCAACATGAACCAATATGACACGCGTCACCTGCTAGGTCACCTCCTTTGTTCTGTTTTGAGTGCGTAATTCAAACGGTCACTGTCTTTACACGCCTACTGTGGCATTCATTTTATCATAAATGACGCGAATAACTTGGCAGCTAAGATTAGATCCGTACCTGACAAAGTGTTCACACTACCACCAAAAACCTTTTTTAATGGACATATGGAGGGAAATAAAGGGCAATCCTGAAAGAAAAACTGTGAGAGGCTAAGTCAGCACCATAGGTTCACAGTCCAAAGAAAATCCATGTACGAATGGTCCAGTCAAAGTCTACTCTTTAATCTAACTGAGTCTGTTGGTACGGCCGGGCGATATGGCTTAAAAATAAAATCCCCAATTTTATTCTGTTTCACAAAAAGAAATTAAAAATAAGTTGAACTTGCTTTTATGTCGAGCATTTCGTCTGTGAGTTGACCTGAATTCAGAGTACAACTAAATAAAAGCTGTGAAACATGCTCGTAAAACAAGATGGCAGGGTTCCCGCGGATCCTTAAAAAGTCTTAAAAGGCATTGAATTCTGTAACCTAAAACTAAGGCCTTAATTGGCATTAAAATGTCTTGAATCAGTCTTTCTTAGGTCTTAAATTTGTTACCAGATACCAAAATAGTTTATTTTAGTAGGGAACAAAACAAAGTTTGAGAATTCAGTTCAGTAGTTGTTAAAAATATATCTGTAATTTGTGTTTTTTAGCTTTCTTCCTATATGAAATGTTTTTGAAAATTTTAAACATGTCTACTGGGCCAGAAAGTAATGGTTTATGTTAAACTAAACATTTGGGTGAAGTTGTCGCATCCAGGTTTTTCTTGTTTATCGTGAATTTGGTCTTAACTTTTTATTTCAAGTGGCATTGAAAAATGTCTTAAAAAGTCTTGAATTTAACTTGCCTTATGCTGTAGGAACCCTGAGATGGCGGCCCTGCCATAGTAAACAATGAACATATAACACAAAGTTTGCTGCTAGTGTTATCACACACATGAGCTAAGAACAGGCTTCACTTGTGTAACTTCAAACTAACTTAAAAAATAAGTAAATGAGTAAATTAAAGTGCCTCATATTAGGGTAAAAAAAAAAGTTTCCTCTTCACAATATTTTATATATATTTCCCTAAACGTGTATTCAGCACTGTGATAGGCTGGTGGCCTGTCCAGGGTGTACACCGCCTCTCGCCCATTGACAGCTGGAGATAGGCACCAGCACCCCTCATGACCCTAATAGGGAAATAAAATCCTGATTTCTTTTCCAAAAATTAACTCATAAAAAATTGTAAATTCGAATTAGTCGATAAAAATCGATTTATCGCCCAGGCCTAGTCTGAGGTGAGACTCGAGAACAGTCTTTAACAGATACCCTTCATCCATCGTGACTGAGCTATTTTAGCCGAGAGGTTTCGGTAAAACATTTCAACATCTAGGTGAACAAAAGCGGGAAGAGACGCACCCCAAAAGGCTTTCAGCTGTAACAGCATCTGAAGATGGTTTCTAAAAAAGCACAATATTTGTGTTGGTCTGTCACATAACACGTCGGTAAATTTCACTGAAGTTCGTGGTTGTGACAAAATGACACGAGTCAGCTGGTTACTCTGCCGTTTGTGGCTTTATAGGCGGCGCAATATCTGCACGAAGAAGCTGCCAGGTACCCGCGGAAAATCCACTACCACAATCCTCCGGACCTGGCTATGGAGGCCCTGGAAGTAAGCGACGTTGACTTGTTGCTCAGGATGCTTCCTTTATTCTGCTTCTCTGTGTGTTTTTTAAGGAAAAGCTGTTTCTGAAAGCCTTCACGTTTGAAGACATCGACTATCCCTTTACAACATTACATTCCTCCTCTATTTTTTCTTTTTTTTCCTCTAGTTGCATTTCCGTCTGAGTGCCTCCATCCTGAAGTTGCTACACGGTACCGAGCCTGATCTGGATCACGAGGTTTTGTTTAACTTGCTGGTCGAAGCGGCGACCGGGCCATTTGCAAAGGGGGAAGAGAAGAGCATGCCGAGCTTGCCCAGGTCCAATGAAAAGTGCGCTTCTGTGTTCGTTATTGGTAAAATCCAACACAGGCTGCAACAGAACAACTGTCGATCTCACAGTGCGACTTTTTCTTTCTCTGTGTTTATCTTTAGAGAGAAACCCGCTTCAATGACGGAGGAAGAATTTAACTGCTCCTCCGTTTGCATAGGGAACGTCCTCAGCCCCTCCCTTCCCTCCGCCGCCACCCCAGGTGTGACATCCCCTCCTTACGTGGCCACGCCATTTGACCACGATTACGCCAAACGCAAAACACTCCGAAGGCAACAGTGGCAGCAGCAACGGCATGAGGAGCAGCAGGCTGATGGTACAGTCCCAGTCCTAGACACTGCCTCTGGGGTTGGGCTCTTTGCCGTTTCCGCACTGGGACAGAAAGGCCCAACGGGGAGCGCTCAGATCGCTAATCACCATGCTCAACGGCTTCGTTTTCAGTCTCTATGGTCCCCGTGCACTTGATGATTGGGATGTGGTGAAATGGGCAATATGGCTACTGATTATTTGGCTAATATGCTTTGCATGGACAAAGTTTTGGTTGGGTTTTGGGCTGAGAGCATTTGGGCTTATGTGTTTGCATAATTGTGAGCATGTGGGCTTGTAACACCAGTCTCTTGTGGCTTCTTATATTCTATATAATCATCTTGCCTCTCACAGGAAATGTAAAAAAAAAAAGCTTTTCTTTTCCCTAAAGCATCTTCAGCTTTTCGTGTCACGTTTGCACACGTTTGGTGTTTCGGCTGCTGTTGTTTTGCATCGCAGTGTCAGCGTTTCCAGATGCTTGCCTGTGCTGGATATGAGGTTAAATACGTAGCAGGCTTTAATAACCATTTTAAGCAACCTCACTTGAAAACAAAAGGGATTCTAAAAAATATTTTTGGGGTATTTTCGCTTTATCTTCAGTCCTTATAAAAATTGACTAGAGATGCTACTATTGAAATTTTGAGGCCAACTCCGGTTTTGTTTGTTGCTTTTTTTTAATAGCTGTATTATAAAAAGATATAAGAACAGCCTTACAAAAACTTTTTTCTGTCCTTGCTGCCGTGAGCCTTCGCTTATTTATATTTGGAGCAGACGCAACTTCACATTGTGTGCATAAGAGATCAGACATTGTAAAAAGGCGGGTTTATTATTACTTTAACACAAAGACAAAACGGCTACAATTTTCATATCTTAACCTACGTAACCTAATCCATTAGCAATTAGTGTTGCTTGCATTGCTAAACTAGAAGCTTACCTTAACTCTGAGACTTCCAAAAAGCTCCCAACATTTCAAAAGCCAACATATACCATAACACACTATCCATCCAGCCTTCCTGTTATCTTCTGAAAAATACTCACTCACTCACTCACTCACACACACACACACACACACACACACACACACACACACACACACACACACACACACACCAGCTTTCTACTAATTGAAAGTATCTACCCTTGAGTCTTGGTTACTCGGTTGCAGCATCAACATCAATGAAAGTCATCAAACTTCCTAATACTTATTTATGCCATATTCGCTTATTGGGGAAAAATTTTATATATTTTTTTAGTTTCTGACTGGCTGATTAAAGTGAAAGTTGGCCAAATCCAGCCAACTACCATTTTCTCTTTGCATCTATAAAAATTTGTATGTTTAGGAGATGGAGATGATCCAAGAAATGTGGTCATCTGTTCATATTAGTTGTATTTTCTTTCTGATTTATTTACACTTGAACTTGTAAACTTTAAACCCAATAAACTAAGTTTATTAGATTTTAAGAGATGTAACTTTAAAAAAAAAAATCTTTACAGTATAAAAAAAAAATAGCCAGGTATTTACTTTTAAATTGAATACGCAAGTAGGTTAATTTCCGCATTTGAAACGGCACCACATATTGAAACAGGAACGCTCACAATCAGGAGAAATGAGCCCTCTCCCATGTGCAGAAACCTCCATCTGTCCCTTCAACCCATTCATTCAAGTTCAAGTGAAATGTGCAAATAATGCAGCCATATTGCCCATGTTGCCAGTTTTGTCACCTTCTTCCAGATTCCTGCCTACCTACCTACCTACCCACCTACCTACCTGCCTGCTACCTCTTTGCCTGCTTGCTTTTACCACCTGCTTTGCCATTTATGTGCATGTAGTTCTAATGGGGGTGATTGTTTTAACAGCTGGACAAAATCAGTCCGTGAATCACAGTCCACCAAACTGTCGTATGATCGCATTTCATCAGTGGTGTGGGGGGGTGTGGGGGTTAATCGCACAGAAAGCAAAGTGGGAGATACTCTGAAATCTTACATGGATCATGTTTGCTCTCTTACTAATTGGGTACAATTTCTAATTATGGCCAATTAGTGTGAAAATGCCAAGTTGGAAAGAGCGTGGCTTCCATTTATTGGCTGAAGTTAGAAAGTACCTCTCCATGCACATTGCTGCTGGTAGGTGTCCAACCTTTGACTTGATTTCTGCTGAAAGCGCACTGAGGTGAATGTAGAATCTGATTCAGACATGCTATTTTCAAGTCAGAGCCCAGACATTATTATTATTATGTCAACAACTTCACGTTTTTTGTCTGAAGCATTTTAAATTATCAATAAATAGACCAATTAGAAGTAATCAATCAGGAACGTGCAGGATCAGTGATTTATTTTCTTTTTTAGACACATGAACAAAGCTGTTACTTTTCCACACTGTAAAACTGTAAATGTTTAGTTTTATGTGTGCAGTGCCTTGTGAGCATATTCACACTGCAAAAACGGAACTAGAAATAAGTAAAATGTTCTTAAAATTTGTGTATTTGTCCTTAATTTGAGCAGGTAAATAAGATGATTTGCCAATGGAATAAGAATTTTGCACTTAAAATAGGAACAACTCATCCTGCACTTGAAATAAGATGATTGAGATGTCTAATTATCTTATTTTAGGGGTGAAAACACTCATTCCATTGGCAAATAATTATTTATTATTTACCTGCTCAAATTAAGGACAAATACACTAAAGTTAAGAACATTTTACTTATATTTAGATCTGTTTTTGCAGTGCATACCTCTTGAACTTGATCACGTCGCACCCACAGGTTTCATTGCATTTTATTAGGATTTTTATGTGACTGTTATGTTAATTTGTATTTGGTCTCCCCGACTCAGCGCATTATAGAGTCCGCTTACATCGCACTTATAGTTAAATGTGTTTTGGGATATCTAGCAGCTTTCCACATTCAGAATTTTTCTCAAATTCAGACTGGATGAAATGGCGACCGTGAACCACTATTTTTAGATTCAGGCATGTTTAAGCTTTAATCTTAAATAGGAAGGTGTCCAACTCATGTAATCAGGGGCTGGTGTCCTGAAGGTTTTACGTCAGAATCAAACCATTTTTAATCGCCGAGTTGCTTCAAACGAAGGATTAGACGTCATTTCCCCTTTTCTCTCAAAGAAGACATTTTAAGTACAAAATACAAAAAGCTAAACGTTTATTTTAAATATTAATGTTTGCATTTTCAACCTGAAGGTAAAGGTCTAGACAGTTGTGTGGGGTCTGTGGAGATGTTAGCAGCCATTTCCCTGGTCTTAAAACTTTACAGGTTCAGCTAGAGGGGAAGGTCCGCCCTGATGATCCTCTCCACAGACCTAAATGTTCGCTGTAGTTTGTACCTGTCCAGTTTTGTGAATGAGCATTTAAAATATATTTAATCAGGACACTAGTTAAATAAAGAAGCTTGATTTTTATCACTAAACTGCACATACTGACTGCATTTGATTACATAATTGAATTATTTGATATTTATTGACGCTTTCAAGAGACCAACAGTGGAGAACATGGACAAAATAACAATCCTGATAATACTGGCAGTTTATTTTTTTTTAGGCACAACTAATTGGAATTTATCGTCAAGATTAGGGCTGGGTATCATCTAGGATGAGCCGACTCGATACGATTCTCAATATAGATCAGCTTGATTTGATTTGACTCCAATATCGATATTTATTACTTTCAAATTAATGCTCAGTCATTGAATCATCAAAACCAACCAAATATTACATTTATGTTCAATTTATTGAACACTGATATATTAACAGGAAAACAAAGTGCATTTGGTTCAATGCATTTAACGTATCACAGAAACCAAAATTGTGCCCAAACTTTTGATTTCAGGAACAAAGGCGCTTCTAAAATCCTGTCGGCCATTCCGCAAAATCGTCTCACTTGCTCTTCCTCGCTGTGAGCAGTAATGACTGTGATGGCGCCCCCTAGGGGTTGGGAAGTATATTGATATTGAAAGCCAGAATATCGATATTAAATTGTTTTTAATAGATATTAATCTTTGTATCGATTTTTATACACAGCCCTAGTCAAGATGAACCTAAATTCTTATCATGATGAGAAATATTCTTGATAACGATAAAACGATACGATAATGGCCCACCCCTACATACCGTGTAGGGGTGTGACTATATAGTAAATATGCACTGTGTATTTTTGGAGGAAATACTTGTCTGAATTAGATTCTACATCTTCAAGGGGATTCTTTTGCTCCGGTGCTTTAAGGCTATTGCTGATTTTCTCTCTTTTTTTAAATTAGTAATGAATTTAGAGCTGCAAAAGTTCTTTCTCACAATTTTTTTTTCAAACCAGCTTCCTCATATCTTCAACAGCCTCACCAGGGTTTGACCATGAATACTGCCTGCCCAGGTCTGCAAAATGGCTGGCTTCCTTCAATGGTACTCTCCTTCCAAACACCAAAATCAAAGTGCTCTCTAGGAGCATGCTTTTAATACACAACTCTTTAGTTTACACAAACTCTGCAGTACCTTAGTAACTTTGCCATTGACTCATGACTGTAAATCTTTGAAAAAGCCCCCCGTGGGCACTTATTTCTGAGTAGCAAAGGCAAGATGCTTTCTTGTTAACAGATTCCTGCCAAGGATTTTTTGTTGAGGCTGCAGAACATGGTAATTAAGAGGAATGCTGGCATTTTGTTTTTGGATCTTCACAAAAACAAACGCTCTCTCCTTATAGTGTCTCATTAGTTATGCACTAATAACAGATGTGTGTCTCAAAAGCTATTTTTAGTTAAATAATTCTATCATTTTAGCGAAACAGGTATTTAGAAACAAGCATCGAACATTGATTAAAAAAAGGCACACACAACATGTGACTGATCCAGTTTTGAACAGCACAATCATTTTGTCCGTGTTCGTAATTTTATGACGGCAATCCCAGATTCTTTCCCTGCGACAATGCAGCTGGCAAAGTGAGCCGTGTTTTTGTTTGTTCATCCAGAGCAAAGCCAGGACAGCGAGGTGGTGTTGCTTTCTGACTCCAACTCCACCCAGGACGCCTTCACGGATCCCGCCAGCTCACAGGACACCAGCCACAGGCCTGCCTCCGTCAAAGCCAGTCCGTCGTCGTCAGAAAGCACGACCCCCGTGAAGGACAGGCAGCCCCCCTCTGAGGACGCAGGTAGTCCGACTGGTCCAGATCATTCTTAGGAATGCGGTCAGGTGTCTTGCTGGCGCTGTCCGTCACTTTAACTCTTCTCACTTTATTCAGAAGACAACAAACTGTAATCCACAAAGTCTCGATCTTCCTACTATGCGGCCTTTTGAATGTACTGTATATTTCTGCCTTAGAATACCATTGTTAAACAGTTTACAGTCCACATTCACTAATCAGGCAGTGAGCAATCCTGGACCCAAAAGGCCATAACTGGAACAGAAGCAGTAAAACAGTTTTTTTTTTTTTCCTACTATAATGTATTAATTTGTCAGAACAAGGCACTTAGAAAATACATTTTCTGACTTGTCTCTTAGAATGTAATTAAAATGCTTGAATAAGAAGTGAAATCTCCAAAGAGCTAAAAGTGAGAATAAGATGATGGCAAAAGCAAAACCGTGCGCTAATTAAAAGTTTACAGTTGAAAACGAGAAATGATTTTGTTTGGAATGACTGCCGCCTTAATTGCTCAGCGCCCTGTGGAATATAAAGCAGTTTAGAGCAGCTAATTTCAGCCCCCTGAACCGTCTTTTCTGTGTTTTCTGCCACCGGAGCTCGTCCAGTTAAAACCTTTAGCTGTCTGCTCACGCCGAGTTCAATCATTATTTAGTTTACTTTCCTTCCCTCCTCTTACAACGGTAAGGCTGCACAATTAAGCTCGCCGTAATGAATGTGCCTGAAAGGATCTGAGATGTGAAACAAAACCTGAGTAAAGCTGTTGATGTTCGGTCTGCCCTCTTCCTTCTCTGAGAACGACGTTGATCCACTGCTCATCAGTTCTCTGACTTACAACCAAAAGAAATGGTGTAAAACAGGGTTGACCATCATTACATCCTGTTATTTTCACTTAATGAATCGGCTCTCTGTCCGTCGTCAGGACTGAGTTTTGTTCAGCGTACTAGTGTGATCAGCACTTTAGACTCCCTTGAAGCTGGTATAGTCTTATCTCACTTTGTTTCCAGCAGAGCATTGTTTAGTTATTAAAGCATCCGTCTAGTCACACCATACTTTAGAGTGTTTCCATAGAATGTGGATTCACGGCTTGTTAGGCTTATAGCAGCAAAAACAAAGCAATAAAAAAAACACACAAGGTAGGTGCTCTACTCCAATTTCAGCAACCCTTCTCACCTCTCAGAATCCAGTTAAAAACAGAAAATGACTTCCCAAATGCATGTTATGATCCGACTTTGACAAGCGTCTCCATTTTATCTCCATCTCCAGTCTTACATAGAGACCAATCAGGCGTCCAGACAGAGGAGAAGGTTATTCAGGAGAAGGTGGTGAGCGCGGTGGCGGAGGTCCCGGAGGGATCGGCTCCTAAGGTCTCTGCCGACCCCTGCCCTCCTGCCCCCGCCTCCGCCACGGCCACGCCGCCGAAGCCGGCAGCCTCCCAGCAGGGCGCCGCTCAGACCCCAGCCAGCGAGGGCAAGAAGAAGCCCGAGCCCCCCGCCGAGGCGATCGAAGTGCCCAAAGCGCTGCCTGCGGAACGAGCGGATCAGAGGCGAATGCTGGTGGAGATGTGTGTGCGTGCTCTGTTTCTGTGCCTCAGCCGCTTCCCTCAGCACTACAAGAGTCTCTACCGCCTGGCCTACTTCTACACCAACAGCAAGACTCATCAGGTCAGTCCACTATTACCCTGAGACACGCACCTCCATGCTGTCACAGCCGACATCAGGGGTAAATATTTGAGGATAAATAAACCGAGACGTGTTGCAGGTCTGTCGCTGTGCTGAGCAGAACTGGTCATTCCATTATTTCTTTTATTTTTTTTTTTTTTTTATTGGACCTGTGAGCACTGCAGCGATCCACACACTGTGTCGGCTGCGCTCCTCCGTGGGCAGAGGTGTTCGCGTGGGCGGCTGCGCAGTCCTCCGTCAGCCAGTTTGGCACAGGAAGACCGCGTTGAGCTTTACTGTGACGGCAACCGTCTGTCAGCGCCGCGTTCAATACATCGCAGCCCCGGCTCATGTTTATTAAGGACGAGCCTGGCCGCCGAGGAGCTTTTGTTCCGCTCGCTCTGAGCTCTCCGTTTCTGCTGCTCCGCGGCTGCCGGTGTCGCCGTTCAACAATTACATTTATCCTCTTCTTTGTGCTCTTAAACTGGAGTTATATAAAGTTGTGTTTTCAAAACCGAAAGGGAAAGTTGGTGCTCGGAGTAATCCTCTGTAACACTTTGCTTTTTTTTTTTTTTTTTTCCGGTCAGTGTTTTCAGCAGCTTGGATGAAGGAGAATGTACCTTGGCAGGGACTCGATGACAGTCATTTGTTGTGCGGCTGTTTACGCGGGTTGCCTAGCCGCCCTCACAGCGCCGACACGTCCAGCGTTAAAAGCCTCAGCGCTGCTCCCCGTCCTCAAATACTGTTCTGCTCACACTGACTGTTGTTTTTTTTTTTTTTTACCCTCATTGTGGGCAAGAAAGAAGCAAAAGTGAGCCTTTGGTTTCCGTGCCGTAGCATTGGGGAAGATGAGACCAAGCGGCTTTGGGTTGCTATCTATTCGAACAGGGCGCTTGTATCTACACTGATTTGTGAGTCACTGTGCTGTGAAGAGGTCTGCGTCTTCCTGATTGCAAATGAGTAGTTCTCCTCTCCTCATTAAGATTTATTGGGTATTTGTTTTTTGTGTTTGTGTCCTTAGTGTGTGTGTGTGTGTGTGTATTCAAAATATACATGCAAATAGATGTTTTATTTATTTTTTTTCTTTCATTTATTTTCCACAGAACCTACAGTGGGCCCGAGATGTGTTGCTAGGAAGCAGTGTCCCATGGCAACAGCTGAAGCACATGCCAGCACAAGGACTTTTCTGTGAAAGAAACAAGACGAACCTGTTCAACGTAAGTCTGAGCTCTCGTGCGCGGCCTTATCTTGAGTTCAGGTTCGCGTCACCGCGTCGCTAGTGACGCCGCATCATTTGTGACGACGTTTTTAGACCTCAATGTCATTGAACAATTTAATAACGATAAAAGCGCTGAAGGGATACCAGCTCTCAAATCAAAAGCGCCCTAACTGAGACCGACACACACTCATCATGTGTCCAGATATTCATCTTAGTCTCCTATACTAAAGTATCTACCAAATGTAGACAATTTCTATTTCTAGAATAAATTCCACATTTCCAAGATTGGGCCAAAAACAGAAGGGGTCAGCCTGGATTTCCTTTCGATCTAAACATGTATAACTTCTCAGTTGCTTGTTGTGTGGACACCAAATGTGCTACAGATGTAACCAAGATGTTGTAGTTGCAATTTATTTGGTTTATTTCCTTCTTTACAGTAAAAGTAAGACGTTTTGTATGTAAACATCAGTTGTTGTTTTTTTAGGTGGGATTTATTTTTGGGGCATTTAAATCTCATTTACACTTGCCCATAATGATTTACTCTCAGATTTTCACATCCACATCATCCTCCAGGACCTTTATGTCAGTTGATAACAAGACTATTAGTTTAGGCATTGTACAAGTTGAGAAATGCCTCATAAAGTATGAGTATGCATTTTTTTTATAAGTAATGGGCCATGCTCTGGGATCTGGGATCAGCCAGGTTGCTTGTTAAAACCAGATGTAAACAGCTTCATGGTTTAGTATGCTGTTTTCTTCCACAAAGCCAGGGCAATGCAGTAGTCTGTCAAGTATATCCAATACAAGGTTCTGATTTGGCAGCCTTCTCTTTGAAGAGAAGCCTCAGACAACTCCATCTTATCTCCTTTGTCCGTATAGGCGCTCCTTACAAGGCTGTTTGTCAGCCTGCATTTGCTCAACCGCTGCATTCATCTACACAATCTCATGTCATAAGAAAGGAAATGGATAGACAAGGGATTGTTGGTCTATAGTGTCCAGGATTTAAGAGACCCCCATATGATTAGTGGAGACAGACATTTATGTGGCATAACACAGTAGGAGATTGTTCAAATATCTGCCATAGCGATGTTGTTTTCCTATAGCTGAAGTAAATTGATTAACGCCTTGTTCTGCACGTCAGTTTACTAACGTTTATTTCCTCAACACAGACATTTTGACTATCTGCACCCGAAAGTGCTGCATATTTTTCATTTGTTCCCCGTGTTATCCATCTGTGCCAAAAGACCTCATTCAGTCACTCACTTCCTGGTGTGTTTCAGTGGTGAACATTCAGTTTGACATAGTTGAATCTGTGGGCCGTGGAGTCAAATGCTGATTTCACAGAGCTTCTGGAAACAGACTGTGGATAAGATGTGGGCCAGGTCGGCGCCGAAGAAGAGCTCTGCTGTGCTCTGGCTCCCACTGGGCTCTCAAAGAGCCCCTTCTGGATGCAAACCTGCCACCGTGGCACACCAACTGTTTGAGCTCTACTGTCCTCTCTGAACCAAACCTGCTGTCCCAACTATATATATATATATATATATATATATATATATATATATATATATATATATATATATATATATATATATATATATATATATATATATATATATATATATATAAATAGTTGTGTGCAGATATTACAGAATCAGAGTTTCTAGATCTGTTGTATGCTGATATTTTACCCTTTTGTGGACATTTTTTGGAACAGTTATAAAGTGTTAACGCACATCAAGTCCCCTCTGGGCACAAACATAAGTTTGTCATTTTAAATACAATCAAATATAGTCCAAGGTAAATAAAATTAAAGTGCTCTCCAGCTCTCTTCTGCCTCACTAAAGTTTCTGTATCTAGTACACCAAACCAGTATAAAGTATCATTTAGCAAGTATAAAACTAAAAGTATGCATAGCTTTGCAAATATAAATCTTCAGAGGAGTTAATTTGTGTTCGTCCTCTCTAATCTAATGCCCCTAAATGGAATCCAGTGTTACCCATTGTATTTCAATGTTGCCTAATTTAGTGCATGTTGTCCATTAGTGTTTGCCTTAATCTCAGTGTGAAAGCCCTAAAGGTTTGTTAAGGAAATTACCAAACAAACAGCTCAGCGTGCTCAGTGATAAAGCTGTAGATAAGTTTGAGCAAAGGTTGGTTATAAAACAGTTTCTCAAGCTTTAAACATCTCACTGCATGCTGGTCTGTACTTTCTCCGAGAATCAAAACATTGTGGTACAATTAAAAAGCTACCAATACTTGACCGCCAACTTAATAAGGACTGCAGGCCAGAGCCTCGTTATCACTCTGGAGGACATGCAGAGAGCCACAGCGCAGGTTTGGATCAGTGGACAAAGTAACCAATAATCATCCATTGTGGAACAAGAAAAGTCTTTGTTTAAGTGTCTTCTTATTATTTTAAACAGTTTGCCTCAAGCCGGGTGTTCATTTTTTCAGCTAAATATGCAACAAAAATTATTGCCCTTTTCTTTTCTTTTTTTTTTTTCATATAACAAGATTAAAGCTATAGAAAGCACATAGAATGAAAATAATTATCTCAAAAACGTTGCCCTTTTGTCAACAAATATAAACAAATCTAAGAGAATACAGAATAATCCTGGATTAAAAAAACAACCTAATAGGCGATGTAAACTACTTGAGAACACAGCAGTGGTTCTGTAGCAAGAGCTGAAAATAAATGCTGTAGGATTCTGTTTATCTAATATGACTGTTAACAAAAACAGTGAAAGGTGGTTCCACAAAGTATTGACTTGAGTGTTTGTATTTCTAAAATAAAAAAAGATAATTGTCACTTTAATGAATAGCATCTTGTCAAAATTAGGGCTGACAAAAAACGATATCTTGGCATAATGCTGAAGAAACTAATTATTTAAAGATCCTCTTTTACGTCAAAATGGATATAAACTAACACATTCACATTTACCCAAACTGTAGCACTCCTTCCAAATGCAGCGCTACAGTAACAGAGACCCAGCCTCCCCGCAGCCGCTCATCTCAACAATGATCGGTTGCTGGAAGTTTAAAGGGCGAGTCGGCGATTTTTCCCGAAAATGAAAGTAGAAAACGCCCAAGTCCCTTTGTGAATAACTGGGCATGTGCAAGACCATCTTACCTGCTCTGAGTGGGCAGCGGAGCTACAATGAACGGCTAACACTGAAGCTAACCGCTAAGGTAACTGGATACATAAACACTAGAAGTGCGCAGCCAGCAAGCAGAAACTGGCAAGGAACGTGGACGCACACTGGCGTTACGTGAGCGTGTCACAATGATTGGCATGTGGGACAACCAATAGAAAAGTCGATATTCGAGGGACAGAAGTGGGTGAGAGCAGGAAAAAAAAACAATCCCTGCCATTCGGTCGAAATGACAGGATTGGTTACCGGCCTGCAGCTTTGATAGAGATCTAATTTCTAACCTGTTTTTTTCTAAATACATAATGTATTTACTACTGTCAGGATGGAAGGACCGTTTCACCCAGTATAACAGAAGTGTTTCTGAACAGGATTACCAACTGTAGCTTTAAACTCTAACATGTCGAATTCAGCCTCTTTTATCAAAAAGACAAACACAAAGAAGTTGTTCAGAGGAAATTTCCCTTCAAGCCAGATGGACAAAACAAAACGCTGAACATGAGGCCTTGTCTCCACTCTGATTCATCCCAAAGGTGTTCTATCGGGTTCAGGTCTGGACTCAAGATCATCCACACCAAACTCTCTCATCCATAGACCTTGCTTCAGCGCTGGTGCATGGTCATGTTGGCCATCTCCAAACTGTTTCCACTAAGTTGGGAGCATAAAATTGTCCAGAATCCATTGTTCTACTGAACCATTGTTCTACTTGAAGACAAGTACCGTTCTCCGTGCACCCGGCAAACCCAAACCTGTCCATCAGATTTCCAGAGAGAGAAGCACGAGTCATCATTCCGGCCAGTTCTTGAGCTACTCTGAAGACCACATGAAGCTTGGAGGTCTGTAATGATGGGCTCTGCAGAAAATTGGTGGCCTCTGCGCATGATGCACCTCAGCATCTGCTGCCCCCACTCCATCAGTTTACGCGCACTAGCACTTTAAGTTGCTGTCGTTCCCCATTGCTTCCACTTTGCTCTAATACCACCGACACCTGACTGCAATGTTTAGGAGTGAGAAACTGTCACGGCTGGACTTGTTGCAGAGGTGGCATCTTATCACAGAACCGCTCTGAAGTTTACTGAGCTCCTGAGACTGACCCATTCTCTCACAAATGTTTCTACAGAGCGGGGCTTGATTTTATACACCTGTGGCCATGGAGGTGACTAGAACACGTTATTTTGATTATTTGGATGGCTGGGATAATACTTCTGGCAATATAGTGTATTTCTCTAAACGAGGGCTAAATTGTCTGCTGGTTTTGCCCTACTCTAGAAGTTTAAAATTAAGCTGGTCATATTAACTAATCTTGCAACCAGGAATTAATCCCATGGTTTCAACAAAAAAAAAAAAAGTTGCTGTGTTATCAAAAACGGAGTATTTTTCACAGTACGGTGTGAAGTTTGGAGTTTTAGCATCACAGCAGCCCTCGTCAGAACGATTGTAAAGATACTAGAACTCCTCATGAGCGGCTAAGCGCTGTGCAGGATACCATCACACATTATATCACAAGTCCTTCCTCATCGTTGCAATACTGTGGCCACAAAAATGCAAAAGGCCTTTGATGTGGTTTGTTTGTCCCCTCCGGGCTACTGTAGCAGCATGGTGGCGTAGTAAGAAGGAAGCATCACCAATAATGGATCGTTGTAGAACTTCAAAGGCTGGAAAGTTAAGGAAAGCATTGCACTTGTTATTTACATGTGATTTTTATTTTATTTTTTACTTTTTATTCTTAATAAATAAATAAACTGCATATTCTGACTGTAGATTAGGCTAAAAATCCCTCCCTGGAACTTTTTCTACATCCACCAAATGTAGGTTAGGATGCCCTACATTGCCTTGAACCGTTTGGCTGCGTTACATTTACTGGGGCCCTCATAAAGTTAACCTACATACTGCTGTAACAAAATGATCCAAATGAGGTTGGGTTGCATTATTTATAAAGGATCTCTACAATTAGCTCACTTTTATCTCACCAATAAACTTTTATTACTAATGCTGCTGTTACATAAACTAGTTAGGGCGTGGGTGGCGTATACTTCACAAAACCAACATTGCATCATGCAAAGCTGTGCTGCAGTCAATGTTGGAATCATTCGAGCCTATGGTTACTTTTTCTTTTCCTACACTATCTAGGCTATTTGCATCTTTGTTTTAACTAGTATTTTCTACTAAATACTGATTAAAAACGGATGCTTTTGCAGAATAAACGACGCAAGAAATCCGGAAAGGGCTTTGAAACGTGTTGTGGTTTAATACGGAGTAGTTGTGAGTAGTGTATGTGCTCCCCCCCCCCCCTTCCCCGAGGCACGGTTTTACCTCGTGCTTCCTCTCCCCACACCGCACACATGCTTACATCTTGCTTACATATTCTTCCTCCCACTCACGACCACGCAGCTCCTGAGAAAGATGGGCGTCCGTGTTGCAGCCTTTTTGCCAGCCGTCTGACGGTCAGTGATGGAAGTGAGAAGTGAGCCCTGCTAACCCGTTTACCTGCCGACGGCCGGGCCCCTGAGTCTAGTTACACGGGCTGGGCCCAGTCCTCCGGGGGAGCTGTTACACGCGCGTTACTCTCTGCGGTTTGATGTGTGACTCAAAACATTTGTGTGTTCAGCTGGGCCATGTTCTGGAGAGGTGGAGCCTTACTCGGGAGAACATTGTTTTGGTTAGATGATTTTTTTTTTTTTTTTTTTTCTCGTCTTTCTGCGAGGGTGGGGGAGTAATGGTTTAGTGGATCTACATTGTGGAAGTTGATATTTGGTTTTGCATGTTGGAGGTTTTGTTTTGTTTTTTCTGGCAGCCAGCGTGCATTCCTTTGCCTTCTTTTACTCCGCTTAGCTGGTGGAGACGTGTGCTTTTCACTGGCACAACAGGAAGCAGGGAAAAACAAGGTGTGTTTACTCCGCGTGTGTGTGTGTGTGTGCTTTCTGTGCACGAACACAGCTGAAAGAGGAAAGCGTTGGGGCTGCTGTATATCGCGCTGCTGGCTGTTCAGGCAGCCCTGTCTCTAATGTGGGTTTTCATTTTCCGATCGTCTCGGTTGTGAGGTTTCTTTTCATCTTGCTTGTGGATCGCTCTCAGTATACCGACGGAAGAGCGCAGCAGAAATTTCTTCTGGGCTGTCCGTGTTGTTCTTTCCCTGGTGCTCAGTCTACAGGTTGATCACGCTCAGCCCCACCCCAAGTTTGTTATTTTCCCTCCAATCTTCTCTCTGTTTCGTTCTTTTTTCCTCGTTACTCTCTCTTTCTGTCACTCCCCTTGTTTGTGCGTGTGTGTGTGGATTATGTGGGCGTACACCAATGGGAGGGCTTTTCTCCTCCAGGCTCCGATTGGCTGGCAAAGGCCCACTGTGATTGGCCCTTTTTGCTCTATAGTGGGAGAGAAAGAAGCTGAGGAGGAGGAGGAGGAGGGTGGGGGGAGATAACTCCAGCAAGCTGGGGTCAGGGTAGAGCGGAGCAAAAGTGCGTGGGCGTTTTTGTTTTGAGATGGCAGGGTTTGAAATCAGGAGAGGATCGAGTCAGCTTGTCTGTCAGCGGCATCCTGAGCTCATTGCCCCTGACTCCGCCGCTGTTTCTCGTCTTGCCCGAGCAGCTGCCATTCTCTCTTTCCTATTGCTGTTCTGCCATGTGCAGCTGGTCTTCCCCGTTCTGCTCTCCAGCAGCTCCCGCCACCCTAGCGCCCGATCGCAGCCCGCTACTTGCTCTTAGAGCGTGAGCCTCTTTCTTTCAGGGTGGAGGCGCTGCCAGGGCTGCAGGTTCTGCTGACAACTAGCAGGAAACTGTCCACAGGAGTACGAGCACAAGCGCCGTGGAGTAGCTTTCTTTGGTGATGGTGAGTTGCTCGACTGCTTTTCTTGTGACCTTTTTTTTTTTTCCTGAGGAAAGGTTTTTACTTTGCTCCTTTGGAGGATCCAGACCCTTCGCCAGGAATCCTGGTGTTTTAAAGTTGCGTCTCTAAACAGCTTCTGTAAAAATTTCCGTGAGTACCTGAACTGCAGTAGTCGGCTACCGTTGATGACTGCTCTGTGAATGTGCTCTAAGGCATATGTACAGAACAGTTTGTGCAACTTTCTCCCTCTTCGTTTTTCGGCTTCTCCTGTAATGAGTGGCATGTTAAAACATCTGTAGAAGAAGTAGGTTTGACAAAGGGTTATGGATGTGGCTCCAGATGTGTGTTTTTTTTTTTAAGTCTTAATACTATCGAGTTGAACTTTAAGTTGGTCATCTTTAAGAAGAAAAAAAGTGTATTTAGATTTAGTTGTAATGTTTATGATTCGGCGAGTTCCTTGTTTTTTTTTTTTTTCCCCTCAGTTCTATGACAGTAGAGCTGCATCAGATTTTTTGGGGCAATTTTTCGATTCTCTGTTTTTGCAAAGATGTGACCTGCTGCTACAGATTTGAGATTTCTTTGTAGGAACTTTAGTATGGGAAAATCTAAAAAAAAAAAAAAGACTCAAAATATTTATTTTAGTTCCTTTCTATCATGAACGGTCATTGATTTATTCAAATTAGCAGCAGAGGCGACATCACACCTCATGGGTGAGAAAGCGGTTGCCGAGTTGAAATGTCTTTAGCATCTTAGTCGTTAGCATGGTTAGCTCTGATAAGGTGCTTAGCAGTACTAAAACATCCGTCTCTGTGTGTATTATCCAGGGAATAGGGTCCCATGATATTAGAAAGATGTATTTAACTGCAGTACTTTACAGTGAGAATTTGATTGATTAATGCACAATTTGATAATTCTTCTTTTTTTAAACTAAGCAAGTCAAATCCATCCAACTCCCCAAATAAATTATATATTATTAATATACAGAGCAAATGCATGACTATTTGAAACATAATGTCCTGCTAAGTAGTCCTCTGGGTCTGCAGTATTACCCCCACTGGTATTGCAGTAAAAATTGCAATTTTGAACATTGTGCAGCTTTACTGACTGAGAATATAGATCCTTACCATTGATTTCTAAATTCAACACGGCCCTCTACGGACAGATGTTGAAAGTTAAAAATATAAAAACGAAGCAACTTCAGTCTAATACCTTCAGCCTTCCAGTTGCCTCTTTCACTGTCTTTTAAATGAATGAACTCTCTGACGTGTCTCAACATAATGCAGAATATATAGTTTTCTTTCAGCTAGCTCCTTAAATCTCTGTTTTACGGGATTAAACACCTTACTGACAATGAAAATGGCTGACCATTGAACTTCCGACCAAACTGAGGAATGTTGTTGCGAGCCCGACCTAGGCCTTACATATGGGTCATTAACTGATTGGAAATTGATTTACTGTTTTCTGGTTGTAGCTAAAAGGCTTGTCACGATATTAAAATTCTGGTACCACTTTACAATAAGGCTCCCTTGATAGAGGCTTACAAATGGTTTGTGAACATATAATTTAATCTGTAAACACTTAATAAGTCATTAATAATTGTTTATTATGCATTAATAAAGTGTGATAGAGACAAAGCTGACCGGTTTCTTGCCAAATAGTGAGCCAAATCTATATTTGTATAAAATGGTTAGAATTCTACATATTTCATATATTATATACCAAATATTTCAGTCTAAAGTACAACCCTGTAAATTCAATAAGCATTTGTACACATAATTAGCTTTCTCGCATAATAAACAGTTAATGATTTCTAAAGTGTTTACAGATGAATTAACATATCTACAAAGCATTTAAAAGCCTCTAAAAAGTAAGCCTTATTTTAAAGTGGTACCAAAATGGTATACTCTATACTATTTTCAGTACATTTTTCAAAGGGACAAGGTTAGTTCTATTTAAGAGTAAAGGTAGTGCACTGGGTTATTTCGTTACTTCACTATTTGTCAGCCGACTAGGCCTTCAGCTGACAAATGTTTTCCTACATTGATTTGTAGCATTAGCTTATGTCATCCAGGAGGTTTGCTACTTCACTATTGCAGATACAGCAGCTTTACTCACCTTTTTATGTTGCTCCCAGACATCAGCGTCATAGTGTTAGCTTTTAGCATTAGCGTAGCGGGTGGCAGTTGAACTTTTCACTTTTTGTCAGTCTGCATTGTATGGAAAGTTCCTCTGAACAACTCTTCTTTGTTTGTCTTGTCAATAAAGTGGGTCTCATATGTTCTTTGGGCTGAACTCGACATGTTAGCAGAGTTTAAACATTCAGCAGCCGATCTTTGTTGAGATGAGCGGCTGCAGGAAAGCTAAGTGTCTCTGTTATTGCAGTACTGCAGTTGGAAAAGGTTTTGAAGGAAATCTTTTGTATCAACTGATTCGGGAAATCAATTATTTTGCATGATAATAATGCAGCACATCTACAGTCAAGTGTTTATCTTCATGATCTCAAAACTAGTCGGATCTCTTGAAAGTATTCTCAGGGTTTCCCCTTGTTTGCTTTGCATCCTAATCTCAATCTGAGACATTCCTGATGTGTTGTTAAATCTGTGCCAAAGCTCCCCACAGTTTTTCAAGCAGCGTTCTCCATCCCTGACTGACAACAGGAGGGGGGGGATGCTTAAAATTATTGCAGTAAAAGTCTTACAAATCTGCTTTAGCTGCTGGGTTGCAGCGTAATCTGTGTAAAGCTACGGCTCTGCTTTCCCTAAAGAGATTTGCTGTCATTGGATGGTCTTCTGGTGAAGAACAACTCTCCTGCATTAGACATGCCTTTGTAAGTGAGCACATCCCTTCCCCAATCTATCGTGCTTGTTCCTTTCTTGTTAGTGGCTTTTCATAATCTGTGCATTGAAAGGGTAAAACCTTCCCAAAGCCCTGCTTGATTCCATCATGTAACAATAAAAAAATCTTGTAATCAGCCAGGCATTAGTCCCATATTCTTAGGATGTTTTTTTTGTAGACATCTGTCTGAAAGGAGCTCAGACTCTATCAAAGCATATCTTTTCTAAAGAGAGCAACAGTTTAAAAGGAAAGTTAAAAAATAATTATTTTTTTTTCCTTAGAAGACTTTCTTTGTTTTGTTCAGATGACCCGATGTGACGCCTTCTAGCTCTGAAGGCTGTGAGTCCGTCTCCAGGATTTGGCTTTGTGGTGTTCCTCTCCACTGGCTTTGAAAATGTCATCTGACAATCTGGAGTTGTCTGTTAGGGGGGGCCCAGCTCCCCTCCTGCCTCCAGCAGGAGCGGATGGAGCCATCTCATTTGTTTAGCTCCATCCTGATACTGTCATCTCTGTTTTCGTTTCACACACATTTTCTGAGTGTGCGTCTGAGCTGTGGGCCACGTGCTTTCTGACTGTAGCCTGTCCTCCGCCCGAGCACCATCTGCACTCGCGTCAGTAACTTCAGAGGGCTTCGGCCCGCCTCGGTTTACCTGCTGAGAGGACATGTGCTCTCTGCAAAAAAGGACGCTTCCATCAAAAAAAAAAAAAACCCTCATCAGTTCTTGGCAGCATGTCTGCTGGTTTGTCACAAGTCTTGGACAGAACTGAACACTAATGAGACTGCCCATCATGTGTACCTAGAGAGAAAGTCCCTCTTCCCACCTGCTACAGGACCAGCTCAACCACAGGATCTCTCCGGAAGCCTTTCCGTCTCCTCATTAGGGCTTCTTTGAATGGCGTCTGCTTCATTTCCACCAGTTCTCTCTCTCTTTTTTTTTTCCATGTCTTGCTGCTAATTGTTTCCACGTGTCAGACCTTAGAAGCAAAGAGGGGGGCATGCAAACACAGGCTTAGATTTACATTAAGAAATAGTTTTTTTTTTATTAAGCGTTCTGTAACTGGGCAGTTGGTTTATATTTAATATTGGGTTAATGTAATCATTGTTGGCCACATTCATGCTGATAAGGAATAGGGTTGTCCCAATCAGGTTTGTTTTTGTCTGTGACACGGATCAAAGTTGTTTAGGTATGGGGAACCGTCTGATGGAGCCCCCTTTCAATTAAACGCCACATGCCGTGGACACACGCGACACAAGCCAACCGGTATTTTAGTGTCAGCAATAATAACGACGCAACAGTAAAACGTAACGTCCTGCTTTGTTTCGCTTCTCCTCTCCTCCCTCCCCAGGGCATCTGGCGAATTCCAGTAGATGAGATTGATCGCCCAGGAAGTTTTGCATCTCATATGAACCGATCCGTCGTCCTCTTGCTGGAGGTGCTGTCTCAGCTCAAGGATCACAACACACTGCTAAAAGTCTCTTTCATGCTACACAAAAACCCTGACCAGGGAAAGTGAGGACACCCTTTTTTTATGTTTGCACTGTCCGTGTTATGTTTTATGTTTTGCGTCCCGTGACACGTCTTCTGGTTTCCCACAAAGGAAATATTTACGGGATGTTGATCGCCAGGTTTTGGCCAAGAGAGCATTTTTCCTAACTGTAAAAGTCCTGGAGGACAATCTAAGCAGTCTCACCGGGGTAAGAAAGAGCCACCGCACTAACGCACTCTCAGCCACCTGTGAATTGGGGTTGCAGACGTCCGGCGTGTCCTGACAGCTTCTGCTTTCTTTCAGGTGTCTGAGCAGCTTCACAAAGCGCCCGCACCCTCCATGGGGGAGATGACCACGACGGACACATCCAGCAGGCCCAGTCCGGAGGACAGCAAACACACGCTGCCTAAAAAGCCCGGGCTTACCGAGGGAGCCTGCGTCGCTGATACTGGGCCCAGAGAAGCCTCGCAGGCTCAGCTAACCCCAACGCCACCGTCAGCAGATAAAGGGAGTATAACTCAAGAGGGCTTTCCCGGGAAGGCGGAGACTGTTTTGAATGAAGGGAACAAAGGAGGGCCAGACGAACTGATGGAAATGGAAACATGTCTCTGGAGGAAGCCCTCCACGACCACAGACTCTCAGGGCAACCAAACGGAGGCCGAGGCCTCCCCGAGTGGCTTGGACGCCCAGCCGAAAGTGGCCGAAACCAGCCGGGCACCGGAGCTGTCTCTGGAGGAGCTGAGCATCAGCTCAAGACAGCAGCAGCTGCAGGTGGCTGCGCCAAAAGCGGCGGTGGCAGCAGGTGGGACCGATCAGGCCTTACTACGAAAACCAAACAGGAAAAGGAAACTTATAGAGGATGTGGAGTCCGGAAAAACCCTGCTGCTTGACGCCTACAGAGTGTGGCAGCAAGGGCAGAAGATCATGACCTACGACCTGGGACGCGTTGAGAAGATAATGTCTGAGACGTACATGCTCATTAAACAGGTAAACTTCTCAAAGATGCTTCGCCCTGCCGTGTGTGCACGAGTAACGTTATTCCTGTACTCTTACCTTTTCGTTTGTGCTTAGTCATGCGTGCTGAATATGAGCCATCTTAACGTGACTTCAGTTCGGGAAACCCCTCTGATTACAGCATTAGCAGCAAAAACGAGAGGGACTTTCCCTAATCTGAGTTTCCAGCGACTGCTGCAGAGCTGCATGTGTTGTTTTGTTTTATTTGTCCTCTCTATAACCTAAACTCAACCCCTGTGATTTTTGTTGCGTTGCTCTTACTCCCGTAACAGGAAACTGACCCTAAACAAATTGTTTGTGTCGTGAAGTGACATTTTGAAATATTTAGGTCACATCGGTGTGAGAGACTGGTTGGTTTCTCATATCGAGGTAAAGCGAGGTTTTGACTAGGGCTGCAATAACGGCGTCAGCGATATGCATTTCATGAAGAACCACCTGCAAGAAAAGGTTACCTAATTATGCAGGTACCATGCATTCAGGTTCTCTGCTTGTAAAATATTTGGTGACACTTGTTGATCTGATTGGCTGTCAATGGATTATATTTATTAGATTTAAACTGAGCCATCTGTTGCACTTACTGGAAAAATGCTGCCAGTAAGATTTATTTATATTTGTCTGGAACTAGGGACAAAAAGGTGGAGTTTTCAAAGTACCGCTACAGGCAAGTCGTGTTTATGATCCTGTCACACATCTGGGATTAGATCCAGTTAAAACCAGATGTTTAATACACATCTGTATAAAAAGACCTCATAACCTGTGTTCTCTCAATGTGACTTTAAATCAGACGAAATGTTTTCCCGCTATAGGTTCAGGTTAGATGAACAGAATATTTCTATTTGTTAGAATAATGGGATGAGAGAACTTCTCTCTTCAAAGTGAGACGTTTACATGTTCTTGAATTACTCTGCCTTTAAGCAGTTGTGAACGTTGGGATGACTGAAGGGGCCACATTAATCTGTTCAAACAATTATATGTCGGCATAAACACCAGGAGAATGGCCAGACACCGTGCCGTTCAGAAAGGAGAGTGGTCCTGTGTCCCAGAGAAGATTGGTGTTTTGGTGCAAAATGTATTGCCAGCCCCACAACAGCATCTAGTAAGAGTGTGTAATTATCCGCGGTGAAACGAGTTTTGTACCTACATGAGCTGAAAGGCCACTCGAAGCCATTACTCCAAAAGCAACGTTAAAAGCCAGGTTACGGTCTGCAAATGCACTCGGGGACAAAGACCTTCCTTTCTGGAGATATATCCCGCTGCGTGGCCATAATGACCGTCCTTTCATTAGGAGCGTGGAAACGGGGGGGAAACTTGCAAGCCGGAGAAAAACCTTCTTCACTGGGAAATACGAGGGTGGCTTCTTCATGCTATTTGGTGGTTTTTCTGGAGGAAGGACTGGTGCGCTTCACAAATTAGACGCCTGAAGCGACGTGTCGAGACATTAACAGGACATGTAAAACGCCGGTGCAAAAGGAACTTCCAAAAGAACAATGACCCTATTCGTGTTACTATATTGGGAACAAAGTGGTTTAAAAACAGCAGAATCTCAGTCCCACAGGACATTTGTGGTCAAAGCTGAAACGGTGTTTGCGAGCAAAGAGGCCAAAGTTTCAGCAGACTGGTACAAGAAGCTTTTACCTGGGTACATAAAGAGGTTGACCCAAGTCATAGTTTAGTTTTAAATGGGCTTTAATGTCGTGGTTAAGATTTATTTGTAGTTTTAAATGTGCTAGCAATTAGTGCAGAAATGTGTTAAAGTTCTAACTTTGAAGATTTTTTTTCAAAGCTCTCGAAACAAACGGCTCGTATATTAACCTGGCCTTTGGCAAAAAAAAAAAAAACTTTTGGTAGTTCTAAGAAACCTAAAAAAAAATTAAATATGTCGCCTGATTTAATGTCAGAAAGAAGGAACCAGATATTTACACATAATGTAATACAAAAATACCCTTTTTCTAGCTGCATATATTGCTATAATTTCAATTATTCTTTCTAGATCCTGCTTATATTAATAATTCTTTTTGTTTTGCTGCTTATAATTTTGGGCTCCCTAACAGACAGCAACTATTAAATGTCCAAGTAGCAAGAACAAGCAAACAGCGCTCCAACGTATGCAGATGACGCCGAGAATGTTTAGATGTTTTTCCCATTAGCGCCTTTTTCGTTGCCCTTCGTCACACACTCTGTAAATACTTTGTGGTGTGCTGCTGTGCACCAGGTGTCACTTCTAATTCGTAGCATGCTGCAGCTTTTATTCCTCTACGCGTTGGGAGTGTGCCGTTGCTTTGTTTTGATCCACTCCTAAGGTGGGCAAATAAAAAAACCCACAGTGTCATATGTGTGTGTGTGTGTGTGTTCCAGACGGGCAGCGTTTCCTGCCATCAGACCGTCTCAGCCTGACAGGGTTACGAATGTCAGCGGCGTAGTTTCCCCAATAAAGCGGTTCAGCCAGACCTCATCCGTGCGCGCGGCGCTGCCCCATCTCGCAGCGCCGCCTCGTAAAGCGCTCGGGTTGAAGCTCCCGGGTGTGATCAAACTCCGTCTCTTTACGGCAGCGTGTCAGTGCTTGATCTATTGAACGCCGCGCTGGTTCTCCAAAACTCCCCTCAGTCTGACTCACCAGATGGTGACAGCCCTCGCTAGAGGATCAGTCGCTCGATAAGTCGAGGTGCATTCACTTCCTCTTACGCTGGTACTTTCATTTATTTCTTTTTATCCCCTTCTCTGCTGTGAAAACAACGTGAACTGCTTTCTAACTTTGAAGCAGAGAATAAAAGGGCTTCGAGATTTAAGACTTTCAAATCTTGGCAGTCTAGCATGAACTTTGCCCGCCCCACCCCCGCACCCTCCACCCCCACAGCGAAACATGATCACGATCGTGAAATGAATCCACATAATCCAGGAATCCATGTTGCTGCGTGGACATTTTGCTCTCTGGGTCTAGTTGTCTGAGGCAAAACTCCCCAGAATGCTCCTCCCCTCTGAAAGGACAGAGCAATTCCTCTATGAAGACCCATGCAGCTGATATAAGCCATTTTAAGAGAAGCGACATGTTAGAACCCTCTCTGGTGGTCTGTGGTTTAACAGTGTAGGCTCTGAGAGGAGGCTGACATGAAACCTGACTCAGCCTATACAACTAATGAAGTGCTTTGAAAAGCCACGGCTGAATGCTGGGGGGGTGGCCCCTGAACCCCTTCAGATGGTCTTCTGCAGGGAACATGGCTGTAATCTGGGCGGTGCAGCTGCTGGGTCCGCGGCGTTGGCCTGCAGCTGAGCCTGCAGACACCCCCCCCCCCCCCCCCCCCCACAAGTTGAAGTGAGCCAAAATGCAGGTCCCTTTGTTTCTGTCGTCCCGATTAACAGAAGCGGAAGCTTTGTTGAAATCCCACAGGTTCGGACTCGGAGTCTGATTAACGACGCTGCGCCGCTCCGTGCTAATGTCCTTTCTCTGCCCGTTTGTCCCAGGTCGATGAAGACGTAGCTCTGGACCAGGCAGTGAAGTTCTGCCAGATCCAGATGGCCACCTCGGCACAGAGACAGGTAAGGCTGAGTAACTCATCCTACACCACACTATTATCTGTTCAGTGGCTTTTTTCTGTGTTAAATCTAAAACACTAAGCAACATTTAACTGTCCCGTTTCTACACATTAATAATCTTACCTACCACTCCCATAAATTGGCAATAGTGTTGTAAAAAGTTGTACATTTAAGGCTTTATTTGGCTATCTCTGTGAAAGTTATAGCTAATAATTTTGTCTAAAAAGCGGCCATCTGGTCCCTTAAACAACACGCCCTGTTGCAGCTGTTCTGGTATCATTACTGATTTTTATTATTTGTTGGGTTTTTTTTTATTAGCAGAGATGTTCCAGAGTAGCCAATTTCTGATCTCTGCTTTTATAAGCCAATACCATATGTATATAATAATCCTTTTTGCTAATTGAGATTTTTCTTAAAGGACTATAACATACAGAAAAGCCTTGCTACCCCAAGTTATTAATTGTGTACGTTATGTGCGTGAGGGAGGAGCCCAAAGAGAAAAGTCTAATTATACCAAACGAGTTTTCTGTTTATTTAAATAACATGCAAAATCGTTGATTTGCCACCTCAAACCTGAACTTTAGTTCTTGATTTAGTGCCTGCCTCCTTCTTTTCTTTCCCACCTCTTGACTGAACAAAAATCTCTTTCAATCTAGATCTGTCAGAGTTTAGAATAATTTTAAGCGCAACTTGATTCTGTGTTTAGTTTATTACTCTTGGGATCTGTTTCTGAAATCTAGAAGCCAATTTCAGCATTGTTTTGTCTCATGATTTGCAGACCCTAGCTATATTAACACCTGATCACTGTTCAAGTCAGTAAAGTGGAACTCAGCCCAGATGAACTGTAAAAACTGGGCCTAAGGGAGCTACTTTGATGTTACTGTGCACTCTGTAAACTTGTTTATTTATGCAATATATGCCTTAAAGCCATCTTAGTGTAGCCCTCTTAGGCTTGAATTTCTCCAACTGGTTCATGCTTTCATCATTTTAGACCTACTTCAGGTATAAAAGCCCCCCGCAGCAAGTCAGAATCCAGATTTGGAATTGCGAGCATTTGGAGCATTGATCAATAGTGTTTAGCATATGTTACAGCTTTGAACGTTAGCCCAAGGTAACAATGATGCTGCTAACATCACTTTAACACTTAGAAACTGCACCCATCCTGTCCTCCACTGCCTCGGCAGCTTCTGGTATCGCTGAGTCAGCGCATTGAGCCAGCGGCTTGTATTGATAAGGCGGGGGCCCGCGGGGCTCCACAAAGCCTCACTCAACCTCCAGGGACCAGAGGGGTGAACAATCCTCCACCTCAAAACACCGATCCGTGGTCAAGCCAGCAGTGTCGCCCTGGTCATTCTTCATGTTTCAACATGTCACTTTCCCTCATCCTGACCACAGCCCCGCAACTCATCCCCATACTTAGCCCCGCCCCTCAGGGTCTCTTGGCACCGGCCAGTTTGGTGGCGCTTTTTTCAAAAATGTGTCTGGGGGCGGGGTTATGCTTTTACATCGGGGTGAGTTACATGTTACATGTTAAAATTTTGTACTCAATGTCCAGGACAAAAAAATAAAAACATTTGTGTCTGGAAAAGGATGGGATTTTGAAATTAGAAACTGTGCTGGAACCCAGTGAATGACCCATGTGGGTGGATAATATGGGAATTAATTGGAGGCGTGCGTTAGTGAAACAGCAGGCTCCATGTGTGTATTCTAGAGAACGTCATTCCTGACGTAACCTTGAGACTTTCCAAAGGCTGCATTTCCGATTCCAACATGTTTCTTGACGGAGGAAGGAGACCTGCAGAGATTTTGCGTTAATACTGTCTTTGTCCTTCTCTGACTTGATATTTTAACATCTAATTAATTAATGGAAGTCATTAAACTTCCTATTGGTACAACTTCCACTCTGAACTGTGCTGTGGCTGACCCTGAGGTACGGTACATTCACTGATCCAAAAGAAATATGATTTCTGACTTTTTTCTGTCTGGCTCATTCAGCAGTCAGAACTGGTCAAGCCAAAAACCCGTTTATTTCTTGGTTTACCTCCGTTTATCAGAAAACCTGCTGGCACATGTCTCCTCTGTGCTGGATTACGGCAGGTTTAAATATAGATGTTCTGTGTTATTGTGGGAGATAAAGATGCAGCATTTGAAATGTGCTAAACTGATTAATAATGTGGTAATTCCAACACTTGAGGTCTGTCCCTCCACAGCTTGCCAAACTAAATATAGCCCCAAACAGAGTTTGTTTTATCTTCAGAGTCTCTGGTCTGGCTGAACACTTCCTAGTTTTCAGCTTTCCATTAGTTGAAATGCTGGTTATTCACACAACCTACAGGCTTGTAAAGTTAAAGGAGCATGACTGCATCTAAGAGCAATTTTAAAAAGTGAATGCAGCTGTAAATGAGCAGTTTCTTTGCTAGAACTGCAGCAGCACCTGTTGCCTTTTCAACACGTTCCCCGTCGAATCATTAGTTGCTCTGCTTGGTTTCTGTGTCGGAGTCTCCCCGTTCCTCTCGTCCCTCCTCCTCCCGCCTCCACAGTCATCAAGGGTCTCTCTGCCCACATCCTGTTGTCACGGTGATGTTCCCTGAACCTCCGGCTCATGAGAAGTAGATGTTGGTAAAATAAATCCCATTTTCCTACTTCTGTGATTTTCATTTCTGAAATAATCTTTTTTTTTTCTTCTTCTTCTTTATAATCATATTTTAAAATCTTGTAGAAACAGATGTGTGGGCACATCTTTGATGAACCTCTCCGTGGCTAATTCCACAGTCAACTTTACTCTTTTCCGAGGCGCCTTGTAAAAATATTCATACCGCTTGATTTATTTATTTTTTTTCCTTAATACAATCATAAATCTCAATGTGTGACCAATGAAAAGTAGCAAATCATACTAAAATGAATTTTTTTTCTACAAAAACCCATTGCAATTTATTTCCTTCAGATGTCACCTCATTATTAAATAGTCTACATGAGTGGTATTTAATCTTAGCATAATTTCAGCTACGTTGTAAAACAATGCCTCAAGTTTTGAACATTTTACAGAGCTCTGTTTAGTCCATAACCCTGAAATGGAAATACTATGGTACAACTGCAAACTTTAAACATACATTACATTAAGCCCATATTTCTGTATTAAATGTTTATTCTTTATCAGCTTGATGTAATATTCCAATCTTAAAGTCGTGGTTTCATTATATTTAAGCATCGTTAAGAGAAATAAAGGCTATCACACTAATTAATCTATATAATGTGTTTACCTATAAAGAAATTTTCTTTTTGATGATATTCTAATTTATTGAATATGACTGTAGATAGATGTTTGTGGCTGTAACATGACCTAATGTGAAAAAGTTTTGTGTCTGTGCAGATTTTTTTTGGGCATATTTTTTCTCCTGTGAAGACCAGGACATGTTTTTAATACTTACTGTAGCTTGACCAATAAGGCTGATTCTGTATCGACGACTCGTCATGTTTGCGTTTTGGTGGCACTTTCCAGCAGTTGATCTCAGCTTTAGCACAAGGCAGTATCCTTGGCTGCTTCCTACAGAGTCATGCACAGGGAGGTCTGCCCTTATAGGGCTGAGCTAGAAAATCAGCTCCTATCGCATGTGTGTACGTTAGCTCTGCCTTTGATGCCATAATGGGAGGAAAGCATCTACTCCTCTTCCACTCTGATATTTTTTTTTTTTCAAATCTGTTTATGCTTCTCACATTCTCCTGAAGAACTGAAATGGGTTAGCTCTTGGAAAGGCCAGCATAGGTAAAGATACAGTGTTTGTGATCAAATGTGAAATTGTTATCTAATAAGGGCTGTCAGTACATGCAGCTCCTTGCAAACACATTGGCACGTTCTCATCAGTTGGCATGTTACAGCTAGAAACTTCATTTTATTTAATTGGGATTTTAGGGTTATAGACCAAACCAAAGGAATGCAGAGTTGTCAAGTGAAGGGAAAGTGATTCATAGTTTTTAAAGTGTGACTCAGCCCCGCGGCAGAGCCTTAAAACTGCAGCTAAAGGAGGCGATGCTCGGTGGACCAGGGAACATGTGAGGGCTGGCCGTGGTCTGGGCTAATAAGGTAAATAAATGCTACGCTAATAAATTGCTAACCTAATAATCCATAAGAGAAACCCAAAAGCTCACTATTCCAACTCACTACGGACAGAGCCACCTTTACACCCCGCAGCTGCAGAGCTACCGACGTCAGTTTTTCTGATTCAAGTCACAAAATATCTTTTGAACCAATACTAATCGGAAATTCAAACGCCGTACAGTTGTTAACCATGAGGAGGGGGCCACACGGAGGGTTTTTAGCACTGAGCTATATTATACACTGGAGTGCTGATTTTGCCGAAAAACTGAAGTCACTGGCCGCCATCTTGCTCCTCCCTACTCTCACAGAATCCCACAGGATTTGGTTGCAACAACAAGCAGTTTTCTGGCTGTGTGAAAACGTTTAGGTAATTCTACAGTCAGTGGATGAACTAACACTATCAACTACTAGAAAATTAGGTGCTGAAATATTTTACATGTTATTCATATTAGATATATATATATGTATATATAAGTATGTGTATATGTATATATGTATATATATGTATACACATATGTAAATATATGTTTTTGTATATTGTTATTTATATATTTATAAATGTTAAACATATATATTTAAATAAATAAAATGCAAAATATTTCAGCACATGACTTTCTCAGTACTTGATAGTTTTAGAACATAACATAAAACTATATGGCATTTGACATTTTAAAAGTTTTAAGCCCCCCCTGAACATGAGAAAATCCTCGTTATTCGATGCTGTAGCGCACATATTCCTTAGTTACTGGGGGGAAATAGGGAGTACCAATATGGCGGCTGGTGGCTTCAAAGCGACTCGTTCAAACAGACGGTGATTAGCACTCCAGTGTATTATATAGCTCAGTGGTTTTTAGACACAAAAGCAGTAATTTGTCAAAATAGCGTCCACTATAACACATTTATGTATACAGTTTATCAGCCAAAAAAAGTTAATTTGGGGGGTCAGTTACCTTTTACACTTTCAAACAACAATTTGAAAAGTTGTAACATGTAGAAACTGGCATTGCTCTCAAATTTTCTTTGTAAAACAAGCTACAGCTCAGTCAGACCTGATGGAGAAAGCGTTCCTACAGCAGGATGCTGCTACCGTAATGCTTCATAGCGCGGATGGCATTTTCAGGGCGTCTCAGCATGCGGTCTCAAATTATTCTCATTTGATGTAAAGCGTTACAGTATGGTTGCGGATGTGTGGAGAGGGCTATTGTCCTGCTGAAAGGAAAACCTCCATTCCAGTATCAAGTGTTTTTCTAGCATCCAACAGGGGTTCTTCCAGGATTGACCTGCATTTAGCTCCATCCATCCATCCTGCTAACTTTGATTAGGTTCCCCGTTCCTGCTGAAGAAAAGCATCATGCCTCCTCCATGTTTCACCATAGGATTGGTATATTTCAGGATGACGCCAGGCCAATCCTTTCTATTTGCCCACGTAGTCGTGTTAGTAGAATAGAATAGAAATCTCCTTTATTGTCCCTCAGTGGGGAAATTCAGGTGTACCAGCCGCAAAGTGAGAAGCAAGTGGAAGTGTGGGGATTCACACGCAGGTTAATAAACTACATTCAGACAGTAAGAATAACGCACGCCACAGCAGCGCTCCCAGAACCTCCCCTGCAGTCCCGCGTGTGCTCCGGCCTTCTCAGGTACGCCGTGTTGCCCTAATGCATCACGCCCAGCTGACTCGGTGGTTTCCGAGCTGCCGCTGTTTAATTCATGAGATATGAATCATCAGGGCAGGAGTGGAGCCGCCGCGTGCTTGAAGCTGCTGAGCCGCTCTCCGTACGGGGGCCGGAGGGTCTGCTCTTCTTTCAGGCGCTTCTGCGCACATCGCCGCGTTGAACCCTCGTGGGAAATTTTGTCACACTCCGCTGTGATTCAGAGCACAAATTGACTTCAACTCCCAGCAGACCGGCGGGATAAATGGCAGATGAGCTGAAATGCGGGGTGCATTTGTCATAGCTTGTGCGTCGTGACATGGTGCGACGTGCTCGTAAGAGTTTAGTCTGCGAGGCGTTTGACACGCCAGCAGAAGAGGCGTCCTCCTGACTGCCTGACCTCAGAAACACTCCGGAGTCGCACCTCGTTTACGTTTTAGTCAGGCCTCGTTAAATCCAGCCGTAATTCACACGGGAGACCGTCCGTCCCCCGCGGCGAGGACTTCGCTCGCAGACGTTAGTCGTCGTCCACCGTTTCTTTTGTTTGAAACTGAGAACTGGAGGTTTATTCATTTCTTTTCAGCCGGGCTCCTCCGTGTTACCATGACAGCGGCTGTGGGAGCAGGCCGGCTGCTGTCGCAGGTTGTTTGTGCAGCTCTCGTGTTCATAAGTGGTCCTCTAAAGGACGGCTGGGGAAAGTGGCTCAGAAGAGCTGAGCTTTTCACCAGCAACCGTCCAGCATGCAGGTACGGCAGGCCGCGGCTCCTCAGGGAGCGCCGCGCCGCTCTGCGCCGCGCCGCTCTGCGCCGGCCGTCATTAGCCGGACTAATGCTGCTGAGTGCGGATCACTCTCCTTCTCCAGCTCTGAGCCTCACAGGAAGAGGACGTCCTGTTCTTTGAAGTCCAAACCCCCGGTCACTGCGACTTGCTTTAACCACTCTCCCCGTTTGTGTCTCCAGCAGTCAACAGGCGATGCCCCGACCACGCCCAAGTACGCCAAGGAGCACAGAGACATCTTCTTCCCTGCCTCCCTGCCGACGCCCGTCCTGCTCAGTCACCCTTCCTGCCACCCGCTGTCAACCCAGGATGGCCAGGCCAAAGGGGCCGGAGAGCCCCTCAGCAAGATGTCCAGACCTCAGAGCTCAGGCTTCCATGATCAGCTGCAGCAGAGAAGAGCAGGTGGCCAGTCTGCTGCCGCCGTGGCCTTCCTCCCGCCTGCAGGTACACAGGCTTAGTCATGTCTCATCAGCGTGTCTTCGCTTGCTTTATTTTTTTAAACTAAACTCCTTTTTTTCCCTGATGTTTACATCTGTTGCTATGGCATGTTATTATATGCTGCCAGCAGGGGGCGCCTGCAGTCTTCCTCAGATGCATTACATAAGGGGTCTGGGTGCAGTTTTGCCTTTCAGCCTTTGTTTGTCCCCCAACCAGAGTTTCTGTGAGCGGTGTCCTCCAGACTGAGAGTCTCTCTTCTGCCTGAACGGGTTTCTGGGAGGATTTGCTTTAATCGTTGCTGACCCCATCATGAATATTCAGTCTACGCCGTGTTTAATATCTAAAGAAGCAGGTCGTCCAGCCAGCTAAATTCAGCATATATTCCACTGGTAATCAAAACTCAAAGCCTGGATCTCTAATATCAACATTTTAATGATGATTTCTTCCTTGTGAGTTTGCATCAGGGTTTAAATATTTAAACAATTATTTCAGAGCCTTTCAACACAGTTGATGTTGGCCTGGTCTTTTGTGTTGCAGTGAATAAGTATTTGGAAGCCTGTGATGGTGGAGTTTTTACACCAGTTTCCTTCTTTAAACCTTAGATCAGGCACAAATCCTTTACCCTATTAAATGTGTTTTATGAAAAAAGAAACCCACACCGTTTTTTTCATGTTACTGAACCATTACACAGGTCAGGGTTTTCTCTCTGTGCGTCCATGATGTTGCACAGCGGTGAATCCGGAATGAACTGTTAACACCCGCTTCTAATTTCCCTAGGTCTGGTGACCTTTAGCGTGTGCAAATTCATGCAAAGGCATGTTTGCATCAACAGGGATTTCCATGCAAGCGGTCGCATTCTGCAACAGCTCGCCGACGTGAATTATGTAATGGTTTCCTAGGCAACAATCGCTGAGTCGTAGTTCAGATGTTGGCGTGTTTGCCACGACTGCGGGGGAATTTTGGCACTTGGAGGCGATCTGGAAAGTAGAGCCAGGCCTGTTGAAATGCCAGGTTTTTGTGATGTTCATCGTTTGGCACCTTTTGTTACAAGTGTGCACGCCTTTAAACTTTATTGAACCGCGTTTTGAGTTAATGACAGCATTCATTGCCTTCCGGTCTCTGATTACCCTACAAAAATAAAGTTCAGCTTTTCTAGCAGCTTTTTCTTGGTTGAATACATAAGCGGAAGCTATGAGCGATAAACGACACGACATAAAAACATATTCATTGAACCTCGTTTTTAGCTGATTTTCCATTTAACAACTGATTAACATCTACAGGTATATGGGACAATTGTTTTATGAAAATTAAATCTGGAAATGATTGTTCTCTAGTTATTGTTCATAGTCAAAAGGTTTTTACCTGCAACAGAGTTTAAGCATGAAAGCAAAAGCATTTTACAACAGGATACAAAACAATCATTTATAAATACTGAAAGTGCCGTTTTAAAGACATTTTTAATGTAATTCAATAGCTCCATCAAAACTAATATATTGAATCACTTTTTAAATCAAATGGTTAACTGTTTTACATCTGCAAACTAATGTGGAGGAAAATTAAAACGAGAATTCACTATATGCTAAAATACTATAATTATTTCAATATGTTATTATTTTACATTTCATCATGAAACTGGTATAATTGTATTTATTGTTGTGTTTATTGTTTGTTGTTATGCTTCCTATTTTAATTGTCTCTATGGCCGCCAAATGGCCCCCACATCTCATTGGCTCAGCGACTCAGCTGCAGACCCAATGAATAGCTTTAGCCCCGCCCTCCTATATAAATTCACATGTGCTGCAACACAGATCTGAGACACGATTCAATAAAAAATTTATATAGCACATGTTATAAAACTGATTATTTTAGCACATTTTCCCCACATTTAATTAAATGTTGAATGTATTATTGAAATATTTGATTAAAAATAACTGACTTTTATTTATTGGATGCCCTTCTATTTTTTGTTATTATCCCCTATCTAAATGTTTATGCATCACCATTGTTTAATTCTGGCCAGTAATAGAGAAAGGCCACCTGGGATACCTGCCCCTTAGTTACACGCTGTTCCCTTTTTTTCAGAAACTAAACAAGGAATGTTCTTTGTTGTCCCAAAACGTTCCTCTGCCTGCGTGTTCTGCGTTGTCGTAATTCACTGTTCTCTGAAGCGTTGCATTTGGAGGTTGTCAGATACTGGGTGACGCGTTGTGTTCTCCCACAGAGGAGCGGGAGGAGCCCTCAGAGGGGCTGCTGTACCGCCAGCAGGAGTCCCACCTCTGTCAGCGGATGAAGCTGGCCACGGTCTCCCAGGGACAAGAACCTTCAGCTGGTTGGTTTCAGGAGGAAACCGCCACATGTAGCACCACGCAACCTTGTTCAGGTCAGAGCCTTTGCATCATACCGGTGCATCCCGGTAAATTAGAATACCGTCTGAAAGTGCATTTCTTTCTGGAACACACTTCAAAAAGTGAATCTTCTATTTATTCAATGCACACAAAGTAATATATTTAAATCTTAATTACAATGAGCCTAGCTTACAGCTAATGGAAACCCTAAATTTGGTTCAGAATGCTGGGCAATATGAATAAAAACTGAATTTCTTCAGCTGCAATGGTACGTTATGTCATGAGTAAAACTGCTGACTTCGTAATGATCCAGCAGACGGTCATTAACGCCCTTCCAAAGCAAGAAAAGCCAGACGAGGGCATTGCTAAAGAAGAGTGCTGCATCTAATCATAGTCATGGAAAGTTGAGTGGAGGAGATGAATGAAATATAGTTTCATAGTTTATTAGTTTTTTTCATCTCGAACACAAACAATATTATAATCAAGCATCAGTCTACAGTTCAAAGTTCAGTTTTAAATCATACATGTTACAAAGATCAAAAAGGTCTAGGCTGAAGCTGTTCAGCTACCTACCAATTAACTAATTAGCAGACTGTGGGCGGAGTTATTTATTCCAGAGCCATCGCACACAGACGCGTGGAACACTGCAAAAAGGGAACTAAATTTAAGTAAAATATTCTTGAAATGGGTGCATTTTTCTTTGATTTGAGCAGCTAAATAAGACTATTTGCCAATGGAATAAGTATTTTTACCCCTAAAATAAGATGATTAGATATCTTGCACTTGAAATAAGATGATGGAGATGAATTGTTCTTATTTTAAGTGCAAAAATCTTATTCCATTGGCAAATAGTCTTCTTTACCTGCTCAAATCAAGGACAAATACACAAATTTCAGGAAGATTTTACTTACTTTGAGGTCCCTTTTTGCAGTGAATGAATTTAGTGATGGTATGTTTGGATATTGTGAGATTAGAAAAGTCGTTTTTACTGTAGGTATACGAACCACGTGCGTTTCTGTTGATATTAAAAAAGCTAATCTATTTACAAACCATCCTTTTTTCTCAGACCAGCAGCAGTATGCCAGCAGTGAGCAGTGCAAGCTTCCAGACCCCAGCCGAATCCGCTCCAGAGTCCCAGCAAACATGCCAAAGCTTTTCATCCCCTCCACCGTCACCAAGTTCCCCCCAGAAATCACCGTAACACCTCCGACGCCCACGCTGCTCTCCCCCAAAGGCAGCATCTCAGAGGAAACCAAGCAAAGGCTGAAGGTAAGCCCTCCGCCTCTGGCTCTCCTGTCCGCCCGCATCAGGCTCTGAACAGTGCCCCCTGCCGTCTGCTCCTGTACAGAACGTTATCTTGTCGTCCCAGTCTGCCGCCACCGTCAAGAAGGACACGCTGACCCAGCCGGTGCTGGAGGTGCAGGAGACGTCCAGCCAGGAGTCGTCTCTGGAGAGCGAGTCGGACGAGGAGGAGGACGACGACATGGACATCTGAGCTGAAGCTCGGCTCCAGTCTCATCTGGCTCCATTTTTTTTATTTTATTTTTTCCAAAGAAATTGTCGATTCCTCAGCAGCTGCCTGTGTTGACGCTTTGGTTCCCTCACGTGCCGTATGACGGAAAGCTCTGCTCCAACCAGATGAGATGCAGTGTAGTGTTGCCGTGGTCGGTGGTGTTGCTGCATGGCAGACCGACACGTGCCACCAGCGCAGAGCACACGTCGGCTTCTTCAGCTCTCTTGCTTTACCCCCACCCCCCCCCCCCCCCCGATCTGGCAAAAAAAGAAGAAGAAAACCAGACTTTGCCTTTAACGGCTACCAGCGACATGTTTATGCATCTTTAATATGTTGTGTGCTGATTGTTTTCTCTCCGAGCTGCAGCTAAACCGCTCGTCTTGAGCTCCCCCCCCCCATCTGAGGTCGCCTCGGTCTGGACCGACGCTCAGCAGCATGCACTTTCTCTCCACTCCGGCGTCTCAAAAGACGAACGCCGAGGTGAAAGCGAGGACAGCCGGCCGCATCCTGGCTCCATCTGTGGAGCCAGCGATCCGCAAAAAGCCTCCTCACCTGTAGCAGACTGAAAATGTTTACACTGAACACTTGGGATGTTTTTCAGTTGGCACATTTAACTTTGTGCTCCTTTTTTTTGTTTTTTGTACTGACTGTATTTCTTGTAATATTCTATTGTTTTCTCTTTTTTGTGTGCATTTGTAGCTACGAAACACTTCTTGCCAGGATGACGTCCTGTCACCAGCACTGATCTGATCTGAACGGCGACAATAGAGGCTTTCACTTATTAGGAATTCCAAAAAAGGAACGAAAAATAATCTTCTTTGAATGTTTAGCTTTGTTGGATGGAGGGTTGAGCTGGAGAGGGGTGCACACGTGGTGAGACCGTAAAACATTAGGGTGCGGGTTCTACGCCGCCATCTCACCCGGCGTCAGGGGAACCCATATGCATGATTATGAGGACTCTGCGATCCCGATGCCTTTCCACTGAACTCGTTTAAGGAGAATTTGTCACATTTCTTGCCTAACTCAGAGGAAGACGCACAGAATGTTTTTTACAGATAGTTTTCTATAAAAAGAAAGACTTATTATGTTTCCTGAAAGCCGCGTGAGGTCATTTTTAAAGAAAAGAGAAAAAAAAGGGCACAAATGGAAAAAAAAAACAATCCCCCGTACGAGAGGGAAAAAACTGCTTTGTGTTTTAGTTTGTCGTTCATTTGGAGGGTTTGTGAGGTTGCTGTGATGGGCTTTTGGAGCTGAAGCAGTCGGCGGGTTTAAGTCCTGAGGCCACTCCAACATGTTCTCTGTGTCTGGACTGAATGAATTATTGATGTCAAACCAAATATATATATATTTGAGAAACGCATTTGTTGTTTCGAGTCTTTAAATCCAAACAAATCAAACCGCTTTCTTGTCATTTTGTTGTATTTGTAACACAGAGGCAACTTTATAAATTAAAGGAACTATAAGTGACATTTCACCACTAGGTGTGCTGTTGAGCACCTGGGAAACCAGAGGTCATTGTTAATCCTTCCTTTGCCTTTTTTTTCCTTATCTGACAACTTCTTTGCTACAGACTGTAAGTGATGATAATAATGGGTCCTGATCGTCTTCAGGCGAACGTTTCGATCCGCTGGACGTGCCCTCCACCATTTTCCTTCTACGCCCTCCTATGCTCTGACGGCAGGGTGGGGCTGACTCCTTCAAGGTGTATTTGAAATGTAATGTTTTTTTAAACAACTTCACAAAGTGAAACTTGTAGGTTCATCGCTCAGTGATGAGTTTCAGGTGTTTTTGATGCCTGGCTTAAAGCTTATGAAGAGCCAAACTTCAGTTTTTCAGATAAAAATGGATAAAGGTCCACACTTTATAGCTCTTTATCAGGTCCTGATGACCCCAAAGTGCTCACCCAACATTCATCCACAGCGGTAAGCTACATTGTAGCCACAGCTACAAGCGGCACCGCGGGGCCCTCTGACCACCGGCAGCAGGCAAAGTGTCTTGCCCAAGGACACGACGACAGAGACGGATAGAGCGGGGGTTTGAACCGGCAACCCTTCAGTTACAGGACAAACTCCTGGCTCCTGCCTCACTGTCGCCCTGATATTATGCATAAAAGGGATTATTGATACAGAAATGTCAGCCTACTGGAGAGGTATCTACTGTGCATGCTCTTCCTTGTTGGTCGGGGCTCCTTGTGCTTGAATCACTGCATGAGTGCGGCGTGGCATGGAGGCCATCTGCTGATGGGTTCAGGCAGGCCAGCTTTAATCGCTGCCTTCAGGTGACCTGCATCGCTGGCTCTGCCGATCTTCCTCTTGACAACACTACACAGATTCCCGGTGGGGTCCAGGTCAGACCATTTGCTCAGCAATCAAGCAGCAATGCAGTGGTCATTAAAGCTGGGACTAGTACTTCTGTCAGGTGCCCAGTCCTGATGGCCAAGGAAATCAGCATCTCCATGAGGTGGACTTCAGAAAACCCAGTGGACCGATACCAGGGAATGACACGGCACCCCAAGTCAACCCTGGAGACCAAACTCCTGCTAGCCTTTGTGTCCCAATCATCTCTAGTTACCCCTCATTCATGTGGACCTTTTACCACACTTTATCCTTCCACTTAACTTTCCACTACTGTACAGCTTCTGTCTTTAGAAATGATTTTTTGTGTCTTACTCTCTAGTAGACAGAGCCCCATAACTTTGTAGGGTATAACATGTCTGGTCTAATTGTCTTAGAATCTGGATTCTGCACTGCAAAAAGGGAACTAAAAGTAAGTAAGATTTTCTTGAAATTAGTGCATTTATCCTTGATTTGAGCAGGCCATCTAACGATGGAATGGGATTTTTGCACAGGAACAACTCATCCTCATTTCAAGTGCAGGATGTCTAATTATCTCAATCCTCATTCCATTGGCAGACAATCTTATTTACCTGCTGAAATAAAGGACAAATAGTAATTTCAAGAAGATTTACCTACTTTTAGTTCCCTTTTTGCAGTGTGTTAATCATTAAAATTACCAGAAAAGAGCTGCAACTGTGAGGAATATTTTCATGAGTTTCCTTTCTTGATCTGAATAACAGAAATGAGCTCTTCTGTCTTGTTTGCCATGTTACGGCTGAAGTACCACACCGCGATGGAGTGCGTTAACCTCAGCACCATCTCCACAATGTCTTGAGGATGCTGGTAAACAGTAACAGTGCAGTGTGCTGGGCACGATTCAAGATCCCAATGATGTTCTTCAAGCTCTGTTCTCCATTTAATTCAACAAGAATAATCATTCGATGATAAATTTTAACAATTGAAATAAGTGACCCCAAGTGGAGCAAGTGAATGATAAATACCTAAACAACGCAAGAGTCTTTATCAGAATTATCTTGGTGGTTACATTTTTTACAAATTCATCTTTAGAGAATGTAGCAAAGCAATGTTTAACTCAACATTAAAATTTAATGTGGGGAAAGATTATACTGAATAGAAATGGGGGGGGGGGGGGGTGTATTACAAACAACTTTATTGTCCCCCTTTCAGAAATGACTGCAGAATGCCTGCAATAATAAACAGTCAGTAAAAGTTTTTTTTTCTGTTTTGTTTTTGGGGAAAAAAAGAATCAGCTTTCATCAGAGATGTACTGGGTCGCCTGCTTTCACATGTGAACTTTAATAAAATCCCATTCTTAGCCAATGTGGTTAAATGTGATGTCGGCCCACGCGCTGCAGCTGTAAGAGCTTTTACTCTTCCAGATTTAGGAGTCCATTCCTCCTTTTGTAAGGTTGGACTAGAAGGCCTGGCTCAGTCTTCACTCTGTTTTACCCCAGAGGAGTCCTGGCAGGTAGACGTCCAGACTCTGCGCAGGTCAGTCAAGTTCCTCCACACCTAACTCGCCCCGTCATGTCTTACTGGACCTTGATTTGTGCGCTGGAGCAAAATCATGTTGGTACCATCCCCAAACTGCTCCAGTGAAGCTGGGAGCATAAAGCTGTCTGCTGACCCCGCTCTGAGATTTTTATGTGGACGACCACTTTACGGCTGAGTTGCTGTCATTCCTAACTCAGCGTACAACAAGCTCCCACTTCAGGTTCTAATACTTCTAACAGCGGACAGTGAGATATTTAGTAGCAGCAAACTCTCACAGGGAAACACTTTCACAAAGGCTTATTGAAGCAGTCTGCCAGTCTGAGTCCCTTGTCTAATATATAAATACATAAATAGATATGAAACTCCCCAAAACTCTGACTGGGCTGTAAATGATCACTGTAGGTCTCCTCCTGAAAAGGCGGGACACACTGGAAATGCTTTCCAAACTGAATGCACATTCCTTTGTTCATCTTGGTACTTCGCAAACTTTCCAGAAATAATCTAGGAGCAAGCATTTGTAAACTATGTGTTTACGCCTATATACAGCCAGGTATAAAATGCAAAGCACAATGTTAGACAGCATCCAAGGTAAAAAAAAACCTGAAAGCCAACCTTTGGGAAGCTTTGTGGCCATCTTCATCTTGAGCATCCAACCCCCACAACCAGCTTTTAATCTCCTCTGGAAAACACAGTCTAAACCAAATCAGCGTTAAACCAATTCACCTGGTCGGTGTGTAGATACAAGACGCTTTTTAAAAGATATTTCAAACCATGTAAAAATAACACGCTGGTCTATGTTAAACTGTATAAAGCTTTTGATACCGTTATGAAAGAAAGTTGTTTGCATTTTGCCTTAATGTGGATGTAAAAACCAGCTTTAAAAAAAATACTTGTAAGGTTGTTATTGAAAAGCCGAGGATTTACCATTTGAACTACGACATGAAATGGGATCTTCTTTGGGATCCCTGCTGAGCAGCTGGCAGACCTCCCTGCGCGGCCAACGTGGAGCTGCTGCTCAAAGGGCTCGTACACCGTGGTGTGAACTCTCTGACACCAGGGAAGTCATTAGTCTTCATTAGCAACTTCCAGGAGTTTCTTATGAAGTGCTGTGAAGTTGTCATTTGCTCCCTTTGCCAGGAACACTACATGTGAGGTTTGTTTTCCTACGCGGAGGGCCAAATGTGAACCCTGCCGGCCCCTGGTTTGGTCATGGTCGCGTTGGTTAAAGATGGTGAGATGAAAAAAGATTGTTATTCTTCATGTTTTACTGTAAGACAATCTGTTGTTAAAACAGACAACGGTTTTGTCTTTCTGTTGATAATATATACTTCTTGCTGCATTGCTGCTAATTATTACACCATCTAAAAAGATATAAAAACAAAACAAAAAAACACTGGCTCCTTACAAATTGTCATTCATTTAAAAAGTGTTTATATCAGACAACGATAACCTGAGTGAATAAGGAGACATTTTAAAACAATGATTTATTAAGGGAACTATCTAAATCAGCCTTGCTTTGCGTGAATATTACCCACCCCCCCTTCTCAAACCATTATTATCTGTAATTCAGCATTTTTTCTTTAGTTCCTTTTGACAAACCAAGGCCCAGTTGCTTCCAGAACTAAAAAAACAAAGAAATACCAAAATGCAACCCAACATGAAGGAGGTTAAAAGATTTGAAATCGCAGCCCGCTCTCATCAAATTGAATTCAAGAACATATGAGAAACGAGGTGACTGACTTCCATCAGCTGTTTTTAAGGAGTCTAAACACCAGTAAAGCTCATCAAGGACCATTATTTTGCCAAATGGAGAAAACATGGAACAGGGTGAATCTTCCCAGTGGTGGTCGACTCCAAAATCGTGTTGATAGCTCCTCAACAGGAAGAGGAAAGAATCCAGAAAAGCATTTAAAGAACAGCAGGCTTCCCTTGCCTTCGTTAAGGTCTGTGTTCACGAGGGAACAATAGGAAAGTGACTAAACGTAACCCAGAAGAACAAAAGGTTCTATTTTACATTCGGCAACAGATACCCTGATGATCCCAAACAATTTAGGAAAATATTTTGTGGACGAGACAAGATAGGATCTTTTAAGAGCGTTGTGTGCATCCTGTTACACCTGACAATTAACCCAGCATGCCAAAGAAAGGACACCATAGTTATATGGCAGTGGTAGTGTGATGGTCTGGGGCAGCTTCTGGGCTTTAGGACTTGGACCACTAACTATGACAGATGCACCATGTATTCTGCTCTTCACCAGATACTCCTGAAGGAGAAAGTCCAGCCAACATGATCGTGTGCACCTGAGTTGCCCTCAAGGACAATGATCCAACGTCATCACCACGTCCATTTCTAAAGGGCTCACAAAAAAAAAAGAAAATGCATTACATGTTCCAAGTCCAGACTTCTGATTTACTGTGCATAGCATTACCTTAAGCATGTCGTTCTGAACCCTGCAGAATGACTCAATTATTCTTCCATAAGAGACTCCTTGCAGACACAAACGCATGGCTGCAGTTTTGCTCGCCAAGTGGGGCACAACCAATTAGATTTAGCATAGTTACTTTTTCTAACAGATCCAGGTAGTTGTGACATACATCTTTTAAAAAGAGCATTTTTAATTTACTTTAAGAATATGTCTCATTGAATTCATTTCAATTCAATTTTATTTATATAGCGCCAATTCACTACACATGTCATCTCAAGGTACTTTACAAAGTCAAATTCAATCATATCATCCAGACAGATTGGTCAAAAAGCCGGCTCTGACCAAATTAAGCAGAGTAAGCCCTGGAAACCTGTTTAATATGGGATTTAAATGGCATTTCAAAAATAACACCAAGGTTTTTTTTTTTTTTTTACTTTATTACCAGAGGGCAATTTAATGCCGTCCAGAATAAGTGATTGATTAACAAGTTTATTTTTTGAGGACTCTGGTCCATAGATGACAAATTCGGTCTTGTCAGAATTTAAAAGCATAAAATTTAAAGTCATCCAGGTTTTGATGTCATCGAGACATGCCTGTAGATTGATTGGATTTGTCAGGATTTATGGATAAATACACCTGAGTGTCATCAGCATACAGTGGAAATGAATCCCATCCTGTGTGATAATTTTGCCTATCGGAAGCATATATATATATATATATATATATATATATATATATATATATATATATATATATATATATGAACCCTGTGCCTGTGGTACTCCACAAGTGACCTAGCATTTGCAGATTTATTATTAACACGAACAAACTGGAATCTGTCAGACAGATAAGATTTAAACCAGCCTAATGCTTTTTCCCTTAATCCCTACAGTATGTTCACATCTTTCTAGGAGATTATTGTGATCAATTCTATCAGATGCAGCACTGAGATGTAACAGGACAAGGACAGACACAAGTCCATTGTCTGAGGCCATGAGAATATCATTAGTGACTTTCACCAGAGCTGTATCAAAGCTATGATGAGCTCTGAAGCCTGACTGAAACTCTTCAAACAGGTATCTGCTGTGTAAAACATAATAAATAATAAAACTGGTTTGATCTGAAGCATTAAAAGTGTGACTTAAACAGCAAAAACAGAAAAAAATCATCAAGGGATCAAATAGTTCTTTTTTACAGCTGTGTATGTAATGAATATGACAAAATCATTTTCTGACCCATAATACAGGACCGTTAAGTTAAAGGGGGGAAAAAAAGCATTGTTTGCATCCATGGCTACTTTCTCTGCAGCAAGAAGAGTGTCTCTTTCCGCATCAAAAGGATGTGCTGCATGGCTAATGTGAGCGAAAGGTGTGAGATTTCTCGTCAGGGCACTCCAGGGGCTCTTTATGGGCCTGCTGCAGAGCCGTCTGATCCCCGGGTCCTGGCTGTATATTGACAGCTGTTAACTCGAGGAGCGCATGATGGAGATCTCTGTGCAGCCTCGGCAAATGGCCGAAGGCCGACAGCGGGGAGGTGGAGCCAACGTGCCGAAAAAGGCGAACTAAATCATGCCCAGGAAGGAGCCTCCATGAAATCAGACATATGATCTGAAGAGTCACCGTGGAAAAAGGAGGAAAAGGTTATTTTGCATTCCTTGATGAAGCCGTGGTTGTTTCCTTTAAAACAGGCCCGTGGACATCCACTGGAGTTTCTCTGAGCTTAAATTAAATAAAATTAAATAAAATCTCCCCGGGTAGGGCTGGATGTTATATAAAGCAGCAACCTGTCCTTGCCATTAGTCGCCCGGCCGTGTAGCAGTCCCACCTGTCGCCTTTAGACCCCGTCTGTAACAAGGCTGACGCTGCTGCTGCTGAAACCTACACCTCTGGGCCCTGACACTGACTCTGTCTGCTGAGAGGAGCCTAAGGAGACCTGATGGCTTTCCCGGCTGGAATACCCCGCAACCGACCCGTCCCATGAGGCTGTTACAGGAGATCCTCGCCCAGGCCCAGAAGAGCTGAGCAGAGCGACGCTCAACCTGTGATGATTTACTCCCCGACATCTGGTCTCACATAAACACGATCAGAAAACACGTCCTCAAGGCCAACGTGGCCACGTTTCAGAGAAAGGCGCAGCGCCGGGGGACATCGGCGTCGTTAAATGACCGCATTACGTCTTTAAGTGCACCTTTACAACCTGAACGTTTTCCTTTTTATTCCACATCGATCCCGGCGCAGAGCCTGTCAATATCTTCACAGGAGGTGGGGACATCTCGCACCATTTTGTGGACACTTACAGTACCTTCCAAAAGTACTCAAACCCAGTTTTTTGTTACGCTTCAACCAGAAACTTCACTTTTTTTGTGGTGGTGGGGGGGTTTAGTGTGATAGACAAACACTAAATACTTAACTGTGAAGCGGAAGAAGAATGAATGTCTTTTTCTAGAAAAGACAATTTGTCCCCTCTCAGTCAACACTTTATACACTGCAAAAACAGAACTAGAAATAAATAAAATTTTCTTTAAAATTAGTGCATTTGTCCTTGATTTGAGCAGGTAAATAGGATGATTTGCCAATGGAATGAGATTTTTCACTTAAAACAGGAACAATTCATCTCCATCATATTATTTTAAGTGCAGGATGTCTAATTATCTTATTTTTTACTTATTTATTACCCATTCCGTTGGCAGATAATCTTATTTACCTGCTCTAATCAAGAATAAATACGCTAACTTTAAGAATATCTTACTTATTTTTAGATCCGTTTTTGCAGTGTAGAACTACAGTGTGTTTTGCTTCAATTCCACTGCCAATAAAAGGGAACCAAAAATAAGTAAAATTTTCTTGAAATTAGTATATTTTTCCTTGGTTTGAGCAGGTAAATAACACCATTTGCTAATGGAATAAGATTTTTGCACTTAAAATAGGAACAATTCATCAGCATCATCTTGTTTCAAGAGCAGAATTCCTAATTATCTTATTTTAGGGGTAACAATACTAATTCCATTGGCAAATAGTCTCATTACCTGCTCAGATCAAGGAAAAATACACCAAATGCACCAGATTTCCTTCAGGATTTCCCTGCGTTTAACCTCATCCGTCTTCCCGTGTAACCTGATGGGCTTACCCGTCCCTGCTGAGGACACGCATCCCCACAGCATGATGCTCCCGCCGCCGTGTTTAACAGTGGGAATGCTGTGTTCAAGGATTCCTGCTACACATAGCGCTTCCCACGAGGGCCAAAACTTTCAATTTTAGTCTCATCTAACCGTCTTTCACAGGTCTCCCGTGTCTTAAACGTGCATCAGAGTGCACGTATTTCTTTGAACAATTCAACAATCTTGCCACTGCGCTGCGTGCGTGCCCCTTGGTCTCTGTGAAGCTCCCTCATGTTCTCTGACGTTCTCCAACAACGCTCCGAGGCCTTCACGGAACAGCTGGATTCATACTGAGATCTATTGCCTGAGAGGGATTGATATGCAAATCACCCATTTCAGATTTCCATCTGGAAAACACTTTGAAAGCCACGTGCTACTTTCCTTGCGCTTCATAAATCGTGCGCCACGTTGTGTTTGCCCGTCACATAACATCGCGATAAACTACGTGAAGGATCGTGTTCGCAGCAGGACAAAAGGCACAAAGACCCCCGAGGGAAGGGTACTCCTGCGAGCCGCTGTGACTGCCTGCATCTCTTATTGTATGTGTGCACATTGCCTTTTAAAGCGCGGCGCCTGTAGTTTGTTATTCATACAGTTAAGATTTAAAAAAACGCTCCTTGATGCAGGGGCGTAAAAGGCCGTGCTTACAGAGGGCATTGTATGCAGCACCGACATGAGAACCCCAGAAGAAACCTCTGATGGTCTGTGTTTCTGAGCCCGAGAGGAGCTGAAGTCAGTTCTCGCCAGAGGAAACAGGAAATTGGCTTTTTTTTTAACCCCCTCCTTCAATGCTAATGCTTGTAATGTGTAGCGGTTGTTTCACCTGCAGTGAGGCGGTACGGTGAGCCGTGGCACCTGTGGATTTTACCTGGAAGTGGACATGAAGGGGGGCAGCTGGGTTCGCTCTCCTAGCTCTCCTGCCCCCCCATCCTTCAAGCCTGACATTGAGCTTGTGGTGCTAACTGGCTGTTAATTGCCCACCCATGCTCTGGGCTTTCTCCTCATGCAGAAACCGGCTTCTTCAAGGGAAAGCATCTTAATGAGATTATCCATCAGGGCTCGGGCCTGTCTAGACAACCCAATACACAACCACCAGCGTCGCCCCCCTCCCCGTGGTCCTTGGTGGGGGGGGCCTCTGAGGATGGCCCCAGGTAAAACTTACCTGCGAGAGGATTGCGTGGTATCACCACACCATTATGGGTTTACACCGGGTTTCCCCACCCACTCTGTAATTTGGTGGAGAAAGCCGAGAGTAAGGACGTGTAAAGGTGATTCTCATGTAAATAGGGCTATCAGGTTCCCCTATATCTGTATGTGGATTACGTTTCTGCTCCAGGGGAAAAAATAAATCTTTTCTTTTTGCAAAAAAAACAACTCTTTCCACTCCATTTCTCTTAACTGTGTCAAACGACTTGCTCTGAGTGTTTACCACGTTGCACAAACGCACTAAGTGGCATTTCTGGGACCCGGCTATTTAGGCGTCAAAGATATCCGCGCTGCTCCTGGAGCTGCCGCCGGAGCTGATCCGCAGCAGGGAAGTCCGTCCATATTTGTTTTAAAAGTCTCTTAGCAGTTAATAAAGATGCATTTCCTCCTTCCCCCTTCCTGTGGGGACGGTATCAGGGCTCTGTTAAGTCTCTTTGATTTCCAGCACCCCTCCAATCACAGCGAGACCCTGACTCATCATTGTGTCACTTCAAAGCCTGGGAATGGCCCTCCTGGCTCCACCTACCTATGGATGCCCCTTAAAAGTCATGGTCACCCTCTCCTGCAGCATCCATGTGATGCAACAGGACGGAGTTGTTTGGACTGAGCTGAACTGCTGGATTTGTCTTCAACACATGAGCCGGGGGGATACCTTTTTTTTTTTTGGATTTGGCTAATATTTGGATTGCGCGTCACCCTTTCATGCATAAAAATCCCAAACTTCCCCTGTCGTCCCACTGAAGCTGGAAAATGCAGTCCATCAGGGGTGAGTGCCTGACGCCTTTTAGCAATTTTTTGAAGCAGAATTGAAAGCATTCTCATTTAAAAATCCTGGATTTAAAAAAACAAAACCAAAAAAACAACTTAATCCTTTTTGGTGTCAAATGTCTATAGTAACGCTTCCTTTGCCGCAGAGCTGAAGTCTAACTTCAGCGGTCCACCTCCTGCCTCCATGGCCGCCGGCCCTGATGCCTATCTCCAGGGCAGCATCCGGATGACTCTGGAGGATCTCGACCTCTGGAAGACGTTCCATGAAATTGGAACGGAGATGATAATCACCAAACCGGGCAGGTGAGGCAGGAAGAGAAAAAAAAAAAGTTGTTGTTTTTTCACACTAAATATTGGGAGAGGTGATCCCTTTTCCTCACTTGGGTACTCTCTTATGTGCTTCAGGAGGATGTTCCCACACTGTAAAGTGAGCTTATCTGGTCTGATCCCATGTGCCAAGTACATCCTGCTGGTCGACATGGTTCCTGAGGACGGCTTCAGGTATAAGGTGAGGCCTATAAATTATAACTCTGTGTTGTGTCGACTCGTAGCCGCTCTGGCAGGAGAGAACTCTCTGTGGTTAGCAGTCACCCCCCCCCTGTTTATCACCCCTCCTCCCTTGACGATGCACATCAAAGACCACTATCTCTTCCTGTTTTTCTATCCCCTGCTGTGAGCTCACTGTACTACCCCCTGCCTCTCTGGGTGGTATCCCCCCCCCCTTCCCCCAGCCGTCACTCTCCGACGTATCGTGGGAAGTTGGGGCAGATGAAGTGGCTTCTGTAAATCACCTTTTCTCCTTGGCTGATTGACTTACGATCCGTCTCCTCCCCTGCAGTGGAATAAAGAGAAATGGGAGGTGGCAGGAAAAGCGGAGCCTCAGCCTCCCTGCAGGACCTACCTGCACCCAGACTCTCCAGCCCTGGGGAGCCACTGGATGAAGCAGAGCATCTCGTTCCTCAAGCTCAAGCTCACCAACAACACACTGGACCAGCACGGGCACGTAAGCAGCCGGAAGCGAGCAGCTCTCCAAGCGTCTCGTTTGGTTTGATAAGACCTTTAGGAAACTTTATCCTGTCCCGTCTGCAGATCATCCTGCACTCGATGCATCGCTACCACCCGCGCTTCCACGTGGTCCAAGCAGATGACCTGTTCAGTGTCCGCTGGAGCGTGTTCCAGACGTTCACCTTCCCTGAGACGTCCTTCACTGCAGTCACCGCCTACCAGAACACCAGGGTGAGCTCCTTTGGCAACAGAATGCGCTCGGTGTCTCCCACTGAGGCCGTAAGACGGCACCGAGGGTTGAACTGAACTCTGATTTTGCAGATCACGAAGCTGAAGATCGATCACAACCCATTTGCAAAGGGTTTCAGGGATGAGGGCACGTGTAAAAAAAGGTGGGTCTCAATGACAGGCGCAGTTATTGCTCTGCTCACTGCATAAACGGAACTAAAAATAAGTAACATTTTCTTAAAATTTGTGTATCTGCCCTTGATTTGAGCAGGTAAATAAGATGATCTGCCAACAGAATAAGATTTTTGCACTTAAAATAGGAACAATTCATCTCCATCATCTTATTTCAAGTGCTAAATGTCTAATTACCTTAATTTAGGGGTCAAAATACTCATTCCATTGGCAGATGATCATATTTACCTGCTCAAATCAAGGACAAAAACACTATGTTTAAGAACATTTTGCTTATTATTAGATCTGTTTTTGCAGTGCAGCATGTTGATGGGGGAACACCGCCAGTGAAATTCTTATAGTAAAAGTGATTCTTCTCCACAGGCGTGGAAACAAAAACCCCGCATGCCTGGAGAAAAGGGCCAAGATAGCAGACGTATTGAACGAGGACTCCAAGGAGAGCGCTTCACCAGGTACCACTCCAGGTCTCCTTACACTTCATTTCTTCCTGTTCCGCATTCTTTTGATGCCATCCATTGGTTTGTGTCTCTCCAGACTTCTGCCAGTCGTCGTTCGAAGGTTACGAAGGAGAAGAAGGACACCTGGCCAAAAGGAAAGAAGAGGATGCTGTAAAGGAGGAGCGGTACTCTCCCTGGGGCGCTGAGAGGCAGCAGGGCGTGAGGACCGACTCTCCCACTGAGGCCGACGCGAGGGATATCTACAACGCGGAACAGCTGGTCCCCGCTCCTGCCGCCTACCAGCCGTACAGGTGGATACAGCTGCAGGCTGCAGTTAATTGTAGGATGAGAAAGTTCAGAAAGTTAACGTTCATTGTACTCTACAGGGCCCATGAGTATGGGAAGTCTCCATCCCCCTCCTCCAGCGTCGGCAGCGGCATCAGCGGTTCTGGACGGAGGAGCTTCGAGCCCAGGGTTCCCGAAATCTCCGCCGTCCCCGATCACGACTTCTCAAAGCCCGGCCCGTCCCACTGTGGCCCCCAGCACCTCCCGGGCCCGCAGGACTACAGCGGCGTGCTGAACATGAGCATGGCCCAGGCCGGCAAGCCGGGCGTCATCGGCCACCACATCTACAGCCCCTACGGCTCGGAGCAGCCGCTGGCCCAGTGGAGCGGCCCGGGGCCCGCCCAGTATCCCCCTCCTCACCCTCTCACCGCCGACTACACCACGCAAAGCCACGTGCATCACGGCTATCACCACGGCAACGTGGGCGAGTGGAGCCAGTATCCGCTGTTCTCTTATTCCTGCTGGTGAGGAGGACCGTCGGCGTCAAACTGACGAAGAGTTTATTAAATCTGCTGCGCCCACCGGCTGACGCGCAGCTCCCAGATCTGACTAAGCATGCCCAAACAACGCCGAGGGCCCCACAGCGGCGGGCGAGAGGCGGGTTCTGAAAGGAGAGGAGCTGTGGCCCGGCTGGCCTCGGCTTTCTGCTCAGACTGGGAGGATGCAGAATCTCTCCAAACGTTGGAAACCAAATGTCCGCCCGGCCCCGTCGGCCGACTGTCCCCGTCTATTTATTTCATATTTTTGTCTCATCTCCAGCGTAAATATTATTTTTGTACAGAAAAATAAAGAATTAAATAACGTGTGCCAAATATGTGTCTATGCCTTGCAATGTGAAGTGACAATAAAATCCTTACGGGATATAATTGGTTGTGTCGTGTTTGAATTTTTTCTGGTTCTCTTATAATACGAGTTCAAACGAGTGCAGACACCAGTGATGGACTTTATCTTGCGGGAATGGAGCATTTATATTTCACAAGTCAGCTCAGATTCAGGTTTTACTGATACACTAAAATGTCCAACTTCACATCAAAGGTCGACGTGTATTTGCAGTAATTTTACTTTTAAACCAGACGTGCCTGTAACAGACAGCGAGGCCGCGGGTTCTCTAATTTGTGCACAGACGGTAAATAATTCAATAAGTTTTAGATATTCTGTCGGTGCGTTCAGGCTTTGATCCAGTGAAAGTTTTCCCTGCAGCAGGTTTGCCTAAAAAAGACCAAGCGGTGTTGCACTGCCAGTCGTTGGTGCTGCTTGTTTGTGTTTCCACTAATGGGGACTGCTCTGTGTTTTTGGACGAGCCCAGCATGCATTAAAGACACTGTATTAGCGCGACTCCGGCTCACCTGCTGGGGTTTACCCACTGCCACATAAAGCATCGCACGGCCCCCGCTCTCCATGTCAATGAGCCTTAAAAAGCATGAAAATGGGGGCTGTTGGCTCCTTTTCACTGGTAAAAAACACGGGCAGGGCCTATCACCTTCATCCTGAGTGGAGATGAGCTGCTAATGACTGCTGTAAAATACAGCAGGCGGGTGGGTGTGGGAGCAGTCTAGTGTGATGTGGGTTTTGCTCAGCTCTGTTGATCAGCGTAGGTCCTATGTAGCCTCCTCATCGGCTCCTTTTACGCAATAAAAGTTTACATTTTCAACGTTTGATTGAATTCCCATATATCAGCCTTTCCATTCAGTGCAGATCAGATGCTTCTATTCTGATCATTTTACTGTATTCTTATTTCTATGCTGCTATTGGGACATATTTATTATCTAAATGTGGTCCTGCCATAGGGTATTATTTCATTAATTTAAGATACTTGTTTAGGTAAATAATCCCTATTTGAAGAATGGCGTGAAAGAGGTCCAAATTCTACAGTAAGAGGAAAAGTACAGTAATGTAAAAATTACAAATTAGGAAACAGTGGAGCTGCTAACAAGCTTATTGGTATCAAATGTTAATTAAATGGAACAATTGCAAACCTGTTTTATTGGGATTTATGTGACAGACTAGCACAAAGTAGTGCATAATTGTGAATTGAACAGATATATAGAATGCATAATTCATGGTAATTCATGGAGTTTTACAATTAAACATCTGAAAAGTGTGACATGCATTTGCTTTCAAGTCAATATTTTTGTCGAACCAAATTCCGCTGCGGGTCTTTTGAGTTTGGCCTCCACAGGGTTGCACATCCAGAGACCAAGGTTTTTACTGTTTCTTCTTTGTCTGTCCCAAAGATTATCGAATGGATTATGGTTTGGTCTTAAATTAGGCCATTCTAACAAATCTGATCTGAACCATGCGATAGCTCTGGCTGTGTGCTTAGAGACGACGAACACCCTGAAAGCTGTTGCAGCCTCTGACGGGCTTTCTTTCAGCATTGCCTTGTAATGTATGGTGCCTTTAGTTCGTTGTGGTGATGTAGTATTTTTCAACTCCAGCCAGCTCCACTGCTGAAGAAAGGCTTTCCCTGAGCAGAGTTCAGTTCAACCCTCGGCGCTGTATGGATTCCATATGTCCAGGGTGTTGTGCAGAATATAGGTTTTAAGTGCATGACTAATAATTGTCACATTTTCCCACCTGAGCTGGGGATCTCTGCAGCTCCGCCAGAGAAACCATGCCACTTCCCTGAATAATGTCCTCCTTACTTGGCCTGTCAATCTAAGAGGAATGCTATGTTCTGTCACTGACTTGTTCCATTTGCTCTACATTTGTTCACTAATCCAACAAATCCCAGAGGCTTTCACAAAGCAGAGCTCTGGATTCACAAATTACCGTATTTTTCGGACTATAAATCATCGTTTTTTTCATAGTTTGGCCGATCCTGTGACTTATAGTCAGGTGCAACTTATATATCAATTTTAACATGAACAAACATGAACCAAGTAGTAAACATTACCGAAAGAGGGCAATGTAGGCCTGTGAAAACTATATGCTGTTCTTGCACCACTTAAAAATGAATTAAAACATTAAATTATAAACAACAAAGACTGATTACATGTACATATGTTGTTTTGCTGTTTCAGTAAGCATTCATGCAGCAAGCGTCACGTGGTGCAGCTCGAAGGAAACAGACCAAGACAGAGCCCTGTTTTTGGCCTGTCTGTGAAGCTCATAGCTAGCGCTAGCTTACAGCTCTGTTGTTCCGGCGGGTTACAGCTTCGCTGATGCACGTGAGCTGTATATTGCTCTCAAACATCTGGGTCATAGTGTTAGCTTAGCATGTAGCACTATTCGCAGTCTAATTTCAGCGTAATTAGAAGGAAATGCCCTGACGAGAACTTTCCGGGTTGGAGTTGGTGGCTTGTTGTGCTAATTTACTCCATTTAACCTCCCAGGTTTGATCTAGATTATTCAGCCAGTTGTGGATGCAGCTGTGCAATTAAATAAATTGCCCTTACCAGATTAAATGTCAGTATTTAGTGTTGGGTTGTGTGGAATAAATTTCTAAATAAATGCGACTTATAGTCCAAAAAATACGGTACACAGAGGTTGGTTCTATTCACTAATTAGGAGACCTCTGAAGGCAGCTAGTTGCACTGGATCTCATTTGAGAGAATGAAGAGTAAAGAGGGGCTAAACACAAAGCCAAGTCACAATTTCCACATTTTTATGTGTAAAACATTTAGAAAACTAAGGGATCACATTTCTTCCTCTTCACAATTATGCCCTACTTTGAACTTTCCATCTCATCAGATCCCAATGAAATGGGTTTTAAGTTTTTGGTTTAACGTGACAAAATCTGAATAAAGTTACAAGGGGTATGTATACTTTTTATAGTGCGTGCATTTACCTGTAACCTTTTTGTAAGATGGCAGATTTACTTTTAAACATGTGCGTTGAAAGATCAGTTAAATCAATTTGTAAAGCCAAACACGAGCCGGAGCTGAATTGTAAATCATGAAAATCCAAATCAAAAACTTTTCAGCATCACTTCTGATTAATGTAGTTTCTGTGTGCATGGTAGATCTCTGAGGTTATCGTCCCAGTTCCTCTTGAATGTTCCTAGAACTAAATATAAACACTGGGGGTGACCGGGCCTTCTCAGTTGTGTCACCCAGCTTCTGGAAGCAGCTGCACTGCAAAAACGGAACTAAAAAGAAGTCAAACTTTCTTAAAATGAGTGTATCTGTCCTTGATTTGAGCATGTAAATAAGATTATCTGCCAATGGAATAAGACTTTTGCACTTGAAATAGGAAGAACTGATCTCCATCATCTTATCTCAAGTGCAGGATGTCTAATTATCTTATTTTAGGGGTCAAAATACTCATTCCATTGGCAGATGATATTATTTACCTGCTCAAATCTAGGACAAAAACACAAATTTTAAGAACATTTTACTTATTTTTAGATCCATTTTTGCAGTGTGCCTCTCTGCTCACAGACCTGGGCTTTTTTAAATTCAAACAACTTAAGACCCTTTTATCCAGGAAGGCTTGTAATACTCAGTAGCCCTGCGCTATTTTATTCCAATTTTCTATTTATTCTTTTATCTGTTTTTTAATGGTTTTTTTCTGATTTTATGGCAAAGCGCTGTCTGGCCATCTGTTTGGCTGTTTTAAAGGGCTTTCTATATGAAAGAATGAAATTAGAATGAAATGTAAAACCAGTGATGCTACATTAGCATTTTCCCTCATGCATCGAAACTAAGAATGAGAGCATTTCCCTGGAGAAAGTGTGGGGGGGCTGGGGTTAACATTTTTACATCCCATTGTTATTCATTGTGTATCGTGGATACCTGCTGCAACACATAAAGTGAAACACCGCATCTGATGTCAGTAAAGTTTGTTCTAATTTTAAAAGGAAGCCACTTTACGGCTCCTGTTCATGCAGGGGAGGCGACCGTGTTGATCAGCACTTTTCCTGGAGGAAAATGAACGTTCCTTTGTTCTCCCTCGGCTTCCATTGACCTTCTCCACTCTGCCACAGCAGGGGGAAGCAGGGGTAAAAGTCGGCAATCTGCTAAATTCCCTCGACTCACAAACACGTCCCCAACTCCGCTGGGTTCAATCTGCATAGCTCTTTATCAATGGCTAATGTGGCTCTTTTAATTGCTCTGCAAAGAGCACCAGATCGACCCACACTCAGATGTTTGTAAAGACCGCTGGCGTGGCTAAGTGCTGGACATGTGTCCTAATTGTCCCCCAGGTGGTACTACAGCTTTAGAATAAGAAGAAGAAAAAAGAAAAGAAAAGAAAAGACAAGCACGTAAAAACCAGCAGACTGCTGATCATGGATGCCCAGTGCTGGTGTCAGCAGATCCTAGCAGACAACTTGCTGGGGGCTGGCACAAAAGTGTGAAAACAGAGGGAGGGACATTGGGCTGGAGGGCCGGGGAGGAGGGGGTGCAGGTCACTTGCTCAGAGCCGGTGGGGGGTAAACAGATGTAGACGAAACAGCCCCGAAAAGGAAAGCGGCAGCCAGCCTTCATAAAGCTGATGGAGTATAAAGCCAAATGGAGAGGAACTGGTGGAGACTGGGTGGAACAAAAAGCTCAAGATAACAGCCTCCACCGTCAGGAGTTCAAACGAGGAGAAGCAGCTGTGGAGATCTGACATCGCTCTGAGGCAACAGAGTAAAACTGGGCTCAGACGTCGTAACAAATATGATCAGACAACGCAAGCAAAAACCTGAAAAAGGGGTCAAATTTATTTAAACTGTCACACTATTTCATAGAAAAATCTTTAGAAGTGATCAACTGCTTATGCTGAGTGCTCCAGCTGATTGTTTATTTCCTATAAATATAGAATAGGATGAGGATCATTGGTCAGGTTTACAGTACATTGAAAATCAATTTTAAGCAGGGATTAAATACTTTTAAATAAACCCACGTTGCTATTTTACTGTTGGTCTGATGTAATATTGTAATCTAAATATAATTAACAGAAATAAATGCTTAAAAATGTCAGTTGTGTAATTAAGCTTTATAATGGGTGGATGGAGTCACTAAAGAAAATTAACTTTTCAATATTTACGGAATATTACTATACAATGGCATGCAAAAATATGGAAACCTCCTGAACCTTACTCGTTCTTTAAGGATTTTAAGGACAAATGATACACAGAAATTGATGCACAATTCCTAATTTTCTTTTCTTAACAAACAATGTAAAACATCCTGCTGCGTCAGCACTTTGTGCAGCCCTGTTTGCCTGCAGGGGTAGAGACGAATTCATCAAGCTGCAAAATTACCGTTTGACCCTGAGATTGAAATTTTATTTATTTCTAGTTCCGTTTTTGCAGTGAACAATATATCACACATCTATGTCTTTCTTTTCCATCAGCATGAAAACCATGCAGCTTCCCTGACCTTCAGCTTCATGGTTACTAAGCTCTATATTAGCTTTTCATTGCAGTAAAAAGCTGATTATTTAAAAACACACTGAATGCAAGGGTCGTGACATACTCGAGTCTACCAAATATTGCGTGAAAGCAGTACTTTGCAATCAGAATTCTGCACGTTTGTGTTGATGAGTCCAGTTCACTGTATAACGCAGGTCTAATATAAAGCATGCCATTGCCGCTGTGCCTCTAAAAAAGCTGCCAAACAGCCTGAAGTCCTTCGCAGACTCCCACAGGTTTTCTCCTAGAATATGTATTTTGCTCTATTCATCCTCCCATCAGCTCTGACCAGCCTCCCTCTTCCTGCTGGAGAACAGCATGCCCGCAGCATGATGCGGCCACCACCGTGTTTCAGCATGGAGGTCAAGACGATGTCCAATATTAGTTTTTCAACACACAGGTTTAACATGGCTGTCTTGTTAGCAGAGCACCTTCATCCACGTGTTCGCTGTGTCCAAATAAAACACACTGAAGCAGTGTAAAAAAAAAGGGGAGTAAATACTTTTAGTATTGGTAATTAAATTCATCTTAAAGACATATCTCAAAAAACAGGATATTTATTTTGTAGGCTTTCCTCTTTGACCTGCATGCAGACATGGAGGGACTTTTACAGAATGCAGCGGCGGCTGCTTGTCAATAGGGGGCGCCAGGACTCCGGCACCAAGTTTTCACCTTTGCTTTTTCAGCATTCCAGTTCCATGTTGGGTGTGTTTCAGATTATTTTCTTGTTATACATTTCAAAAGCGAGGGGTGCCTGCCGGCCAGAAGAGAGTACGATTTTAAACTTTTGGCTTCCATGTGACTTCCCGCTGGTCTCTGCGTAAATAAAGATTCTCCCTCGGGGAGAAAGCCGCGCTTTTTGACTGGTTCTTCAGCCATCATCAATGAATCCATTGATGATACGCGTCAATCGCAGTGATGCATGCGGCAGGGTCAGACAACAGCTATAAGGACAGGAGACAATGGTGCAGTGAAAGAAAATTCTGTTGTTTATTTACAAAATAATAATTTCACCAAGCTTCTGCTGGAGGGGGAAAAAAAGCAGATGGAGGAATTTAGACCAGACTTGCATACCCAGCCAGGGACAAATGGCTGTGGAAGGATACATCTATAAGTTGAGTTCATTATTGTGCTGTAAACCCCAACCTCTAGTGTGCCAGTGGTATGCAGGACAAATCAAACGACACATACATGATAATGGTTACACAAAGACGTGTTTGGATGGCAGCAAACCATAAACTGAGACCGACCTTCTGAAACATTGTGGCCTTCACAGTGATCCGTCCTCACTTTGACCTAAGGCTCATTTCTGTCCGCCCTGATATCGTCAAACATCACGGATGCGATCGCAAAAACAAGGCACGCTTCTACGTTTCAAGGTGAACACGGTTTACCCGGGACGCAACAGTAACTGCGGCAGATCTCTGCAAACCCAGGAACAAACGTTTGTTTTTTTAAAAAGATTCCTTGTCAAAAACAATCTCGAAGGACTAAAAGCTGCTGTCAGCAGAATCTAACGTCCCTCCAAAGAAAGCGCTTGTGCAAATGAGCCAGTTGTTTTAGATGCTACACATTAAGTGGATTGCAAAAAAACAAACAAAAAAAAAAAACGAACGCCTAAATAAAGGCGGAAGAGCGATCAGTTGCGATGAATGTTTCAGCTGACGGGGATTATCTGGATGGAGTGTGGTACCACGAATTTGAGGAGGAGCAAAAAGCGTGCAGACGCCCTGACCGAACCCCTTTCAGAGGCACTAAAACTTATCAATGCACCGTCCCTTAAAAGTGCTGACACCCTGGTTTATGTTCCGGGTGGGAAAAATGCAGGACGGCTGACGAGTTCATCTCAGTCCTCGCTGGACTCCTCAGAGTTGTCCACGTCGGCGTCGTCTGAAGACGCCTTGGTGCAATTCTCCCAGCCTCGGGCCTGAGCGATCACCGCCGGGGGCATGAGCGCCACGCAGGCGGCCAGGCCCGAGACGCGCTCTCTGAATTCAGTCTCGTTTTCCCACTCCCCCGTGTCTGTGTTGTACACGTGAACGTACTTCATCCTGTTGCCCCTGTCGTGCGACCGCCCGCACAGCACGTAGATGCGGCCGTCCAGCACGGCCATGCCGGGCTCTCCGTGTCCAGACGGGAGCGGGGTCAGTAAAGACCAGGAGTTTGCAGCGGGGGCAAAGCAGGCCACCTGAAAAATAAAACAACAACATGAGAGGAAAGTACTGATGAGTTTTTACGTCATCAAAGAAACCGTAAAAAAACGCCACGGCGCACAGAGGGTGAAAAGAAAAGCAAGGAGGCGTCATCCGCTGTGGCTAAACAGCCGCAATGACTCGTGACAAACCTGCAGGACGTCACGCCGGTATCCACGCACATCGTTGCTGCCCCCGATGACGTACACGCGGCCGTTCACGGCAGCCATGCCGTGCCACGCCCGCTCCACCGGCCCCTCTGCGCACGCCGTCCAGTGATTGGCCGCGGGGTCGAAACAGTAGGTCTCTCTGAGGTACGCCATCCCCCGACGGCCACATGTTATGTAAATCCTGCCGTCTACCGCCGCTCCGGCATGAGCATACGCCTGGAGGGGAGGTGTCACAAGCATGCAGGGAACAAAGAAGACCAAAGTCATGAACAGGGGAGTTTACAGCAGGTGGGTGTATAGCACCACCATGTGGGCAGGAGCAGTAGCGCATGCTTTTCCTCCAGGTACGCTGCCTTACAGTAATAATAATATTAGTAATATCATCTTTATTGTCATTTAAACATACATTACAACGAAATTTGTTCTCTGCTTTTAACCCATCACCCTTGGGGAGCAGTGGGCTGCCATGTGCAGTACCCGGGAAGCGTTCTGGGGTTAAGGGTCTTGCTCAGGGACCCAGAGTGCAGGCGCTGGGGATCGAACCGGGTACTTGCATCCTTCTCTGAGTGCAAGCGCACTGCTCTAACCTCTAGGCCAACACTCCCCATACACCAAGACGCAGCACGGTAGGCAATTTGGGGTTAAGTGCCTTGCCCAGGGGCACATCGAGACGTGGCAGGGGGAAGCTGGAATCGAACCCACAACCTTCTGATTGCCAGACGACTACTCAACCCATCAAGACACAGTCGCCATGACAGGAGGATTTATTCTCCTTAGGAGGTTTTTACATATTTCCAGGTTCCACAAACTTATAATAATAATTCATAATTATGAAGTGGGAAAAAAAACTTTTTGCAAAAAAATCTGAAAAGAAAAAATCTGCATGCATTTGTATTTAGCTTCTTTTACTCTAATGCAGCTAAATAGTCAGTTACCTTCAGGAGTTACCTAATAAATAGAGTCTTTTAATCAAACTGTGAAGCCCTCACAGGTTTGTTAGAGAAAGGCCATCCACCTAAACTCCTAGGCCTGAGCAAGGAGAGCATTTATCAGAGAAGCAGCCCTATGATAACTTTGGAGATGCTGCAGAGATGCACAACCATGCAGGGAACATGGCAGGTGGAAAAAGGTCTGAAATGTAACATTTTGGCCCGCACGCAAAACGCTAAATGTGCTGGAGAAGAATCACCATACCCACAGAGAAACACGGTAGTGGCAGCATCATGGGCTGGGAATCCATTGCTTTAGCAAGAACAGAGAAGCTGTTCAAAGCTGATGGAAAGATGCTAAACACAGGAGAATCCTATCAGCCGCAGAGAGCAGGATAGTGGTTCACCTTCCGGCACAACAACAATCTCACATACGCAGCCGGAGTTAGTAGTTGACATTAATGCATAATCCTGTTTTAGAGCCAGTCAAAGTCCAGACCTCAATCCAAGTGAGAATCTGGGCCAAAACGTGACAGTGGATGTCCGCAGAGGCTCAACATCCATGCTGGCTGATTTTAAACTATGTTGCACAAAGAAGAACTGGCAAAAAACTTTGGTGTTTAGATGTTCAAAGCTGCCAGAGACGTACCTCACACAGGTGAAGCTGTAAATGCAGCAAAAGGTGCTCAGTATGCAACTTGGGGTTAAGTGCCTTGCTTAGGGGCACATTTACATGTGAGAGAGGAGGAAACTGGAATCAAAGCCACAACTTTCAGATCGCTACTCTCCCTGTGAAGCCGCTGTCACACCCCTAAGTGGACGTGGCTAAGTTAAACTCTTACTTCCTTCTTCATGGGGGACACAAACTCCCACGTGTTGGTGCTCGGGTCGTAGCGCTCCACGGAGTCCAGCTCGCTCCTGTAGTCGCGCCCGCCGATGGCGTAGATGTGGCCGCCCACCACGCAGACGCAGTGGTCGGCGTGCTGCTTCTGCAGAGGCTGGATGGAGCACCAGCTGTTGCAACGAGGGTCATATCTGAAAGAGGCAGAGTCCCGCGTTTACAAACGAACGAGCATTAAAAAAAACAAAAAAACCAAAAAACGCTTTGACAAAACCCTTCCTCGCCTCCAGCAGCGACTCTCCGCACGGAAGCTGCTGTTGTTCTTGTCGCCTCCGATCAGGTAGACGAAGTTGTTGAGCACAGCGATGCCCTGGTTGGACATCCGCGGGGCGTAGGCCGCTTTGAGCGTCCTCCACTCCCTCCAGCTCGGGTGGAACACCTGAAAGACGTGCTCGGTGTCTGCAAAGGAGCTGGAGCTGAACATCCCGCCGAAGCCCAGGATGCAGTGGAAGGTGGAGCGCGGCCGGGTGAGCGGGCTCTGCAGCACGGGCTGCCACATCTCCTGCTCGTGGTACCGGAGCGCCGCCGACACAGAGTCCTTCAGCGGGCACGGGTCCAGCCTGTCGTGGAGCCTCTGCAGCACGCTTTTCTCGATTAGGCAGAAGCGCACGGCGTCCAGCATCCTCAGGTTGTCCTTCGGGGCAAAAAAAAAAAAAAACGGTCAGCTCCCACGCGGACGCTCGGCTAAATCACAAAGACGTGTGTACGGTGAGGGATGAGGCGTGGGATCAAAGACGCACCTTCCGACTGACCTGCAAGTACACCCGGTCAGTTTCCACCTCCTCGGGGCTGTAGTGGTAGTGAAGCGCCGCCTCATACACCTCGTTCTCGCTGGCCACCTGGAGCGCGTCGCTGCTCAGCGCCAGGAAGACGTCCTCCTCGGGCAGCTGCCGGTACACGTCCGTCCGAGACAACGTCTGAATGTTCCTGAGGATGTAGGAGTGGACTTTGGCTTTGAGGTGCTCGAGGCCGTAGACGTCGGCCAGGTGGAGGACCTCCAGAACGTTGCCGTCGTCCAGCCAGGAGAACAGGAAGTCACAGCAGAAGCCAATCACGTCCTCAAGCTGTCAAAGGGAACAAAGCGACGCGGTTCTTTTAGCCGAACGGAGCCAGGCAGAGCGACCGACCGACTCGACTCGACCCGGCCCTACCTGAAGGAGCGTCGCGGCGATCAGGACTTCCTGCACGTTCTCCAGGTCTAACTCGATCTCAGACGTGTAGATGTAGTCGAGGATTTTATTCATGGCCGTGTGGGATACTCCGTGGATGGGAATCTCGTTTTGCTGCGTTTCCCGCAGGCCTCCGGCAAACATGCCCCTGGTGGAGAAAGATTACACGCGGTGTAGTCTGAGCCTGAAGTCTGAATCCTGTCTGAAGTCTAAAACGAGGATTAACTTGATTAATCAGGCTGATTTCAAGGAGTTTGGATTGTTTTACTCGTGTCTGTAAAATATTTTTGGACGACAGGATGTGTTCGGGTTGTAAAGCTTGTTGTGGATTAGCACAACACAGATTAGATGAACTGAAGAGTTACTTGGCTGGTATTTACCATCTAATATAGATCATAATGTGAGAAACAAACATACAAACTAGCTATAGGTTAACCTGCATAGTCGGCTGCTTTCTACAGCACCACTTTTATTTAGAGACGCACTGATCAGAATGCCGGTGGCCAATTTCCGTTCACCTGCAAATACTAGTTTCGATTGTTTTATCTTTAAAAACTAAATAGACATAAGAATAGCATAAAAAATATACTTTCTAGCCTTCCTGCCTTGGCCATGAATCATTTACATGATGATCAGAGTCCCACCGTGTGTGTGTGTGTGAGACAGCAGGCATCGTAAAATGTGGTTTTTATAAGGATTAAAACAAAGTACAACTTCTAATTTTAGACGTTACCAAGGCTAGCGTCCTTTTTGGAGCGGCCCAGACGATCTAAGAGAGTGACGACTTGAATGTGTCAGAGAACCTTTGGAGGGGGCTAAGGACGGTGGTAAGGAGGCCTTCCATCCTCTAAGACCTGGAGCTGCTCACCAAAGATAACTAATCAAAATATCAGAGGAAAAAGCTGGCCAGCGATTATAAGAAGGGTTTGATTGCTGCCATATAGAGACTCCTAAAGTTATCAGAGGAACTGAGAAAGTCACTGTTAAAAAGGCAGGCCTTACGTAACGGAAAGAACAAACTCACACCTTTATTGCGGAATATATTGCATACAACTTAAATGAACAACAAATTTATTGAATAACGAAAGACGTAAGGCGGCAGCGACCCAGTTGGCGAAATGTGCCGCCCCATTCCAATCCGACTTTATTTATAAAGCACTTAAAATTACCAAATGGACTAAAGTTGTATGTAAGTTTTATGTAACAAAATTACATGAAAAACATTTAAAATATTAGAACGCTATAGTAAGGAAAACAAATACAAAATATAGAAATGGGATATAGTTAAAATGCATTAGTGGCCAGGCAACAAAAGACTAATGAACTAAGCAGAAGCTAACATCAACTTCTCACATGGTGCCAAAGGCCGAGGCAAAGAAATGAGTTTTCAGAAGAGATTCCAAATCAGACAGAGATGTAGCCTGTGTGATGTTCAGTGGTAGCTGAGTTGATCGTGCAAGACAAAAAAATTCACACCCACAGATGCGCCTCAAGTAATCGATTGAAAGAAATGAACCGATAAGACTGGATTAAAGAAACGTGTCATCATGATGAAACTAAATCAGATCATTTTCCCACAGCATCAAAATGTTTTTACACACCTTAATTCCATCCTCATCATTTTCAGTTGCTTGTTATGTTTACTCGACACTCAATTCCCTACTTTATCTGTTTGATATTAACGACCAGCCACCTGTCAGCATTTTACTGGGATTGGCTGCTTGTATAAAGCGGCCATTTTTGGCAAAACGCCCGTCGTGAACTGGAGAAAAAAAGCATCACGGCGCAGGTAGGCCAACATTGAAGCACATTGCTGCAGATCAGTGCATCTTTTTCTCTGAGCATCTGGGTGCTTTTACGCACCAGCCTGGAACGTGAGAAGCGCTCCGTGCAGCAATCAAAAGCCAGAGAGGAGAAACTTCTAGTTGACCATTTAGGCTACTGACACAGGCATGTCCAGTACAGAAAATGATTTCTCACCTCTTTTATCTTAGAATCCATATTTATGTAGATATCCTTCTGCAACTTTTTCCATTTCTTCTAAATTGTTTATTGTTGGAGGCATTTTTCTGTAAATATTATAAAAATTACCCTCTACTATATGCTTTGTACATTTCTCCAAATTCTTTTCTTTTTAGGTTTTTCCTCTTATTTATTTATCCCCAATAAAATAACGTGACTAGAGCCGCGCTTTTAACCCATCTGACCGCTGAAACGAATCCCCTTTGGGGATGATAAAGTTGATCTACAGACTATAATTGTATGATTGTTGAAGAAGTTTATGTGCTCATTTCCTTCTCCGTTTAGGTGGTGGCTCAGCCAATCAGCTTTATTTTTCTATTTTTCACCATCTTTCCTGCTTCAGGCCCAATTAGGCTGGCTAAAAGTCATCCTCACAACTAACTTTTTTTCACTGTAGGATGACATGCCTAAGATGCTTTGTGGATAACTTTTATCTTACCGAGGTACAATTCTAAGAACAAGTCTACAATTTTTCCTAAAAATGATGTCACCAACAGGTACATTTGGTTTTCAGACTCTTTGTAAATATAAGTTTTAATGTAAATTAGTGCACTTATGAGAACTGCTGTAAGATTATAATGTTTTTTTTCTTTAAATACAGTGCAGCCATGCTCGTAGTTTTGGCCTACGCAACTTGGATGTGCTAAGCAGCGGTAAATATAAGAATAAATAACTGAACATCAGTGTTTAATTTCCCTTTGGGATTAATAAAGTATTTTGGAACTGAACTGAATTTGAAAGCAGAGATTGAATCCATAACTTCATCTTTGAGCTCACTCTGAGCGGGACAACACAGGTTCATCTCAGGGGTGTGTGTGTGTGTGTGTGGGGGGGGGGGGGGGTGGGGGCTTCAGTCACAGGTCAGAAGATGACGGCACCCAAATGTTTATTCATGTGGTATGACAGAGTTGATAAGATGCACAGGGATGTGCTGAGGGAATTGTTCCAACTGGACTCTGCACCATTGTGTCGAATAACGTCAGGGTGCAGACTTTTGCAATATTTGATCAGTTTGCCTCATGATTTTGTGTATAAGAACAAACACAACAAACAAATAACTTCAAATTTAAAAGCAAATCAGACGTACTTTCAATAATAAAGACACGAGAAGTGGGTGGACATTCATTCCTGGCCCACGCCGACGCTTTACGATTGACAAAGCCAGTTTATTTCAAAATTCCTGTAAGACAAATGCGCACTCTCACAAACACCTATAGGTGCCTGGAACCAGGTGCTTACGGACTCACTTCTACACAGAAAACCCCCTATTATTATCTTCAGCTGCGACTTTATACATGCCGTACTAAATAACACTGAACATTCTTCAGTGATGGTATCAAGGCGTTGGTTGTTTGTACCTGTAATACTTTATCGGTCAGTTTTGCTGTTCTTTTCATATCTCTCTTCGCAGGTGAAGAAGCAGACTCAGAGGATGAAGTATCGCTCCCTCCCTTTTCTCTCTCACCTTTTATATTCCCTGCATTGATCATAATAAAGCTTCTTGCATATATAAATCAAGCGGAGCACTACGGCGAATGCGGTACGGCTCTGGTTGTGAAAGTAAAACCTGTTGGGCTTTTTTTTTTGGCATTGAGACAACAATTCTTAATGACACATTGCCAGACAGGACACACACAAAAAAAATCCCTGTAAGAGCTTTTCCGCATGAAACAAGAAAGTAAAACCAAGATGGAAACAAAAGTGGCAGCTGCAATCAAATACCTGAAATAATCACAGGAGGCAGCGAGCAGGATGCGGTGGGCCGGGATGGGCCGACCCTCCACCAGCAGCGCGACGTCGAACAGGGTCCCGCTCTGTCTGAGGCCGTGCATGCCCTCCATCAGGCTGGGGAAGTGGGTCCAACACTTGAACATCTGGCGGTCCGGGCGGCCCGAGGAGCCGGCCTGTCTCACCGAACCAACCAGCTGCCGCCCGTTCTGCTCAGCCATGATGACCCGCTGACCTTCCGGTTTCATCCCCTTCACCTGCCTGGCAGCACCATCGCCCCGCGGGACGCTGGCCGCTAGCGGGCAGGAAGAGGAGGTCCGGTTAGAGGCGGAGCAGGACCCATTTCAACATGTATGACAAGTCATGCACACGGCTCTCCCCCGGTTTAAGTTACACAGGCAAACAAACAAAATAGAAAAAACACCATAAACATGATGATACAAACCTTCCGCAGAGCCGTCAGACTGTGGCTGGTTCCCTGCTGCTAAGCTAGCAGTTGTGTTATACAAGCTAAAAACAGGCTAGCCTGCTGGCTGCCGTCGCGCACTGCGAAAAAAAAAAAAGACAAGAAAAGGCGATTTAAAACTGTAACGGGAACAATACGCAGAGATGTTGTCGTGTCCTTAAACAGAAAGCCGCTCTGAGATGACAGCTTGGGTAGGAAATACCTGTGTACAACCAAGGAGCGCAGCAGCCCGATTTCTTCCTGACAGGTCAAAACATGTCTGTTTACTTTTAGTGTTTGATCGAAAGCTCAAACGCTATTGGTCCGTACTCTGTCATCATCCCGCCCAGTTTCTGTGGCCGAGCCAATCACATTGCAATGATTTGTCTCAGCCTATTTTTGTAATATTTATGGTGCCTGCACAGGTTGCGGCCCCTTAATGTACTGCCATAACAAAATAAATAAATAATACATTAATAGTAAAAGAAAGAAATATAAGAAATAAAATGTTTTGGAAGTATTAAAGTACCATGACGTCAGGAAGTTAAATCTTGGGATTAAAAGAGGTTTTCCAACTGGACAATGACCCTAAACACACCATCAGATTGGTTAAAAATACAATAAAATTACTTAAAAAAAAAAAGAAAAAAGAATTACGCACTATTTCAAAAGAAGAACTTGAGAATCCAGTAGTTTGGAATCAGCAATCTCTGATTCGGTTAAAATCTGGCCCCAAATAAGAAGACACTAAGGATGGGGGGACCTGCCTATTCTAAGTCCATTCAATAATCATGTATTTCCAACATCAGTTTCGAACAGATCATCGATGGAATCACAAAGAGTTTCCATGTATGATAGATCTATTTACTGAAACATTTCAACAATTACAGAGAAAATTAAATTGGGAAAGCAGAGATGTCTTAAAATATCTACAGATCCATAGCCATCCTTCTCTAATCCACCCCAAGCTCCACAAATGAGATAGTGTTTTTGTTTGCTCCATTTAAAATTGGTTTAATGCCAAGGATCCATAATATGCCATCACTGGAGGATGCAACACCTAGGAGTGAACATAACTGACCACCATTGGTTAATAAAAGGTCAAGGAAACGTTCATTCTACTTCCATGCATTAGACACGTACATTTGCACTTCAAGGTTCTACACAGAATTTATCCAAACTGAAACTGTCAAAGATGTTTCTTTTTGTTGACACATTAAAACATATTGGGACATTATATACCAAATCAACTCTATAATAATAATAATAATAATAATAATAATAATAATAATAATAATAATAATAATAATAATAATAATAATAATAATAATAATAAATACATCTTGAACCAAATCCAATTGTGGCTCTTTTTGATGCGAGGCCAGTTGCTGTACAACTTATGGACGCTTTGTGTCCTTGATGGCATGGAGACTGTGTCTGCTGTGTTGAAAACATAAAACAACATAAAATTTGCACGGCTGAATGCTGAGATGTGAACTCAATTAATTCCAGCTGCTGAACACATGAGGGCGCTGTAAGACGCTCAACTATTTCTACGGCGCCCAAAAGTCCTTTTCAGTTTGCAGCCATTTAAATCCACCAGTCCAAGAAACTGATGGCAGGCAGATTGTAGATTTCCCGTTGCTCCTGCCGCAGTTTTGTTTTATTGATGTTCCATGTAAGGTCGTTTATATTTTTCTTAACTATGTACTGCAGCAACATATTACGCAGGCCAGAGAAATAGTTTATACGTACCGAATAATAAGTTATGTCTGCTGCGCAAAATGAGTTTTAATTATGGTAATAAGTAGAAATATACAGAAGTAACCATTTTTTGTGCAAAGAGATTTATTTACCCTGAATTGTATAAAATGCATTTGTATGTTTCCAGCTATTCAGTAAAAGGTCTCGGAGGCTTAGGATATTAGAGGGCAAACAGCATCATGGAAATCAATGGATACAAGAGACAGATCAAACATAAAGGTTGGTTATAGGTTTAAAGTGGGGTCATATCATAACACAATATCTCAAGCTTTAAACATCTGACAGAGCTTTGTATTATTTGAAATGTAAGGTATGTAAGCAATAACACATTTTCAAACCCACAAAGCCATCTTTGGCGTAGGTGTCCACCTAAACTGGCAGACAGAGGAGATCATTAACCACTGAAGCAGCCAAGTAAACTCTGGAGGAGCTGCAAATATTCACAGTTCAGGTCGGAGAATCTTTTAGCACGGTGACTACTACACATGTATTTTACAAATCTAATCTTTATGAACGAGTGACCAAAAGAAAGACACAGGAAGTTTTATTTTTTTTTCCAAAAGCAACCTTGAAGAAAGTACTGTGGAGACTTGGGGCAAAACTGGACTTTTTTGGCCTACAGGGTGAACGCTGTGTGTGTGGAGTAAAAAAAAAAAAAAACATCACAGAGCGAAGCATGGTGGCGGTAGTGTCATCCTGTGGGGTTGCTTTCCTTTCTGAGGTAACTGAGCTTGAGCGACTTTAGAAAGAACCAACGACAATGTCCGTGTAAAGCTACTCCACCAAATTATGGTTCTCTGAATTCTGTCAGAAAATAAACACAAAACCACCCTTTTAAGATGAGTAAAAAATAAATTCCTGCTAATTAAAAGAGCAAAAGGCGACATTTGACCACCAGGTGGTGCTTGAGCACTGTCTGTAGACCAAAACAAGATGTGCGCCCTTCTGTGCTCATATTTGTATTTGTAAATACACAGTAAAACAGCCTCACCTTTCGAAGGAACATTTCTAGTGAAGAAGTAAGTAACTCATGACTTTATAATGCTGTTAACAAGAGAACATTTTGATCTGCTGGTGCGCTCTCCGCCATGTTGCTCCAACGCTGTGCTGCTCTGACGGTGGCCGGAGAACAACATAGAGAGGTGCGATGTGACGTCATGCTATAGTCCATCTGAAATATTACCTTTAGTTCTTCACGTCACTCATTTTTGGTTCTTTCTGTCTAAAATAAGGAAATTTAGCTTATTTCTCCTGTAATTATTATCCATTATTTTGTGTCGGTCTATCACCTAAAACCTCAATAAAATGAATTAAAGTTTGTACTTGAAAGGGACTGGTGTGAACGTTCAAAGGGTATGAATACTTCTGGCATGGCCGCCAGTTACTTCTTTTCATCAACTGTTCTCTACATCAATACCAGCATCTCGACAGATTTCCTGAGGCAGCTACGGCCGTTATGGCTTTTTTATACACACATACATAAACAACACTGGCTTCCGTGTTGCTCAGGCTTTTACAGATTCATTCATCTTACGTTGAGACTTCAATTTGCGCACATCATTTCCTTACATGCAGAGTTTTTTTTCTTTTTTTCTTCCCAGCTCTCTGCTTGCATAAACACCGTCGGAATAATCCATCACTTGATCCATTTCTCTGTCCGATGAACGTTGCAGTGAAGCACGCGAGAAAAACTGAGAGGCAGGCAAGGGGCAGACTTTTTTGTCTCGCGTGCAGATTTGCTCTTGACAAGGAGCCACCGCACATACTGGATGGATCAAAACACGTTTTTGTTACTGGATTGCTCACCACCCTACCGAAAACTCCAACGCTTTATTTCGGGGTAGCTTGCAAAGCATCAAATGTGATTTTATGCAAATCTGTTGTGGCTAGCTACATCAAGTACTTGCACACACCCAGTTACTGTTGATACATTTGAGGCTGATTAGGGTTTCCTGATCACAGGATGTTGTGTCCGACTGTAAAAGGACTGCTTCAACAGGCTTCTTCTGGAGCACAAAAAGCCCGACTGGTGTGGCCATTATTGAGAGTGCAGCATTCCAGTGCATTAGCAGCGCATCACCTTTCATCAGCACAGGGGCTGCACAGGGAGGAGGAGGAGGGGGCACCACAGTCCATGGGACAGAAATGACAAATGAATACAAAGCAGGTAGCATTTACAGAATGAGCTGTCAAGTTCTACCACACCAAGACTTGGAAACGAAAGCTGGCAATAGTGGCTTAAAGAGAACCCTGCATCCCCGCAACCTTACAGGCAACAGCAAAAACAAGACCTAATCAACTCTTTTAGCCTTTTTTTTTAAACACTTCTAAGCCTAAATCATTATTAGAGGAGAATACTCCAAGGTGCTATCTTTGAGCAGGACAGGTACAGTAGATGGCGAGGGCACAATGAGCTCTAACAAGCCTAACAAGAAGCCATGCGGCAGGCTTTTATGAAAAGGTGACCGTGCCAGCCATGCACAACAAAATAGCCTCTGTTCGCTGCGTCTGATAAGAAAAGAAGCTGGCACACCAAAGGACAATACAGCTGATTAGTTTGGGCCAGCGGAGCTCCAGCGGTGACAGTTGGCTGTCCTGGATCCCTCTTTTTTTTTCTGGCACAGAGGATTTTACTGCTGAAATTATTAAGCAATACTACATCCAACTGTAATAGGCTTTAACAGATGTCCTGAGGAATAGGACGTTTACAGGTTGTTTAGCGCCAATGAAACTGTAACACACGTTCAATCTGAATGAATATTTAACTTCTGGATTTTAATGACAAAATTACAACTGTTCTTTTGGAAGGGTTGAATCATCTTTTTTTTAATGAAATTTTAAAAAGATGATTTGAATAACTTCTAATTTGAGGTATTTTCTCGGATGCAAGCATGGTCAAACTTACGCAAGTTCAAGTATATGCTAAAATTATGCCAAATGTTCTTTAGAGATAGATGCACTTTATCAACAGGCTACTGGTTTGATTCTGACCGCATATTTGACCTCTCTTTGTGTGTTTCTGGACATGAACATGAGTTCTAAGGATAGTCCACTGATCATGTCCATTGTAACTGAGTTTTGGGCTTAATTGTAACCTGCCTTATTCATTCCAAAACCAGTTTGTTGAGTGTTAAAGGTGTTAAGGGTCCCATCAGTGGTGTTATGGGTGTTTGTATGTGAGCCCCTTGACTCGGCAACAAATACGGACAACAGAGAGATGTTTTACAGGTTATTGATTACAGTGAAATTAATCTTTCCTCCAGGTTCAGGGAAGGAGTCCAGGTCAGTACTGAGGAGGAGAGGTAAGTAGTTATTAAGGGGAGCAATGAAAAGTAATTTAGGACGATGATGAAAAAGTGTTACTGTTGCGTTGATGATGAAGATTCCAGGGAGGAGGTGGTCCAACCCACATAGGCTGAGGTTGGCCGCTTGTGGCGAGCAGTGCGGTTTGGGAATGATCCTTGTGGTATGGGTCCAGGGAAAGATGGAGATGACAGCTAAATGTTGGAGAGTTGAGGGGTAGGTGAACGATGGAGATGAGAAGAGGACCGGTGAGGAGATTAGCAGAAGACACCATGAGATGACTTCTCCTGTGAATGCCGAGAACAAGGAGGCAGAGGTCTGTGTGTCCTGGAACAGACTTTGAAGTGGATTCTGATTTTCTGGACGGAGGACAACAAGAGGTAAGCAAGGAGCATAAGGTGAACCAACAACAAGATAGGAAGATTCCTGATTCAGTGAGATGCAACTATCTGGCATCTGCCTTAGGGGATCAGCTCCTCTTTAAGCTCCTCCTGATTGGACCACGATGAGCTTCAGCTTTGAGGAAACACCTGCTGCCACACCCTTCAGTCAAAGGAAGTAACGCACACACCCTCCCCCTCACCCTGACCCTAGTCCCAACCCTAACCTTTACCAGTTTATACCTAACCCTGCCCCTAACCCTAACCTACTTGACACCTTAGTCCTAAACCTGACCCCTAGCCCAGAAAAAAAGTGAGGACCTTTACATCAAAGTCCTCACATTACAAGTAGACAAAAGACGTTCTTGCTCAGACACAATTTTCCTGCTGTCAAACAGGCTTGTGGTATCATCATGCTGAGGTTCTTCGATAAGGCAGGCTAACATTGAGCCTCAGGATCAGTTCAAACCTCAACCTCATTCAGAATTTGTAAAATTTACTTAAAAGCTGGATCTTTGTCCTGAGACTAATTTAAAAAGCGATTTCTGTGACAGCCAGAATCACGCCACAAGCTCATCGATGTGTACAAAAAGTGTGTAATTTCTCTATCACTCTCTCTCTAGAGCACACTTAAACAAATATTTTTGGGAATGCACGCATAAATTTGAGCTTGTTTGTTCAACTTTGAGCACGTGTCGACCAGTGAAACCCCACAGTCATGTGAAACTATTGTTTTTAACACCCATAGAAGCTGTTTGTTGTATGATTACTCCACCCTGAAGAAGGAAGTAGACGTTAACTTCACACCTTCACTGTACAGAGTAGAACTTGGTTCCTTGTTTGCATAATCAGGAGGAAAGGCCAATAAATTGACAGCGTGAACGGCGCACGTCTAATCCTGAATGTATGGCTCATAAAAAGAGCGAGAGCAGTGCACACCAAACCGTGGGTCTTGTATCACACATCCTACCCTCCCTATGATTCACAAGCTGAACGGATCATTTTAACTGACTTAGGTGGCGCCATAGCGTGCGACATTTTTCAAGTGTGGCGTGGTGATTGCGAGGGGCAGTAATCAATTTTCCCCCCGGACCAAAGTCTTGTAAACACAACAACTTCCAGCGCTGCCAACGGCTCTGAGACAAGCAGCCGCGAGGTGATTCAGAGCTTCAACCTAAATAGGAATTTATGCTGCCATCAAACAGATTTCCCTCTTTTTATTCATTCAAATTGATTCTGTGGGAATACTTTCTTGGACAAAACAGTGCGATTATTTGGAGAATAAAAAAACAAAAAAAACAAAAATGTTTTTCTGTATTCAGCAAGAAAAGATGTTGCTTCAAATTAAACAGAAAATAGCTGACATTTATTGCTTGACCTTAATGTCAGCTCCCAAGTCAGCCAAAAGATGGTTTTTATCTCTTGAAGTGAGTCTTCTTTTGAAAAATGAAAAAACAAAAACAAAAAAAAAAAAAACACAAGGCTGAGAATTTTTCCTCCTGACAGGGGAGGTAGAGAAAGCAAACCGATGCTGCTAAAATATTTAATACTACCTACAGTGCGAGCTGCTCTACAGAGTGGATGAATTGTCAGTTATTGTTGATATAGGGAGAAAAAATGGGTTTTATCCTGCTTATTTAAAGATTGCACCAATCTTAGATAGAATGGGTTTTTCCTGTGTGTGTGTGTGTGCTTGAAAAAGATGAGGAGTGATCACTTTTTTTTTTTCAAACATGGCCCCCACGCGCCTCAGGAAACTGGGCATCTCCCAGGGGAACATATTACACAAGACAGCAAGCGAGGACATGATAACAGCGGATTGCTGGCTTAGACTCTGCCCTGACAGCAGCTCTCCAAGGAGAGGATGGCTCTGTGTCACGAACCTTTTCCCTTCACTGCCACTGGGAGATGAGAAACATTGTTTTACACCGCCAGAACATTTCCGAGTGCTATGCCCGTTAAACATCGATCGGCGAGGATTTAGCGGGACAATTTGGAAGTTTATCACATACTCATGATGAAGAAGATGGAGCTAATTTTAATTGGAATGGCACAAAAAAAACAGAGAGAGATCTTATCTGTCATATGTTTTCTGGGCGACTGCTCTTCGGTGCTGCTTGCGTTCACTTTTCACCTCTGGAAATTGACATTCAGGCTATTTTTGGGGTCCACCATCCACTTCGTAGTGACAATGTAATTGTAAATTCTGAATCATATCATCGAGCCAGGAGTCAGGCAGAAAAGAAGAGTGACTGTGTTGGACACAGATGCGTTTAGAGTTAAGATGAATGCTTATGTGGTCGAAGGAAACATGAAGGGCATGGCGAACACTTATAAGAAGAGAAGGGTCAGTAACGCTCCTGGACACTGGATCGATTCTACCTTTCAGCCCAGTAATACAATTGGGTTTTATTAAACCTCAATCTTACGCTACTTATTTATTTAGCTACTTAGTTTGGTCGCTTATCTTTCTCTTTCCCCTGCATTAAATCACCAAACGACTCAACGTGCATTTTTAAGAAACCTCTTCAGTGGAATCAGACAACTCTGTTGTCATATTTTCCTGTAGCTTGCAGAAAGAAGAAACCGCTTTCAATAACGGGTCTAAAGGAACGGTATGATGCTTTACCCACTTTCACGCATCAACTGCAGGTGTGAAATCGTCCAGAAATGTTCCAGAGACGTGACATGTTAGAAAAAGCAAATGGGCAAAGCACTTTCTCCTCATTCATTGCAGAGAATATCCAACAAACATTACAGAAATATCTGTAAGAATAGGTGAATAGTAGTAATTTGTCTTAAAGTGGATATTTCATGCTTTTTAATGCCTTCCTTTTTACATTGGAAGTATTCAGCTGTTGTACATATAAAGTGTGACTGCATTGTTTCGGTCTGAATTGCTTGTTAATGTTGCCCCACAGCTCCTCTTTTGCTACTGTTCTGAGGTGCGTCTGAGAGAGACGCGTTGTGGTGTGCTGTCTCTTTAAATCTAAAGGATGCACTTCACCCCCCCCCCACCCCTTCCAGGTGCAGCGCGTTTCGCCCCACCCCTTTCAGCCATTGTTGTGGTATGCTACAACAATGGCTGGATTCAGACATGCTGCAGCGGTATAAATAATTGTGTGGGTCGGTACACCCCACCCAACAACCAAACATGTTCACCTGTAGCTTCAGCATCCTTGAGCTTCGACTACAAAACCATGGTGCAAAGATAAAAACGGCGGATTCATGAAATTGTAAGTCCATAATGTTGTTTAGCAGCTCTTCAGCAAACACTGTGGTTAAATGTTAAAAGATTTTATATAGGGAATAGAAAAATTGCTTGAAAAATATGATCCGAACAGAATACAAATCTACACAGCACCCGGACAGACCATATTGGAATTTTCGGCACTCCTTAGAGACTCCAAGTACACAGCAAAATGTATTTTATAGCTAAGAAAATTGGATTTTCACAACATGTCCCCTTTAACTTCAGTGCATGAAATCATTTCTTTTGGCTGATTTACTCATAACTCTTATTTTATTAGAAATTTGTTCAACACAGACTAGCACATGGTTGTGAAGGGGAAAGATGACGGTGCATGGTTTTGATTTGAAAAGTTTGGTATTTGGTTCCCTTGAATCTAAACCTTATGGAAACTGTCATGATTTAGGGTTTTGTTGGTTTGTTTTGGACTTTTCTTGGATCAGCCTTCACCTCTCAGCCACTATCCAATCAGCTCAGTCTCCTTCCAGCCAACACCTTGCTCTTAATCAGACCCACCTGCTGCACTAATTAGTCAACTCTGCTCACCTGCCTACATATACCTGCCTCAGCCAACTCATCCCTGCCAGAACGTCTCTTCTCATCTGATCTCATATCGTGTGATGTGCTTTGACTCAACCAGTTCCTGTGTGCTCAGCTAGCTGGACTCTTCTGTTCGCTTCTCTGAAGGAAGTTGCCTGTATCTGCACAATCAGCATGTTTCCCCGAGTTCCAGCCGCTTGCTCTGCCCGTTCTGGTGGTTCCCCGGTCCACATCGCCTGTTCTGGTCTGTCATTATCTGCATCTTCTGGTCCAATGCTCCTCCCTGCCTGCCTGCACCATCAGCCATTAAATCATCTGTCAAGTCTGGTTTTGCTTGCCTGCCTCACCGGCCACTATTCCTCCCTCACAATACACCTTTAAAAAAAAAAATGTACCTCTGTGTCCGGCTAAATATCGGGTTCACCAGCATTATCCATTACAAGAAACACCTTTTCCTGCAATTACAGCTGCAGGTTTTTTCCCCCCCAGTTTTGTACATTTAGAGACAGACATTTATGCCCATTCTTATTTAATAAGAATCTCAAATTCAGTGAGGTGGGATAGGAAAAAAATTGGACAACAAAAATGCACAAGTTTTGCAACAGATTCTCAATTGAATTTTAATCTGGACTTTGACTGGTCCATTTAAACAAATGGACATGCTTTGATCCAAACCCTCCATGCGTAGGTTTTTTTCTTGGATTTCCTTGTATTTAGCTCCATCCTCCATGTCCCTGCAGAAGAAAAGCCTCCCCACAGCATGATTCTGCCACCACCATGGCTAATTATGGAAATGATATGTTTAGTTGTGTGTAACGGTAGTTTTGTGCCACTAGTGGGTTACATTCAGGCCAAAAAGATAAAATTTGGTCTCATCTGACCAGAGCAAACTCTTTCATGTATTTATTCCAGAATGGTGGAGTGCAGGCCTGAAAGCTGTTGTGTCATCCAATATTGCTACCTGAGCTGTGAACGTCTGCAGGTCCTTCAGAGTTACAGTGGGTGTCTGGACTGCTTCTATGGATAATGCTCTCCTTTCCTGGCCGGTCAGCTTCAGCGGATGCCCGCGTCTTGGTCGGTTTACAACTATGTCATTGCCTTTTAATATTCAACTGATAGATAGAACAGCACTCTGCGTGATTTCACAGCTTGAGACTTTGGTTTCTTTGACCGGATCCTGCTTTAAACCTCTCCATGTTGGAATCCATAAAACGTATAAAGCTGAAACAGCCCACTCCTGCTTCTAATCTTAAAGGCTGTTTACAATTAGCAGGAAGTTCACTAGAGCATTGCTTTTGAACTCAAACATGGGAACAGTCAATTTCCCAGCAAGAAAATCCATTGGAATGCACGCTAAGCTGGGTTTTCTACTTTGAAAATCATTGGAACCTCAAGAGAAATGACCTAAAATCCGACATGGCTGCCCCGTGGATAAAAAGTAGTGATAGCTTCGGTAATACATTTCTGGCCGGCTACACTTCAGCGAATAACTCACTCACACAGTATTTGCAGACAAAGTTGCTGTCTGTTTTTGTTCCAAGAGAATTTTTTTAATCTTTTTTTCCCATCAGAAAGAAACGACCAAAAAAAAAATAGCATTCTACTGAAAGAGCATTGTGCAATAACAGCCCACTCCAAAAACTAAATCTATCAGCAAAAAAGAAAAAGAACACCCACCAATCTCTCAAGACTATTAGCAATGAGCTCGGAAAAACAAAGTGTTCTCAGTGACCAATACCCGCAGTCTGACTTTAGACTCCTGTCCTCCTGCCTCAAGGAAAATCAGCATCTCAGTCAAAAAAATCTTAGCACACAATTGAGAGCAGTGTTACACAAAAAATAGTCATATTCAATGAAACAAAATATTACTGAGAAGTTCATTTATTTCAGTAACGCAATCATTAAATGAAACATTATACGGGTTATGCAGAGATGTACAACTGACCACAAATGTTCTCTGACAAAATTCTGATTAAATTACACACCGGTGGGCTATGTAAAAAGACAAGGTGACTTCTGCAGGAACTTATGGATGCCACAACTTTCAGGTTGTCATGTGGAAATATATGCATCCTCTCCATTTTCATAGACCGCTGTCATGTTTTGTGTGGAAACTCATTTTAAAAATCCCATCGGTATAAACAACCTGTCATGGTTGCAGTAAAGGAAGACCCAAGCACAGAGCGTGATGATGAACCAAGAAACTGACAAACTGCGTTAGCACAGGCGCTGACGATGAGAACCAGAGTGGCACAAGCCATGAATCCATACAGGAAACCAGCGGAAAGCGAAGAATCCCGGGAGTTTAAATACAGAAAAAGGTGAGGAGGAAAGTGAGGCAGAGCACAGGTGAAAGAAATCAGATGAGAGATGAGCAGCTGGGAACAATGAGGCCAGAGAGCCGAGGGAGACGGGAACCAAATCTAACAGAATACAAAACTAAATGATCCGAGCTTGAACTGAAAACAGAATCCACTAACTAATCCACAAAGAATCAACTAAAATGACAGCGCTGGAGAATATAAACGAATGCTTAAGGATAATTAATAAAAGAAATAAAGACCCAGGAAACTAAAGAACCAGTCAGATTACACCCAGGATGGAAAACAAACACCTGGAGAACGTGGCACAACCTTTCTAACCATCACTGCCCACAACAAGCACAACAGGTCTTTATCATCTCCTTTGTTCTGTTTTATATTTTTTCATTCTTGTAAGTAGTCTATTTCTGTTTTTCTTGAATAAATATACATAAACGTTTTGAACATTTTTTAATCACCATACTCTTCTTTAATTTCTTAATTATGCCAGTATGCTGGAGTATACTGCACAGTATTTTTTTTCTCACGTTGTAAATTGTTTTCTTTCCTGCTGGTACACCTGACTTTACAACCACAAAGTTCAAATATTGATAGAACAGAAAAAAAAAAAAACAGAAAGACCCTGACCGTCCAGTAACAAGGAATGTGTGACAAAGAGAAAACAGAACCTGAACTTTTGACAGGCACAGTACAATCTTTGTTAGCGTGGTCAAATGAGTCAGTTGCGGACACTCTGTGCCATTTGTTCTTTTGGTAACTGGTTGAATGAGGCACTACCCTCCAGCGAGGCATTGTTAAGAAGACCTCCTGCTTCTTGACATCCGCTGACCCAGTCACAGTTTGAGTGGCTCAGATCCTTCCTCTGAACATTTTTTCACATCAACCTTTAGAGCTGATTATTCCCTTGCTGCTGAATTGTTCTGCCACTTGATCATTTCTGCTGCAGAAGGACAATGAATGGTCAGCTCAGCCACTTCTGGTGGAGTTTACCACAAAACCCTTTTTTTTATTTTATTTTATTTTTATATGTTACTGACATTGTAGTTTCAAATATTCCCAGAACGATTCCTACCGCTAATCTAATCCATCTCCTCACCTCTGAAAAGGTTTACTGCAACGAATGGGACGGCCGCCACACAAGACATTCGATCCGCTGTTTCTATGAAGGTATTGATTCTCACCTGAGGGAACAGTACAGTCAGCCGAGATTAAAAAGGGCTTCCCTTGTGTAACTAAGCAGGATGTGCTGCGACCAAAAGTCACATTTTACGAGAAGAGCATCAGGGTGAGCTCTGTGTCAGATTTGATCTGTACCACAGAAGGTTGTTTGTCATCCCGCTCTACCTGAGGCACTGTGGCATTTGTTCTTGGCTCGGGTTATTTAAAGCCCCAAGGGACATAAAGAACTGTGTTGCTGTGATGATGTCAAAGATCACTTCAACTTTGGTTCAGTAGGAGGCTGTAATACTGCAGGGAAGACGTTGTCACAGTTAAAGGCATGACACCAGAACTGGAGGATGACGATGCAGTTTCTAAGATGTTAGAGGACTTAAAAGGATCCAAAACAACAGGATGAAGTGAAAAATAATCCCTTCTTCGTGGATCTTTATCTGAAGAGAAAACCAAGTCAAAAATGTTGGAAAACGAAATCAAGATTCTATGTTTGGGGTTGTAGGTCTCCCCTAGATCTTCAAAATACTGAAAGAAACCCCCCTGGCCTGGGTAATATTACAAATATGCAGCATCTTTATTTTTTCATGTCCTCCAAGTTCATTTTCAAATCTTACCATCTACCTTAAAAACAGAACTTCAAGAGTCTAGCATTTTGTTCCTCCTGTAATAGCACACGTTTAGCACTTTTTGATTAAGCAGTGACAGGCCTTATTGTGTGCTTACAGGAGCAAATTCCCGTGAAACAAAAATAAAGGAAGATGCTAAACTCAAATAAAGGGTTATTTTGGGGTTAAATTACTAAAATTTAATTGGACTAGATATTTTTTTTAAATTAACAGATATTCTTTAAAATGGAGTTCGAGATTCATGAGCCTTTTATTGTCTTAGGGGGAAAGAAAACATGAATTCTAATGAGTTTTAATGAAATTGTTCTTAAAGGTGGAACCAGTACCAATAGTACTTGACCTAACGTGAAGAAAAGATTCAGACAGTATTAAAAATTATTTTACAGAAACAGTTAAGAACCATATTGCTAGCCTGAACTATCGAGTTACGATTCTCCTTTGAGAATGGCAACATGCTTGTTTGCAGCAGCCTCTCTAGATCCAGTGCGTCTTTTTTTTTTTTGTTTCCTTATGCTGATGGAAAGATTCCTTTCCCCCTCCTTTTCGATAGAAATAAGGAGGGCCTTCAATGATTTAAGGAGGACAGTACACATCTCGTTGTAGAAGAAGGTGTGAGGGTTGGATCACCTCGATAAACTACCTGCTGCTTCAAGACACGAGGAATAAAGGGGGGCCTTGGAGAAGGAACCGGGCTGGACATTGCAAAGAAACAACTACAACACTGCCTTTTCCTGCCAATGTTTTCACTTTGATGACAGGATAGATTAGTTATAGCTTCATGCCAACGCACGATGTTCACCTGCATGTAAGTGACAGTTGTGTTTTGGTTTTTGACCGTCTCCATAGCAGCACGTCTGAATCCAGTCGGCCGTACTAGTTGGCTGGCAGCTGACATACTTTCGTCCATGCGACAGAGTGGGAGGTCTGCTGCAAGATATCCTGATACTGTGGCGGATGTCTAAATTAAAGCCTGGAGCAGCAATAGAGGTACAAATTAGCCAGTAAAGCGTTTGGCTATAACAGAGACATTTTTGCTGGATGTCAGGAGAATGTGACAGCTGGTGTTTCTCTCCAAAGGGCTGTTCAGAAGGAAGACTCGTGCATGTTCTCTGAATAAGGTCAAGAAAGCCGGAGCAGGTTTATTTGTACAAGATAATTCATGCACAAGACTATCCATAGTGTTTTACATTAAACCTGAGGAAGGACACACAAATAACACATAAAAACCTTTGGGTTTGCTTCAAAAGAGAGCTCAATAGGTCAAACACTTAAAAGCATTGCATGAAAAGAAACAAATGCAAAATTGTAATAGTAATCTTGAGTCTCGTGCTTCACTCACTCATCAGCGATCCTGCAAACATGTCACCAGGTTCTTTAAACAAAAGTCTTATCAAACAGTAATGTTTTCCTTTCTGAAACCAAACGGTTTCTGCACATCACAGGTTTTTAAAGCGATAATGGAGAAGCAATTCTGGGCCAGGATCCTTCAGAGCTTTACAGAACAACAGGAACATTGCATGAAACACATAAATCTATCATTTTGAACACAGGAAGCCAGTGCAGCGATTGGAAAACCGGTGCATCATGACCCCTTTTCCTGGTGTTGGCCAGGACTGTGGCAGATTTGAATTTATTTTCACCATCAAAAACAATTTTACAATAATCTAACATAACAGAAAAACATGCTCTAGATTTTCTTTGGCCTGTTTTGAAAAGAACAAGTTGGCAAGTTTTAAAAAAACGTTGATAAGCCACTATTAATTCACTATTTACTAAATTAGTTTACTAACTTGAGGCTTTGCAACATCTTACAAAGCCGTTTATTTTGAGAATTTATATATATTTATTTCTCATGCTCAGAATTCAATTACTCCTGAGCTGAAGCTGTAATTAGCTAATACCTATGGGCACCATTTCCAGCCTCAATGTGCCTTAAAAAGGCCTTCTGACTGCACCATGCCAGTTTTAATTCCTTTCTAATTGACAGTTATATAATGTCTGTTTCTTTCTTTCTGCTCTCTTGAAAATTATTGTGAAGCTCCATTTAAACAACGAAAGTAATTCGCGCACCAAAACTGACAACGGACTACAAATCACACAATCCAGGGCTCCCCAGCCAGGGTAAAACACACTTAAGTGGAGCTGGGGCAGGAGGGAAAAATTCATTAATAATGGGGCGAAGTACTTTGATGCGCGTTGCCATTCGGGCAAAAGGTTATTAACAATTTTCCCACAAGAACTGCTTGCGCAAAATGCCTTATGTAACAGAGACCTCTCTCTGAATCCAAATATGGTCATTGCTGATTTGTACTGTACAAATGGGCACAGCATGGACGCTAAAAGTGTTAATACCGTTTTCTAAGTAAACAAAATGATCTCTTAGCGGTCAAGTGATTTACTTTATAAATTTGCTAAAAATGCTCGGGAGAAGTGGTCTGTTTTTGAACTCCAAAAACGTCTCTGGTCACAGTTTCTTGTGCTGACCCAAGACGTCACTTTTCAATTAAATGCAAGTGCTGGACACACCGTCGAACATGCAATTTCATGTCCGAGGGATGTCAAGCTTTCAAAAGAATTGCCTCGCCCATTCTCTCTGCCAAAACAACGGCCTTTCAAAGAACAATCACAAAGTGAGTGACAGTGGCACTGATTGCACCGGGGGAAGACGCACAGCATCCATTCTGCGTCGCAGCATGTCAAGACGGTTTTTCATTAAAATCCAGCCCCTCTAATAATTTCCACCCATCCTGTATTTGCATTCCTGCCTCAATCTAAAAGCTCACAGAAGCGTCGTCTCGAGGGACTTGATACCCGTGCCTCTGCTTCGAGCAAACACCCACGGAGCTGTTGTTGTTGGTGGCAAATCATTTCGCCGCTCTGCCTCTCAGACAAACGGCTATTACTGCTCTCTCCAACAGCCTCCACTTAAAACAGGAGTGTGTGGGGACAGTGTGAAGAAGCAGTTAACAATCTGTCGCACAAGGAGAGGAGGTGCAAGAAATGGGCTTTAAAATAGTACAAGGTGTCAGCAGCAGAAGGATGCGAACGGGACTTATATCGTGACGGCGTTTCATTTGATCTTTACGAGACAATTATGGTAAAGGAGCCCCAGTAAAGATGCAGACAACAGTGCATGCAGGTGGTTAGTTTTATTGCTTCGAGCCAACAACCTCAGACGCAGTCTCTGCAGAAATAATCTATACAAGTATTATAATGCTGTGGAAGGCAAAACTAATGACCAAAATCCTAATATCATGCAACTTTTTTAGGGCATAAAAGATGTTTAGAAACAAGCGAATATCCCAGTCTTTCGTTGTAGGAATGAAAGCCTCTGTCTGAGTTTATTGGCATGTAGTATTACTAATTACAGTGAACTACAGTACATTAGAACCATGGTTCTTAAATTCCTATACGTGCTTAACCAGTGGTGCTTGATCGTTCTTCAATAGAACTGCAAAGAAACGTTGTTATGAACTAACTAGATGTTGAACCCCAAACTGTATAGATGACCTTTGAAGAAAAGCTAAAGATCGTCTATAGAGATAGGTCAAAGATAACCAAATTATGATCTTGGGTGCAAATGGTTGCTACTTAAAAGTATAGAACTTATAACTCTTGTGGAGACTTCAGTGGGTTACCCTGAATCGGGAACAAGAACTTGACTACTTTTTACAGTAATGTGAGTAGTGCCTGTGAAGTCTCTATAAAATCTGCTGGCAACAAAAGATGCGAAACAGTGAGGATATTTATTTCAAGTTACTGTATTTCAAATCTCTTTTTAGCTGATATGGGAGAGAGACCGCAGGAATTAGAAGTGAACAACGAAAGGCAGCCGTATTGGCTTTTGCACGCCTGCGTCTGTTCCGGCATGTCTTGGAAACATCTAACACATGCAGGACAGCGGATCCTCACAACCGCCGTCGGGGCGCCAGTGTCTTTAAAAAACCAAGAAAGAATAGTAAGAACATGCAAACTCTACACAGCAAGTCCTCAGCTGGCATTGAAACCCACGGTCCTGCTACTGGAAGCCACCAGTGCTAACCTCTGATCTACCATGCAGCACAAAATGAATAAGAACAACAACTTCATACTGTTTATTATGAATTGTATTGAGAAACAACTGAATCTGGATAGCAAAATTCAAACACCTACCCACTTAATGCACTCATATTAAATGTTGTCATCAGTTTTGGCTTTATGGAAAATTTAAACACTCACCTGTGATAGCTGCTTACCAGATTATAAGATAACGTTATCTTAAGTGAACAATCCTACAGTACAGTAATCCAACCTGTGGAGCCCGGCTCTCCAGTGGTGCGTTTACACAGAATGTGAACAAGGCGAATGGAGCGAGTGGTTAGTGTTGCGCCGATGCCATTTTTTGGCTCCGATACCGATACCCGATACCTGGCTGTGCAGTATCGGCCGATACCGATACCATACCGATACCATTATTTTGAAATTTATGTGTGTGTGTATATATGAAGAACAGCATACTACTTGGATTTAAAATAATTGCTATCATGGCTTTGTCAAGCTGCTACCTTATTAAAGCAGGAAAAAAGACTAATACAAAGTGAATCCAGTAGAATTAGTGAGTGTTGGGAGAGAGAAGGCTGCGTTCAAGTGACATACAAACATCAAAATGGTATCTGTGACCTATTTGTTGGTACTCGCCGATACCGATACCACCATTTCAGTGCGGTATCGGCACCCCGGACGATACTGGTATCGGTATCGGTGCAACACTAGTTTAAATGTTAATATAAAGGCGTGGTCAGGAGTGAATTAATGGTCGGCGTTGCGAATGACGTGTTTTGAGCGAAGCGAATGGCTCAAATTTGGAAAATAGAGTGAAGAGAAACAGCAAATAGAAACGATGGACGCGCGACTAGAGTGAAGCAAAATTTCCCTCGAGTTCAACAATCTGGACTTTTCTGTTAAATCGCGTCACTTCAAGGGTCCTCCTCATCCATTTATATAAGCCCAAAAATGTTTTTTTTTATATGTTACATATTTAGACAGTTACAATTTGGCTATATTTCTATAGAGCAGGGATAAACAGACAGGCCCTCTGGAGTGAGGAGAGAGGGCATGTAGTTGGTGTGCCAGAGGGTGATCTATCCCCCAACATAGGGCAGCAGGGAAGTGATCGTCATCCAGACCCAGCTCTTGGAGGAGGTGGTGGTAATCGCCGTACCGGGTGCATCTCTGCAGGATCTGGTAGACCTAGGGCATGGTTTGGTGTGAACGTACTTAAGGGTGGAACTACAGGTCTCTGGGGTGTGCAAGCCTTAAACGCCAAACTGGCAAGATGTTTTGCACATAGACAATTTTAGGATGATTTAAAATCATAAATATAACTACACTGTAATATCAGTCACATTTATCATTAAAACCCTGTTCCTTTATGGACATAAATCACTATTTACGCTCAGTCCAACATGCAGCTGCAGCATCCTTCATCAAACATTATGCAATAGTGCCTGTATCTATCTGTCTTCACTAGTGTGGAGACAGATAGATACAGGCACATGCTCAGATGGACCCCTGGTGGTGCTCAAGCACCCGCCCTTTTCCCCTGGATAAGAAAAACACCCTTTCTGTTGGAAGCAAAGGTTTTCTCCATTTATCAATATCTAAAAACGATGCACTCTGTCATCAATTCCCCCAAGGTGTTATGAAATCGGAGGAGAATTTATTCGAGTTGTTATGGGAATTCTGCCCCGACCTGATCCACAGCGTGGACAAGCCCCCGCCCTGCCCATCCCTCATTCCCTTATCCCTCATGCAGTGTTTCATCCAGCAGTATCAGACAGAGAGGTAATGACAGTGTTTGTGCAATCCGTAAGCACAAAACTTAACATTATATCACCACCGAAAACATTACGTGGCTATTGGCACAACTTTTCCTTTAAAAAAGGAAAAAGGTTGGGGGTGTAAGGCGTCTAGGAGTCACAACCGCTGGAAATATTTGCCTTTTCATACAATGGGACATGAAATATGACAGTGGTCTGCAATTAGCAGACTCCAGTCCAGATAGGGGAGACTTTAATCCTAACTGCGAGGAAGTGTGTAAAACCTTTTTTTTCCCTACTGCTAGTCGCAGGTGGTTTTTGAACAGGCACTGCAAGGACAGCAAAAAATGCATGGGACCTGTACCAAAAGCGGAGTAAAGTAACTAGACAAATGTCCGAAGCTCAGTGATTGGAGGCTGGGCATGTTAATAGACAAATGTGTCTTCTTAAATGTAAAGTTGTACTATTCTGTGAAATGTTTGCAAATATTTTAAAGTCACCGATGATTAACTTTTTAAGTTAAAGTGGGTTTCTGATTTAAAATGTGGATTAACTTTTTAAGTTAAAGTGGGTTTCTGATTTAAAACGTAAGGTTTGTAGGTTTGAAGTTGCCCTACATGACAGTCCAGTGAGGTGTAGTGATACTGATAATGGTATATTATTAGTTTAATACTTCCTGAACACTCCTGCTCCCATTACCTCTGTAGAGAGCCTCGCCTCCTTTGTAAATAGCTGTATTTTATATGATTTATTTAGTTTATTCAGAGCAGAGTCTTGAGGAGTCTTAAGTTACAATATTTTTCGATGATTATTTAATATACTATTTGTTTATTTAAATGTATGCACAATATGGACTTTTTCTTTCTGCTTTTGCCTGTTATTCATTTATTTATTCCATTTGGTTATTTGAGTTGCCTAACTTGATTAGAGGTGTTTTGATTGGGTTAACCAAAAGTATAAAATAAAATAGTTGAATACATATATCCTACAGCGTTTTTCATTTTAGGAATAATTTTTGTCAACGAGTGCCCTTATTTTGCCTTGAGCACCATGCCTCCCAAAAATGTATGTGCATGTGCCTGGATAGAAATGTAGATAGTCAGTTATAGATAAATCGTTAAACAGAAAGGTAAAGATAGGGAAGCATCATATGAGTTAAAGTGACTAGAAAGGGTTGGCCGATGAATTGATGCAGAATTTGAGAGAAATATCCAGGAGGAGGATGTAAAATAAGTTTTGGGTTGTCAAAGAACAAGGTGACTGGCTCAGCCGGATCCAGTCAGATTATTCTCTCACACAGCCCTACACGCAGCTGCATCCTCATATCGGATCCTTAAACAGAGGGATGAAACATCAAGGTGGGTGTTAGTTTTCAGAAAAAGAAAATGTTTGGGCCACATCACAACTTTGTATAAAATTTAGCCTTAACTTAGGCACTCACACATGTATGAACACACACCTATGCTTAGTGTGAAGGAAAGTCATTTAAACAGCCCACTGACTTAGATTTAGTTCAAACCAGTCTGTTCAAAATGGAAGTCTAATGAGGAAAATAAAAGAATAACGAGGCTTCTTCTGGTCTTGGTCAAAATGTTTGATTAAAAGGACCAAAGCTGTGCTTTTAAAGTGTATTTAGTCTAAGAGGTTGATTAGGGGGAAGATAACGTATACAGCTGACAAAATATGGTTTAATTCACTGCTGTAGCTACACTAAGTAGTACCTATGTAAATATTACATTAGCTGGATGATGAAGCGCCTTCTCATTCGGGATATTTTAAGTTAATGTCCCCCTTTTTCCCCCCCTGACGTCTTCACTGATACCTCTCTGGTCTTCAGGTGGGGTGAACGGCACCATGCTCAGCCTGCAAATTTCAGGCAACTCCATTTCCTCATTGGCCCCACCGTGTTCTGGCGCACGCGCAACGAGCGGCTGCGCCGCGCGTGTTCACGGCGGGCGCGCGCGCGCGCCGGTGCCTCGCAGAAGTTATTATGTAAGATGTTCCCAGTCAGTCACATCCCCGCCAGAGTCGGAGGCATGATGAGGGCGCTTTAAGAGAAAGCTCAGCTCCTGTCCGGGATCCTGGCAGGACACACACCTTCTGCTCCTCCGACACAACTCACCTGATGCACAGCAGAGTCCCCAGAGGAGAAGAACGCGGCGGTAAGACAACACAGCTAATTTGGCCGATAATAATAAAAAAATATTATAAATGAACATTTTACCATTGGTTTAAATGGGCTTTAATCTGTTTATAATAAACACCACCATAAACCTTAGGGCTTTTTTTTTTTTTTTTGTCCCCCGGTGCATATGGAGACTTACCTTTAATTAGACTACTGCCATTAATTTCGGGACCTGTCCTCTCTGTTTTACCTCTGATCATCACAGTCTTCTCCGCACAGCTCTCTAAAAGTGGAGAGCAAGTGGCTCCCGTTCAGCGGCCATCCATCAGGTGAAGTGGAAATAGTGTTGCGTCTCCTCCCTGACTCAGGGGTGTCCCATATCTGCCCCGGAGCTTTAAAAAGGTCCGCCCCACAGCGAGGAGACAACACCGTGGCGTGGATCCAGGAAGACGGGTAGGTCACACGCGCAGCAGCCGAGACTCGCCTCGCTGTCCATCGCCTCTTGTATTTGATGCTTACTTCAAATTAGATTTCTTTGATATAGCCTATATCAAGAAAAAAATCTTTAAAAAAAAATCAAAAACTAAAAAATTAAATTAAATTTTGCTCTTTATTTAACTGTACTGCTAAAAAAAAATTAAAGGGAGCACTTAAACAACACAGTGTAACTCCAAGTCCCTTTATTATTATTATTTTAGCAGTATATTTCCCCCCTGCAGGTTCTATTCCTTTGCGAAAATTACAAGTGCAATCTTCTAAGCTTCAGGTGACTGCTTTTGTAAATTTCCTTGCTTACACTGCTACTCCTGCCAGCAGCAGACACAACACACAGCACTGCATCGCTTTAAATGTCCAAATTCTGCTACAAATATTCAGCATCAAGGCTGCAGCGTGCGAGCGCCAGTCACACAGCCAGAAAATAGGCCAGGTTAAGCTCCAGATTGTTTTCTTTTCTTTCTTTTTTTTTTCCTGTCTCTCGATGGGAGGATTTTAAATGGTACTCTAACTTGTTTTGTGCGCGTACTTCTTTGATGAGGAACACTCAGTCTAATCACCACAAATGAAACAGCACATCCTAATAGGTCATTACAGCTCATAACAGAGACGGCCACAAGCCATTAATGTCCCACCTGTCAACATTTATCATCGTTAAGGAGTCATCTGTTAAATATGATAAATCCTGCAGATATAATTCTGTTTGCATAGCTGTGTTGCAAAACGACTAATACGGGGGAATGGAGCCATGGGCAAATCATATCAGCCTATCAGTAATGATTTTAGTGCTGTGCGTGCACTCTTAGAAATGGGCACGTAAATAAGGATATCTGCGCATAATATTCATATGCTCTCAGCCCTGGTTTGTTGAAACTGTATTTATGTGATGTTTATACTGTGGGTGCCTGTAAAGACCACATGTGCTGCCACACATGGGTGGGATCTGGTGCGACCGGGAACAGCGTTCGTTTCTGGGGAGAAACAAAATAAATGCTCACTATCAAAGGGAAGAAATACAGCAATAGGAAATGATTGTCGGGGAAAGTGCAATGATTATCCCCGTTATTGTGATGGAAATTTTAAATCAGTGGGCTATTATAGCAATGCTGCAAAATCTGGTTCTTTTGTTTTGCTTTGCTTTCTTGATGATCTCCCATGAGTGCATCAGTTATTCTTATAGTCTGCACTCAAGCAGAGAGAAAATCTGTGTTCCCCTCTCGCGGCCTCACATCTGCATACAAACCTTGTTCATTTCCATCATATATGTCCCATTATTCTAATAGTAAATCCATTGCCTCTCTGCACAAAATGACGTTTGTCTCTAAAATACATAGCAGCAGCTAGGCATGGGCCGGTATGAGATCCTCACAGTATGATAACCTTGAGTAAAAATAGCAGGGTTTCTTGGTACTCAGACTAAATGTATCTCATGATCCAATTGCTTTTATCTAAAATATGTATTCCTGCTGCTACGATATGTCACATTGACTAGTACAATTATAATAAAGTTATCCATCCATCCGTTGTTAATACAAAATGTAATTAATTTGCTGTATAAACCTTAGTAAAAATGTAAAAACCTGTTAAATTTAGCAGTAGTTCTCAAGTGCCTATTGTACTGAATTATATCCATTTCACCTGTACGGCTGTTTATGAAGGAAGGGAAAAAAAAAAAACATTACGACTTGCCTGTTGTTGTCCTTAGAGATGCTGCGATCCATCAGCTAAAAGATTAGAACCAATTTTCTTACAATTGGCTCTGATTGGTGACCAGCAAGCCGAATGTGGAAAAACAGATTTTCTTCCAATCCTATTCAATTGATGCGTTCACCATTTTTAGTACATACATGTATGAGTAAACATTATGTTCTGAGATGCACTTTTTTACAGGACTTGGTAAAAATCAAATAGTGGTTAGGGACAATTGTTTTGATGCATAAATAGAGTAATTATCTTATTTTTAGTTGTATTAAGAATAGAGGTGCACAATAATTTGAATTTCAACCCTGTATGTGCAATATTACAATGGCAAAAAAAAAACTGCATGGGTGCAATGTTGGTTCCCTATTATATTGGTGCAATCTATCAAAGCTAATCTTGCTGATAATATATTTGGCCAGCTGGATGGACTTTCCATGTCTTCTGTGTCCACAACAGCTTTAGTGACCAATATGCTGAGGTCAAGGAGAATAGTGAGGACTTTATGACGATGGAGAAGAAAAGACTGTTACTGTTTCCACTGTGTTTTTGTTTCCGCTACATAACATTTTATTTTAGTTTTTAGTGACCAGAAATATTTCCAAACGTCCAAAATATGTCATTGTTATAAGCAAGGGAAAAGTGTCACAGCCTTCTTTCAGCCAGCTGATCGACAGTGAGCAGCAGGAGGCGGGGGAGGGGCAGCGCTGTGTCACGTTTTGCTTCATAAGAACAGAGAAAACTTCAATCACTTTCTTCTTCACCTCATTAAAAGCACTTTAAACTGTAGGAACATTATGACGGGATATTTCAGAGGTTCTGAAAAAAAAACAAAAAACAAAAAAAAACAGTGTGGGTTGATTCAGGTAAACAGCCCCATGCAGAGCAGCAACAACAACAGAAAAAAAAAATGTTAGAAGGCATTAAAACCCGACCCGAACCAGCAGAATCACATGTGCTCATTTGATACAGCTGCAGTCACTGCATTTTTGCTCCTCTGAGAAACTTAGTCTCAAATGTGTTTCAAATAAACTGATTTCTCCTTTTTTTTTAGGCCACAAAGAAGACGAACACGAGCCTGAAACTATGGATCATGAGACGCTGAAATGCGCAAATAAAATTAGCGAAGCTATAACAGCAAGTTCGACAAAGTGAATCCATTTAGTCGCCTTTCTCTGACGGGAGCCGAGAGACGCGGCGCGATGGAGCTGGAGCACAGCACCAACTACAACCACGCCCTGTGGAAAGAGATACCGTGGGAGTCGACTGAGGACTGCTCGCTCTCAGTGGGCGGCACCACCTTCCTTATCATTGCTTACAGCACAGTGATGGCCGTGGGCCTCATTGGGAACTCCTGCCTGGTGTTTGTCATCATGCGGCACAAGGAGATGCAAAACGTCACCAACATCTTCATCGTCAACCTGTCCTGCTCTGACATTCTCATGTGCATCATATGCCTGCCGGTCACCATCATCTACACGCTGATGGACCAGTGGATCCTCGGAGATACCATGTGCAAGCTCACGCCCTTCATCCAGTGCATTTCTGTCACTGTCTCCATCTTCTCCCTCGTCCTCATCGCCATGGAGCGCTACCAGCTCATCGTCCATCCCACCGGCTGGAAACCGCTGGTGAGCCAGTCCTACGTGGCGGTGGCGCTCACCTGGACCGTGGCCTGTCTGATCTCGGTGCCTTTCCTGAAGTACAGCGTACTCACCCTGCCTTTCCAGAACCTCAGCCTCCCCATCCCTGTCAGCGACCACCTCATCTGCATGGAGCTGTGGCCCTCCGTTCAGAAGCGCCGCGCGTACACCACCTCCCTGCTCGTCTTCCAGTACCTGCTCCCTCTCACGCTCGTCCTGGTCTGCTACCTGCACATCTACCTGCGCCTGAGACGGAGGAAGGACATGGTGGAGCGCGGCAGGAACACCACTCACAAGAAGAACAAAGGCTCCACGAGGATCAACGCCATGCTGATCTCCATCGTGGTGGCGTTCGCCCTCTCCTGGCTCCCCCTCAACGTCTTCAACACGGTGTTCGACTGGAACCACGAGGCCATCCCGTCCTGCGGACATGACATCATCTTCTCCTTCTGCCACCTCGCGGCGATGGTCTCCACTTGCGTCAACCCGATCATCTACGGGTTCCTCAACAGCAACTTCCAGAAGCAGCTCAAGTCCACTGTGTTGCGCTGTCGCTGTTGGGGGGCGGTGGACAGGTATGAAATCGTGCCCCTCTCCACCGTCAGCACAGAGGTAACCAAAGGGTCTGTCTTCAGTAATGGATCTATCACCAATAACTCATAAGTCACGCTCCAAGAACAGGACATAGATTTAGTAGGAAGAGGGCACCTTACCCCAAACTGTGCCATCCTTTGGAGCTTTTGTGCTTTCTCTTTTTTGACTCTTTGAAAAGTAAAAAAAAAATCTATAAGGGACTGAAAAGCAAAATTGTGGACAGTTCATTGGTCTGGCACAGTTTTCCGGATACAGAGAGGGTTCCCGCTAAAGAGGAAGTAGATGACAAATGGTGCAAAGGTTGGTGCAAGTTGAACTGCTGCCGGACACTTAACATGGGCATACGGTGTACGGACCCTACAGGTGAATAGACAGCCTTTAAACTCTTAAACATGTTTTCTCTGTAAAAGCCTCGACATCTATTCTGAAGTCCGGAGTCACCAGAGGACGTCCGATCTTTAAACGGCTGTAAATGTGCGCAAACGACCATCGAGTACTGGAGAAAACGAAGCACATGTACCTTTCAGTCCAGTTACCTTATGTTAAATGGGACTGATGAAAAATATCAAGGGGATTGTAAACGGCGGCGTGTTAATGATTATCATCTGAGAAGCTTATCACCTAGCTGAAGGGTCAGTATTAGTGCTTTAGATGTGGCTCATTCAGTCCATATAGTGGCACCATCTTAATGCTTTTATTATTATCTAAAATCACCACCAGTGCTGTAACAGTGGTTCTCAGACAACCTCGGCTGGAGCGGTAAACGTCCCGCGCTGTCAGCCAGGCTCTAGACCCCAGCCTGTATATATATATATGTGTATGTGTGTGTGTGGGGGGGGAGGGGGGGATAGCATCTGCCATAAAATGTGCCATACAGAAATCGTATATCAGCTGCAATAAAACAAAATAAAAGTGACAGTAAAGGACTCTGTCAGAGCAGGTCTCCTCTGCTGTATATGTGTCACATGACAGAGTTATAGTTTATGGCGTGGTCTAAAGTAAAGAGCACTTTGTAGCCTAGCAAATATCTCTCGGTGACCTGTTGTTAGACACTTTGTGCATTTTTAATTGCATTAAATCGTATACGTTATCTTCTTTGATAAAAAAAAAAAAACCTGTGTTGTAATATTTGGGTTAGAACTATGTTACATTGAAACAATAAAATCCATTACACCGTGTTTTAACCGGATACTAGCAATTTTGCACCCTTGGTTATGAATTCAAAATAATAATAATAATAATAAAAAATGTCTGGGCCTACAATCTAAACTGTGTTATTAAAGTTGTACCCTAATTTACAGTGTCTTTTTTTTTTTTTTTTTTTTTACATTTCGTCCTGTTACAGTCACAAACTTCAAGGTATTATATTTGGATTTGGATTTTTTGAGAGAAGATAGTGCTTAGTTGTGAGGGGATACATGAGCTCAAGCTTAAATTGGATGGATGGTGCCTGTAAACAACAAGTTTCTACTTTCCAAAAGATTCTCAATTGAGTCTAGGTTTACACTTTGACTGGGCCATTCTAACACAGGGATATGCCTAAATCTGAGCCATAGCGTTGTAGCTCTGTCTGCGTTATCAGGGTCTACTGGAAGGTGAACCTACACCCCAGTTTTAAATCTTTTGCAGGTCCTAACAGATGTCCTGTGTTCAGCCCCGTTCATCTTCCCATTGACCCTAACCGGCTTCTGTGGGAATTGCATGTTTAGATTGTGCAGTTTTACTTTTCTGCCACAGGATTTTGCATTCAGTCCAAAACGGGCAGCTTTGGTGTCATCTGACCAGAGCACCTTCTTCCACGTGTTTCCTGAGTTGTCTACATGGCCTGTGTCACACTACATTATATGGCTTTCTCTCAACAGTGGCTCTCCTCTTGCCACTCTGTAAAGGCCAGATTTGTGGCATGCACGACTAAAGGCCTGTAAGTACGCCAGAAAAACAAAGAAATGTGTTCTTTTTCCCAAAGCTGCAAGAACAAAGTGACATTGTGTGATCTTTCAGCACTGCTTCGGGAGTTCCCTTGTTCTCGACTCAGAACGTTTCTCTTATGCGGCATCCGACAAATATTGAATGATTGATCAGATATGTGTTTTCTATAATCCACTGACCTAGAAAATGCTGCAGTGGATCCTGTAGTTGGGTTTTTGTGAAATATGAAATGTCCTGACCATATTTTTCTGTTCCCGTGGGTTATGTGTAAGCCTTTCTAGTTACCCTGTTAACATATTCTTCCACCCGAGCCGTGGGTCTCTACAGCTCCACCAAGGAGGCCGCGGCCTTCTTGACTGCTTCACTGATAAGTCCCTGCTAAGCCTGTTTATTTTGTGGTTTTTCACACAGTTTTCTTTTTTGGATGATGAATTGAACAATGCTCAGTCCAAAGCTTGGGATATTGTTTTTAACGCAGCCGAACCCCAAACCTCCCCACAACACCACCCCTCGCCTGTCTGCTGCGTTCTTTGGTCTTCTTGATGCTGTTTGTTTACTAATGTTCTCCAGCAAACCTCGGAGGGCGTCCCGGAACAGCTGGATTTATGCTAGCAGTTCTGTTTACTAATGTTTATGAATAAAATCCCTTCTGAAGGCTTTTGTTAGGTTTTTGTTGGCTTTGTCAAAGTAAAGGTGGGGAATAGAACTGCCTGCCAAACCTTTTTGATTTTGATTTTTTTTTTAATTTATTTATCCTTTTCCACCTCACAATTGTGAACAACTATTTTTGGTTTGCTACATAAAATCGGCATAGAATGTACTGAAGCTTGTGAACGTAGTGTGACTAAAGGTGAGAAGATTCAAGGTTTTTTTACTTTCTTTTTAAAAGAAAAATATTTTTGACAACTGATTCAGGTATAGCTGATGGTTTAGGAGAGGACATTGCAGTTAGTACATATGTACAGATGTTAAAAGCCCATTATTTTCATAAAATAAGTATATAAGAATTGCAATTAATTAATTAACAGGTAATTATTAAGATACTGATTGGATAAAAAAAAAAAAAAGATATTTGCAATTTTAAATGCTGAACATATCTAAGTGTGGAGTTTACACACCAACACTTTGAATATTTTAAATAATGTTTAAAACAAGAAAAAATAATTGCATATTACCATCCAGGGACATGACTCAGACATACCGTTAAATTTGGTCACCACCTGAAGAAATGCATGAAGCCTTTTAGATCAATTTAAATTTGGATGGAGGCATTTTAACCGTAAAATTATATAAACAAACAGGGGAAAAACACACATGGTGTGTGTGTAGTGCATGATTTAAATTGACACTGATTAACTGAAAGAGAAAATGGGGCCGGTGCATTTATCCATCATCCTATCAGCTTATGATTGATGTCAAAATGTTACAGCCTAATGCAGACCTCTATGTGTAAAAGATATAGATTATCTTTTTATGATATGAATATTTCAAGATATGTCTGAGGTCACGCTAAGTGTGCTGTCTCCGCTTGCATTATTCAGCAGGATGTCTGGGATGACAAACTTTTCAGGCACGCACGTGGAGTTGGAAACACTAGTGTTCGTTTCAGTGCGATAGATGTTGAACTGCAAAAAGGGGCCGGGGATGAAGATGTAAAAGAGATTAATTGGAACTGATGAAAAATATTATTACAGGAAAATCCCACCCGGACCAATATTTTTTGCTTTTGTGTCACAGCAGAGAAATCAATTTGAGGTGAAACAAAACGGAAATGTTTTAGTTGCCAATTGTGGTTTGCGACGTGTGTGTATTAAAAGGCATAACTGCAGGTTGTTTTCCAAGGAGAGTTTAGTCTGTGGGAGTGCTCTCATAGGTCCTTGTCATCACAATTAACCGTATGCTTCCGCTGTCATGGCCTGGACTGACCTTCAGACTCTAACCTCCTCTGATCCCACATTTCAGCCCTCTCACCTGCCTCTCTTTTATCCAGAGCTCTGCCAAAGTGAAGCAGCACTTCTTCTCTTGTGAAGACCGGAGCACCCTAGATGCCGGAGGTGAGGCCATGCTTCAGCGGCACTTGGCAGAGAGCGGAACTTGAGTTATGCCGTTTTGTGTTTTTTAACCATTGTAGCCAGGCTCGAGGCATTTTACTGCGCTATGAAATGAAGCTCAGCTGGAGAGCAACCCTTAATGAGTCCACCGGGCCAGACTCTCCTCGCCGGTGGAGCAGTTCCAGAAAGATTAGCATCTTGGCTCCCTTGCATTTTAATTTAGAGAGAGATTCTCTTATAAGCAATCTCACCAGATCACAGGAACAACATGAACTCGTTGGCTGAAGATTTGCTCAAGCTGTTGTTTTGAGCATTTAAAGTCTCCTTTTCTTTGCCTGCTTTTCTAATAAAAAAAAAAGTATGTTTCGTTTTTTTCTGCCTTTTATTTGTTTCTTTACTTTCATCTGTAATCATGTAAAACAGTTGCGTGCACATCTGATCCCTGTGAAAACAAACTGTTCTAGCAGACAAAACATCCAGGGGCTCTGAATTAGACTTAACCAACGAGTCAATTAAACAAAATAAGTAAAATCATTAAGTTGCTTGCTCGCCTCTCTTTCTCTTGGCCAGTGGTTCCCCCTCAAATCAGGTGCTTCCCCTTTCTAGAGATCTACAACAGACAGTTCACTGCAGCTTGTTGTTTTTATTGTTTTATTACCTTATATATGATATTAGAATGACACTGCTACAGCACACACAACCACCAGGCATGGGTCAGTATTATCTCTTCTACATGTTTCTGATTTTAAACTAAATGTGCGGATATATGGCATTAGTTGTTTGAGTTTTCACTGCTAAAACTATTACATTATGAGTACAGACAATGGTGATCCAGCCATACAAATGTACACTGTAAAACACATTATTTTTAGGTATTAAACATTTTGCCTTTAAAATGATGAACATTGTATTCAAGCAAACATTATTTTCTTTTTTTTAATGTATGAAATCCTAATGCTTTTCTGCATTTTATTTACCACATAGTTCGCAAGTCGGAATGACGTAATCTCTGAGTTGATGACGTTCCAGTTTCATGATTGTCTGAAAGTAGGAGAAAAACATGAGCGCTTACAGCAAAGCCTTAGTTAAATTTACAAATACAGCCAACCTGAGTCAAAGAATGCATTTTATTGTCACATTTCATTGCCATCTTTGTCTTTTTTATTTTTAAAGCCGTACAGAATTATTCAGTTGAACACGATACGTTAAACAACAAGAGGTGGGGATCCTTCATATGACCATTATGGGCGCTACTGCCACTTTTAACAACGCTGTTACAACAATAACAATGACACAATGTTCTAAGTGGTATTTTGTGCGTATAAACAACATTGGAACATCTTCTCTTATAAACACTACAAAACTACAAAATTAGTACACGTATGACTGACTAAATGTTACATAAATGATAAACAAGTATGAAGTTTTATTCAATGTTGATGCAATTAGCAGCCATCTTGAATACTGAAGTCGGGTACAGTCGTGTTGCTCCTACTTCCTGACTGGTAATTCTGACCTCCGAGGATGTTCCAGTTGAAACGTCCTTCTTGGAGGTCAGAAATTCTGACTTCTGAGTAAAACTGGAATGCAGCGTTAAACAAAATTTAACTGAAGATATTGGTTCAGTCGATCGTTATCCTCATTTGACATGACAAGGCTGGTATGTTTATGTGAGTAACATTATTAATAAATATTTCAACTTATTACAAATATTTCAACATTTACTTATAAAACGAAAAGAAAGCATAATTGCTGAAGTAGGAATCTTTCGCTAGTTCAACTACAGCATTGCTAACATATAACTTGTTAGCAAGCTACTCTATAAAAATAATTTTGGTGGCTTTGTAATCCAATACAATTTTATAAACTTAAATCAAATATATTAGTTTGTAGATGTAATAATTAAACATATTAAACGTTAAGAACTGCCTTGTGGCAGATAAGCCTTGTGGTTGGCACAGGTTTTGTGTTGGTGCATCTCCATCCAGCGTTAGCTAGTTTCAACGACAGTGCTAATGCTAGAGTCAAGGTTGGTACCAAGCTCCATTTTATTAGCAAACTTAATTTTCAAATTTCAATCAAGCAGATTTGTTTGAAAATGTTTAATAAAGTTTAAATTCTAAATTCGTTTAAGCAAAAAAAAAAAAAAAAAAAAATTTATTTGTGATGGTGTTTTCAGTCAATCATCAGGCCTATTCTCATTTGTTCTATTTTGAGTTCAACAAATGACAGTAAGGTTCATATGTCTAGATTTGCTGTATTAGAAATGTGTATAAACTTTGCAAACTCGCAAACTGTTCCAAGATTTGTAGTTGACAAAGTGTCTGTTTTGGAGCAAGAATCAAGGTTTCCGTCCAGGTTCAGCTTGTTCAGCAACGAGTTTGCTGCAGTCAAATCTTACGGCTGGCGGAGCTTTCTAACCCAGTGTCTGGCGTTGCCAATGATCGGCACGTCTTGGCTCTGGGTTTTCAGGGGAAAGGTTTATATTGAACCTTGTTACAAAAGATTTAAAACCTCAACCAACATTTCAGTAATGTTTTATGCCTTAATCACAGGCCAGTAATATTTTGTCTCTTTTATAACTTAGGACAAACACAATGATTACCAGAGTAATTAATTTTTTCCCACTGTGAATCCATTTTAATTGCTCCCTTGGTTTTAATGGGTCATTTTTTAACAGCTTACTTTATTAGTGTAGGAGTCTAACAGAAACAAACGTGCCTATGTACTGAAACTCTGGTCAGTGTTGACTCGGATTAGTTAAATGCATCTGACTGGTCTGAGTGAGACAAATTAGAAGTAATTATTGGACTTAGTAGCTGTGGGAGCCTCTGCTCAGCAGCGTGTGCATGTCTTCAGCTCTGATTGTGGCACATTACTTTCCTCTGCACCATTTAATATTTCAGATTAACTGCAGGCGACGATTGCGGTTTGCCTGATTACAAACAGAGGACTGGATTGGTACAGACTCATTGTTCATGATGGCTATTGCTTTTCATACACTGAATGTTTGTCAGATCCTTTCTAATAAAGCATACACTCTACACTCAGGCGGTGTTGGGCGTATATTGAGCGAACACGGGGGCAGACTCATCTGCAATGTGAAACCAATGGAAACGTGTTTTTTTTGCCATGTGTGTTTGCTAAGCAATGCCCGAGTGACAGATGGATTGAACTAATTTGTAAAAAAACACACTTTGCATTGAAGATAAGACTGTGCTCAGCCCATTTGCTTGTCAGCAGGATATTACCCAGGCTGTTACTCCCCAATGGAATCGCCACGATGAATCGGCTTCGATCTCTAATTCAGTTTGTTTAAATTTCATACCCCATTGGCAAACACACATGTAGCCTGCCTCAGATAATTGCCATGTTGATTAACCACTAATAAAACTGCTTTATATTCCACAGGAGATAGTATGTGAATTAAGAAAAGCAGGCAACACCCTAATAAACTGGCTTTCAGCCAACTTTGTCCTTACCAAGGAGCACAACAACAACAAAAAAAACATCAGGATTATAATTTACCGATACAGTCTCAAATCTGGTGCAGAGGTCACAGGGATCATGTGTGATTTTACAAATTTCTAAATAAGAATCCAACAAGTCCCATAGTAACAAAATGAGGAATTAGTTTTCTATTTATCTATAGTGCCATCTGGTGGTACAAAATAAAGCATTACAGCAAGTTATTTCTTTGGACAGGCCTCACAAGAATGACTTTGTTCTAAAAGAAAAAAAAATTATTTCACATTTCGCAGAATATCACAGTTATCATTGATATCTCCCCTGCGCATTGTGGCTGATGTAACCCAAACATGGGGTCCAGGTTTTGTTGCCGTACATTCCCTAGCCCCTGACCTGCTATACAATTCAGAAAACAAAACAAAACAAAACAAAAACTAATCTAGTCAGTTATCAGGCAGTCAACATAATTATGGTTGTCTCCAGACTGACAACTGCCCACTATATTGCACACATTTTGGGTTTTGTTGCAAAGACTGCACAAAAAAATGATCCACGCCAGCAAATCCCCTCTGCTGACTTCATCATCTTTTCATGTTTGGTACACACTACTGTTTGAAATGTTCTGA